>NC_072434.2:19406439-19709469 GCF_028878055.3 Symphalangus syndactylus
ATATTACCCATCGATTTAAATACTTTGCTGACTCCTGACACATATTTTAGTGGTTGCCTGGATGCCATGATTCAAGATGGAATCCTTAGCGGTCACGTGCAGTCTTGGCTGCTTCTGGTAACAGCACTCTGATTTTTCAGAAAAATGACCGCACTTTCAAGAACTTACAGTTTGGGAGCACTTCACTCCTAGCTCCAGGAATGGGCATGTAACCAGAATCAGTCAATGAGACTCAGTTCTGGGACTTTGCTTGAAACTGCTACCGGTAGAATTGAAAATAGTTGGGTAAGCCAGGAACGGTGGCTCATGCCTGTAATCCCAGCACTTTGGGAGGCTGAGGTGGGCAGATTACTTGAGGTCAGGAGTTTGAGACAGCCTGGCCAACATGGTAAAACCCCATCTCTACTAAAAAAATACAAAAATTAGCTGGGTTTGGTGGTGCGTGCCTGTAATTCCAGCTACTTGGCAGGCTGAGGCAGGAGAATCGCTTGAACCCGGGAGGCAGAGGTTGCATTGAGCTGAGATTGTGCCACTGCACTCCAGCCTGGGTGACAGAGCAAGATTCTGTCTCAAAAAAAAAAAAAAAAAAAAAAGGAAGAAAGAAAGAGTATAGTTGGGTACACACCTGGAGTTTCTGGGAGCCATCTTGCCAATGCCTGTCTGAAAGTGGGACTAATGTAGAGGAAAGCCCAGCTATGAGTTGGAGGGAAATTAGTCCTGACCACATCCTGTAAGCTCTGTGTGCAGCTGGGCCTGATATATACACCAATTTTGCTCAAGACGATCACAACTGGATTTTTTAAAATTGCAATGGAAAAAATCCTCAGTAGTATTAAACTCAGGGCCCATATTAATTAAAAAAAAAAAAGTTGCCTCTTCCCACTACCCCTAGGGAACAGGAGTGAATTTCTCTTTCTTCCCATATCTCCTGTTATATATTGGCCTTTTTTTTTTACTTCCCTTCCTCTTCAAGGCTGTTGCAGGGGTTTGGTATATCCTGATTTCATCAGGATAAGCATGCTAGAGTGTGTAGATGGTGGAGAAAGGGCAGGCCTCCAGACATTGCTGTCCTGGTAGTGCAGGGCAGCTGAGGCCATGGAGGGCTCCAGAAGCAAGGAGCCTTAGGAGCCCTCAGTGTGAGGTGGCCTAGCCTGCAGTTCATCCCAGGAACAGCCCTAAGGGTGTCGGGTTACTAAGATTGGGTGAGGGAGTAGCCGTTGGTCAATGGCTTGATCTCAAGGACAATTATACATCTTTTCTTTTTTTTTTGAGACAGCATTTCACTCTTGTCGCCCAAGTTGGAGTGCAATGCTGTGATCTCGGCTCACTGAAACCTCTGCCTCCCCGGTTCAAGAGATAATCCTGCCTCAGCCTACCGAGCAGCTGGGATTACAGGTGCCTGCCACCAAGCCTGGCTAGTTTTTGTATTTTTAGTAGAGATGGGGTTTCACCATGTTGGTCAGGCTGGTCTTGAACTCCTGGCCTCAAGTGATCCGCCTACCTCAGCCTCCCAAAGTGCTGGGATTACAGGCGTGAGCCACCGCATCCAGCCTATTATACATCCTTCTTCGAAGTTGTATGTGATGGTTAATACTGAGTGTCAACTTGATTGGATTGAAGGATATAAAGTATTGATCCTGGGTGCATCTGTGAAGGTGTTGCCAAAGGAGATTAACATTTGGTCAGGGGACTGGGAGAGGCAGACCCACACTTAATCTGGGTGGGCACCATCTGATCAGCTGTCAGCGTGGCTAGAATATAACAAGCCGGCAGAAAAATGTGAAAAAGAGACTGGCCTAGCCTCCCAGTCTACATCTTTCTCTCGTGCTGGATGCTTCTTGCCCTCAAACATCGGACTCCAAGTTCTTCAATTTTGGGACTCGGACTGGCTCTCCTTGCTCCTCAGCTTGCAGACGGCCTATTGTGGGACCTTGTGATCATGTGAGTTAGTACTTAATAAACTCCCCTTTGTATGTATCTATCTTTTTTTTTTTTTGAGACAGAGTCTAGCTCTGTCACCCAGGCTGGAGTGCAGTGGCTCAATCTCGGCTCACTGCAAGCTCCGCCTCCCAGGTTCACGCCATTCTCCTGCCTCAGCCTCCCGAGTAGCTGGGACTACAGGCGCCCACCACCATGCCTGGCTAATTTTTTTGTATTTTTAGTAGAGACGGGATTTCACCGTGTTAGCCAGGATGGTCTTGATCTCCTGACCTCGTGATCCACCTGCCTCGGTCTCCCAAAGTGCTGGGATTACAGGCGTGAGCCACCGTGCCCAGCCTTGTATCTATCCTATCAATTCTGTCCCTCTAGAGAACCCTAATACTTTGTCCAACTCTGTACTTTCTGATTCTTGAGCCTGAAGTATCCTTTTTGTCCCCAAACTCTGAGATACCTGGGGGCCTTGCTCCTATCTTTTTCTATCCAAGGACCCCCACCATTAAGAGAAGCAGCAGGGGGTGATTTTACCCACAAAAGCAAGGGGGTCTGGAATTCAGTCGGTATTGATATTAAATCCAAAGATCATACTTTTGCCAGGTGTGGTGGCTCATGCCTGTAGGTCCAGCACTTTGGGAGGCTGAGGTGGGAGGACTGCTTGAGGCCAGGAGTGTAAGACCAGCCTGGGCAACATAGCGAGACCTCATCTCTACAAATAATAAAAATTAGCCTGGCATGGTGGCGCATGCCTGTAGTCCCACCTACCTAGGAGGCTGAAGCAGGAGGATCAGAGATTGAGGCTACAGTGAGCCATGACTGCACCACTGCACTCCAGCCAGGGTGACAAAGCCAGACTCTGTCTCAAAATAAATAAATAAATAAATAAATAAGATAAAGATCACACTTTTAAATTCAATTAAATGTAATTAATTTATTTTTACAAGGTTTCACTCGGTCACCAGGGCTGGAGTGCAGTGGCATGATCATAGCTCACTGCACCCTTGAGCTCCTGGGCTCAAGAAATCCTCTCACCTCAGTCTCTCTAGTAGCTAGAACTACAGGTGCACACTACCATGCCTAGATAGTTTTTTTTTTTTTTAAGGACAGGAAGGCAACTTTTCTGAGCTGGTTTTCTTTTCTTTTTTTAATTTTATTATTATTATACTTTAAGTTTTAGGGTACATGTGCACAACGTGCAGGTTTATTACATATGTATACATGTGCCATGTTGGTGTGCTGCACCCATTAACTCGTCATTTAGCATTAGGTATATCTCCTAATGCTATCCCTCCCCTCTCCCCCCACCCCACAACAGTCCCCGGAGTGTGATGTTCCCCTCCTGTGTCCATGTGTTCTCATCGTACAATTCCCACCTATGAGTGAGAACATGCGGTGTCTGGTTTTTTGTCCTTGCGCTAGTTTGCTGAGAATGATGTTTTCCAGTTTCATCCATGTCCCTACAAAGGACATGAACTCATCATTTTTTATGGCTGCGATAGTTTTTATTTATTTATTTTTTATTATAGAGATGGGGTCTTGCTATGTTGCCCAGGCTGGTCTTGAACTCCTCACCTCAAGTGGTCTTCTGGCCTTGACCTCCCAAAGCCCAAACCACTGGGATTACAGGCTATCACGCCCAGCTAAATGTCACACTTTAGATAGGTCATATCATTAGGGTATTTCTGTACCAACAAGATATTGCTCGAATGCATTAGACTGGCAGAGCTGTCTTCTTATGGTGCACTGCAGACCGATCTGTCAGCCACTCCTTCTGCTTGTTCCCTTCCTCTGTCTTCCTAGTTCCTGCATCTATCTTGACTCCTGGCCAGGTCATTTTTGAATTACCATTGAGAGAAGCAGTACTCGTATGAATTATCTCCATGGCATTCTTTCCCTCTGGCCTCTGCGTCTTCATCTGGAGATTCTGAACCTTGATAAGAAAGGCATCCATCCAGCAAACACCTGAAAGATGGAAAGAATATCCCAATCCAGGAAGAGTACAGCAGCACTGCCTGACAGGCTCCTTTGTCTCCTCTGAGAGCTCTTACCAATCAGACAGGGGACCAGTGCCTTTCAGTTCTTAACTTGGCTGTGTGCATCTGGGAAGGCGTCCACAGATGCCTCCCCGAGGCTGGATGCTGGGGCCCTTCTGGATTCAAACTGTTCCTTCAGTGACCACCACCCCCTTGTGGAACCCAGACAATTGGCTGCCCCATGGACTGCCTGCACTATGCCCTATTAGGCTGATGAGATACACAGCACCACCTAATTTCACATTAGCATGGAGACACTTGTGTTCCCTTGGATGCTGTTCTTAGCTTGCCTGAGGTTTGCCCCAGCCTCAGCCTCTGTAGCTATGTCTGCATTGATGTCTCAGTTTGGGTCTGCCTGGTTATTTTCCTTCCTAAAGGCCCCAGCCACCTTGAACTAATTCAGTATCATGGAAAGCAGGAAGGTAGAGGAAGAAAAGCCCTCGGGGTCCCTCTGCAGGGCTTGTGCCTTAATTCTGGCTATGGTGATGGGAGGCTCACTCACGCTCGCTCATCTCGTGCCTGGTTGGCCAGTGGCACGGAGCAGTATGGGTGGCTTGGACTCTGAGAGCCATCTGTATCCTGGACCCTAAGCCCCAATCCCATTAGGCTAATGCGCTAACCAAGCTAAGTCCATTCACTTATCAGAACACAAATAGCTTTAATTTCAAGTATGTGACTGGCTTTGTACCAGCTGCAGGAAGAGTTACGAAAAGGCTGTGGTATAGTTGGATGTAAACACTTACACCCATGAAGAATGAACCAGTGACATACTAAAGCAAGGCATGGGCCAGGTGCAGTGGCTCAGGCCTGTAATCCCAGCACTTTGGGAGGCCAAGGCGGGCGGATCACCTGAGGTCGGGAATTCGAGACCAGCCTGACCAACATGGAGAAGCCCCGTCCCCACTAAAAACGCAAAATTAGCCGGGTGTGGTGGCACATGCTACTTGAGAGGCTGAGGCAGAAGAATCGCTTGAACCCTGGAGGTGGAGGTTGCGGTGAGCCGAGATCGCACCATTGCACTCTAGCCTGGAGTGTCCCAGAATCGTCTGTGATGTGTTGTTGAGTGGATCAGAAGAGAAATGCTGTATGTTCAGAGTGGTGAGATGAGCAGACACTGGGATTGTCAGAGAAAGTCCATCAGGAGTTGATGTGGATCTTGAAGGTTTCAGGATCTAGACCAGGCAGGCCTGGCCTCCCAGGGAACGGCTGGAACCAAGGCAGGGAGGCCTGAGCTTTAGAGGAATCATCCCTCAAGGAATATCAAAATTGAAGCCAAGGATTTCTGCTGGGGGTCAGTGGAAGATGACAGTGTGACTCTTAACAACTTTGGGGAAAATCAAGAACTTGGCTATCAAAATAGTGAATACCATCTGTTGCTGAAGTGCTTTACACAGATAAAGGACTCACTAATCCTTAAAACAATCCCTGGCCAGGCGCGGTGGCTCACGCCTGTAATCCCAGCACTTTGGGAGGCCGAGGTGGGCAGATCACGAGGTTAGGAGATTGAGACCATCCTGGCTAACACAGTGAAACCCCGTCTCTACTAAAAATACAAAAAAATTAGCCGGGCATGGTGGCGGGCGCCTGTAGTCCCAGCTACTCAGGAGGCTGAGGCAGGAGAATGGCATGAACCCGGGAGGCGGAGCTTGCAGTGAGCAGAGATTGTGCCACTGCACTCCAGCCTGGGTGACAGAGCAAGACTCCATCTCGAAAAAACAAAACAAACAAAACAACCCCATGAAATAAGCACTATTAGTACTACCTCCCCCATCCCCCGCTTTTTTTTTTTTTGGATGGAGTCTCCCTCTGTCACCCAGGCTGGAATGCAGTGTGGCAATCTTGGCTCACTGCAACCTCTGCCTCCCAAGTTCAAGTGATTCTCCTGCCTCAGCTGCCCGAGTAGTTGGGACTACAGACACATGGCACCACGCCCATCTGATTTTTGTAGTTTTAGTAGAGATGGGGTTTCACCATGTAGGCTGGTCTTGAACTCCTGACCTCACGTGATCCACCTGCCTTGGCCTCCTAAAGTGCTGGGGTTACAGATGTGAGCCACTTTGCTCGGCTCTTCCCCATTTTTAAAGATAAGGAAGCTGAGGGCCGGACATGGTGGCTCACACCTGTAATCTCAGCACTTTGGGAGACCCAGATGAGTGGATCACTTGAGGTCAGGAGTTTGAGACCAGCCCGGCCGAAATGGTAAAATCCATCTCTACTGAAAATACAAAAATTAGCCGGTGTGGTGGCATGTGCCTGTAATCTCAGCTAATTGGGAGGCTGAGCCAGGAGAATTAATTGAACCCAGGAGATAGAGGTTGCAGTCAGCCAAGATTGCACCATTGCCCTCCAGCCTAGGCGACAGAGAAGACTCTATCTCATTTCTTTTGAGATAAAAATAAATAAAAACTAAAGATAAGAGAGCTGAAGGCCTCAGAGATGTGTCAGGATTTGAATCTGTGTGCTGTCAAAATACTTGCTTTTCTCATCATGCCATGCTGCCCACCCCAACCCACCCCAGCCCCTCTTTCCTGTGGGTCCTGGTGACTCATCCTCTTTCTTGGCAGACATTGTGGTTTTCAGACATTGTGGTTTTTGATAACTCAGTAAATGAAGTCATCCTGTTGTTGTTGCTGTCTCTGCTTCTTGGGCCACACTCCCGCCCCGGTGTCCTTGTGCTGCCTCAAGGCTCCTGATTGCTGGAGCAGGAACTCTGTAGCTACTGTTGCTTTTTTTGTTTGTTTGTTTTATAGTGTCTTTGAAAGAACATGATTTCCCCAGGGGGTGAGCCAAGACCATTTAAGTGATATGCTCAATGCTATCTAACAATGTCTTTCTTGTTTTTTTTTTTTTTGAGATGCAGTTTCACTCTTGTTGCCCAGGCTGGAGTGCAATGGTGCGATCTCAGCTCACTGCAACCTTCACCTCCCAGGTTCAAGTGATTCTCCTGCCTCAGCCTCCCGAGTAGCTGGGATTACAGGTGCCTGGCACCATGCCCAGCTAAGTTATCTAACAATGTCTTTCTTTTTTTTGAGATGGAGTTTCACTCTGTCGCCAGGCTGGAGTGCAGTGGTGCAATCTCGGCTCACTGCAACCTCCGACTCCCTGGTTCAAGCGATTCTCCTGCCTCAGCCTCCTGAGTAGCTGGGATTACAGGCACATGCCACCACACCAGGCTAATTTTTGTATTTTCAGTAGAGACGGGGTTTCTCCATGTTGGTCAGGCTGGTCTTGATCTCCTGACCTCATAATCCGCCCACCTCTGCCTCCCAAAGTGCTGGGATTACAGGCATAAGCCACGGTGCCCAGCCCACAATGTCTTTCTTATAGATCAAGAACCAGTGTTCTTATCTCAGGGTGTGTTTTCTGCCTTCCCAGGCCTCGCCGCACTCACAGTACAGGGGGCAGCCTTCATCTTCCCTTTTTGCTTGAAGCCTCAAGCCTGATATTTCAGCAGCCTGATGCTCAATCCCAAAGGCCTTTACCTTTTTCTCAGTGCCCTCCTGGCCCTTGTACATGTGATGTATTGGTTGTCAGCATCAGGATTCCAGAATTCCCAGGGTAGATGTACAATTAGGCTCACCCCGTGCCCCTTGCTTGTGCAGACCATGGAGGGAAGTAATACCAAGGAAAAGAGGAGAGGGAAAGAGAAAGAGCTAATGTATACGGAGTAATTTCTACAAGCTAGGCACAGTGCCTTACATAAACAGTCCTGAGTCACTTAGCAAACAGAGCTATAGTCTGAGAAATGCGTTGTTAAGTGATTTCATTGTTTTGCAAACATCATAGGTATACCCACACAAACCTAGATGGTGTAGCCTACTACACACCTAAGCTGGATGGTATAGCCTATTGCTCCTAGGCTATAAACCTGTATAGCATGTTATTGTACTATAGGCAATTATAACACACTGGTGTCTAAACATGTCTAAACATAGACAAGGTACCGTGAAAATATGGTATTATAATTATTTATTTATTTATTTATTTATTTTTTGAGATGAAGTCTCACTGTTGTCACCCAGGCTGGAGTGCAGTGGCATGATCTAGGCTCACTGCAACCTTCACCTTCCAGGTTCAAGTGATTCTCCTGCCTCAGCCTCCCGAGTAGCTGGGGTTACAGGTGCCTGCCACCACGCCCAGCTAATTTTTGTATTTTTAGTAGAGGTGGGGTTTCGCCATGTTGACCAGGCTGGTATTGAACTCCTGACTGGTATTGTAGTTTTATGGGACCACCATCGTTTATGCAGTGTGTTGGTGACCAAAACATCATTATGTGACATACAACTGTATCTTAAGGTTTAATCACAGTAACATGATAGCAGTACTATTGGCCTCATTTTGCAGTTGAGAAAACGGATGCTCAGAGAGGTTGAAGTAACCTGCCCATCAATGGCAGGGCCAGGATTGGGACCAGGTCAGCTTGATTTCAAAATGTTGTTTTGTCTTTTAGACAACTAAGCATCATTGAAGGTGTCCAACAGGAAACTGAGAGGCCAAAGCAGCGTTTTGAGAAGATTAATATGACAGCAGTGGGTGGAAGGAATGGGAGAGAAGCAATGCCAAAGCTCTGTGGACCCACTAGTAGGTTACACAGCAACGTCAGCTTGAGACTCCTCCAGGAGGACAGCAGAAGCAGGAAGGAGGGGCAGCTGTGAGAGACAATGAGAAGCAGAGATTAGCAGCCCTTGGCAGCTGAGCAGTCCCAGACATGACAAGGAAACCCTCCTTTTTCTGATTATTTAGGGTCCTGCCATATGTTAGTGGCCTATACCAGGGATAAGGCCTAACTGTCACTTCTACTTGAGTTATGCAGGAGCAGAGAAGGCAGGGAAACACGTGTGGTGAGAGGGTGCCTTGCTCAGCTCCTCAACAGGGCTAGGGTACGTAGTCTGCCATCCCTGGTCAAGGCCCAGGCCTTTGGAAGTTCCGGTTACCCAGCCCAGGATATGGCATCTTGTGTGTTCAATAAGTGGTAATTGGTGGTGGTGAGCTCAGAAGCATCTCTAAAATAGAGAGTGAGCCATCACTGTTTACGAGCAACTCCTCTCCCTGGCTGGTGGAAGCACATGGATCTAATGACTCCTTTCCTGGTGAGGAAACCGAGGCTCAGAGGTTTCATGGCTTTCCCACGGTCTCCTGAAAAGCCAGAGGGCAGAGTTAGGGTTCAAATGCATCATTCCCAGCTCTGACCTAGAGTCCCGTTGCCTTCCCCAGCTTGTCTCTCTTTGGTGTCAGAGAAAAAGGGGGAATTAATGATAAACCTTCACATGAGTAAGGCCATTTACAGTTTACAAAACTGCTTCCCATTCATTATCTCATTTGATCCTCACAACAACTGGGCATTATTACACTCATTTTGAAGATGGAGAAACTGGCTATGGTTGTTCAACTGTGAGTGAAAGAGCTAGAATTCAACATGAAGTTTTCTGACTCCAGGTCTAAGCTCTTTCCTGAAGGCCATGAATGAGAATAAGGGAGCAAATGAAAAATAGAACAGCAAAGAGGAGAAGAAGTGTTCAGGTGAGAGCAGCAAATGCAGCATAGATGGTGCTGGAGGGCTTCAAGTTAAACACAATAAAAGCTTCTGGGCAGGAGAGATTGTTCATCACAGGTACCAGCAGCTGGGGGAAGCTGGTTGATCTGTTTGGGGAATTAGCTTGGTTTTTTTTAGAGGCTGATTGGTTGAAGAGTTAATCTCTACAAAAAATATTTCCTGCCTTCTTGCCCTTGGATATTTCCTGCCTTCTTACTCTTGGATCTTGTGAAGAAAAAGAAGCAGGAGAGAGAGGAAAACACTAATGTTAGCATTTGCCTTACAGATGCCCAACAAACTATATTGAGTGGATGGTTGAATGGATGGCTGGGTAGGTGGATGAATGGATGGCTGGGTGGATGGATGAATGGATGGATGGGTGGATGAATGGATGGATGGGTGGATGAATGGATGGCTGGGTGGATAGATGAATGGATGGATGGGTGGATGAATGGATGGCTGGGTAGATGGATGAATGGATGGATGGGTGGATGGATGGATGGATGGATGGATGGACGGATGGATGGATGGGTGGATGGATGGATGGATGGGTGGATGGATGGAGGGATGGGTGGGTGGGTGGGAAGATAT
This sequence comes from Symphalangus syndactylus, assembly GCF_028878055.3. Taxonomy (NCBI): domain Eukaryota; kingdom Metazoa; phylum Chordata; class Mammalia; order Primates; family Hylobatidae; genus Symphalangus; species Symphalangus syndactylus. The sequence goes on from NC_072434.2 coordinate 19,416,532, forward strand.
TCAAGTGGGTGTGTGGATGGGCCATGGATGGATGGGAGAGATTTAGGGAAATTGCACATCTCCTTGGGCAACCTCATGGTCCTATTTACAACTCTTGAAGTTACTCTACCCCTGTTTCTTCCACCCTTTAACCCATCTACATTATCTGATGCTATAAATGATGTTCTTATCCCAGGAGGAAGAATTAGTGTAGCATTCAGAGAGAAGCCAGGAAGTAACTTCCTTTGTCCTAGGAAGGTGAATGGGATGGAGTATCTCTGTCCTCCAGTTCACTTGAAGTCTCTGAAGCCCTGCTCTAACCTAATAGTCAGGATTTCCGGAACCTGTGGGACCCTCCAGCTGCTCCTACTGGAGGGGAACAGCCATCTTGTCATGGGGTGGTAGATATGGCATTTGTGGTTGGGCTCTAGAAAGACTAAGGACCCAAGGGATCAAGAACTATGCTGGCCCGAGGTCTCTTTACTCTGCAACTTCTTTGCCCACCTTTCAGGGAAACATTGCAATGTGGCTTTCCCAAGCTAGTATGGGGTGGGGATTGGGTAAGGCCAAAGGGTTAGAGATGATCCATACAGGGTGACCTTTGTCTTCTACCTATGGTCAGTTCCTACTTGTCACCAGTAGAACCAGTAACTCTGGCCCTAAGGCTGCATGGTAGCCTTATACTGGAGAATTCATGGGACAGGAGTCCCGATCCTGAGTTCTGATTCTAACTCTGTCACTGAGTATTTCCAGTGTATAACACAGCATCTGCATGTAGTAGATGCTCACTATATATTCAGTGAGAAGGCAAGGCACAGTGACTGGCTCACGCCTGTAATCCCAGCACTTTGGGAGGCTGAGGATGGCGGATTACCTGAGGTCAGGAGTTTGAGACCAGCCTGGCCAACATGGTGAAACCCCATCTCTACTAAAAATACAAAAATTAGCCAGGCATGGTGGTGGGCTCCTGTAATCCCAGCTACTTGGGAGGCTGAGGCAGGAGAATCACTTGAACCTGGGAGGCAGAGGTTGCAGTAAGCCAAGATCATGCCACTGCACTCCAGCCTGGAGTCTATATATATAGAGGGAGACTATATATATATATCTTCAATGAGAGAGTGAACAAATGAACGAAATAATTAGCTGTGACCTTGAGCAGATTACTTTCCTCTTCTGGACCTTGGTCTCCATGTCTGTAAAATGGGAATAATAATGCCGGCTCTGTCTCCCAATCACAGCCATCCTCAGCCCTTGGGAGTAAATGAACAGATAGATGTGAATGGTGTTTATGTACCATGAAGTTCTGGGCCCACTCTAGGGACTACGTGGTGGTTGGCATTTGCTGCCCCATGCCCCATGCCCCTGCACATGCTAGCCAGGTCTGCTGCTCATCTCACGCATGCCACAGCCCACACCTCTCCAGATCCCTGCTATCCTATCCCATGGAACTTGGTTGTCCCACATCCCCCACTTTCAGGGATCTGGCTCTGTTAACATGAAAGTGATATTATTTACCCTTTATTAACACTTATATGTTGAGCATTTAGGTCGTTATGTCCTCATAATCTTCCTCTGAGGGACTCACAGTAGTGAAGTAACCTGCCCAAGGCCACATAACACTGAAGTAGGAGAGCCAGGATTCCAGCCAGGTCTCTGAACCTGCTGCTGAGGCTCCTGGCCTTGTAGCTGTGAATTCTTGGTCTACCCAGGGCAGGCAGTTTCATTCAGTGTGGTGAAGAAAGTACAACAGTCAGAGGTGCAAGACCTGCATTCAAGCTTAGGCTTGACCGCTACTAAGCTGGGTGTTGGCCAGGTGGGGTGGCTCACGCCTGTAGTCCAAGCACTACAGGCTGAGGCTGGTGGATTGCTTGAGCCCGGGAGTTCATGAGACCAGCCTGGGCAACATGCCGAAACCCCATCTCCACAAAAAGTACAAAAATTAGCCGGGCATGGTGGCACATGCCTGTAGTCCCAGCTACTTGGGAGGTTGAGGTGGGAGGATCGCTTGAGCCCAGGAGGTCTAGGCTGAAGTGAGCAGAGATTGCATCACTACACTCCAGCTTGGGCAACAGAGCTAGATCCTGTCTCAAAAAATAAAAATAAAAATGAACTGAGTGTCCTCAGCAAGTTTCATCAAAGTGCTAAATTGTGAGGATCAAAAGCAATGGTGTGTTCAAACCACTCAGTAATGTGTCCCTCAAATATTGGAAATGATTTTTATAGGAGGTCTTCTAGAGGCATTGGTTTAACAGAAAGAAATGGCTATAACAGTGGGGATTACAGAGAGCATAGCAGGCTGGTGAATACTTTGGGGAAAGAAGTCTTTCAAAGTTGCTTAGGTCACATGATGAATCCTGAGAGCAACCATGTGCTCCCGCTCTGGCTAGGAAGGCTCTGCCCTCAGGCTCTGGGAGTTCCTAACCAATAGCAGAGTCCTAACTCGCTGTGACCCACAAATTGCTGGTTGCCTAGGTCCCAGATTCACCTAAGATTTAACCCATAGTTCCTTTTTCTTTGGAAGAGCTTGCCCATGTCAGGGGAGAACTCTCCAATGTACCTGGAGGTCCCCTTTCTGCCTATGCTCAGCCCAGGGCCAGTGAGGCAAGGAAAGAAAATAGCTCAGTCATAAACTCATCCCAGCTGAGCCTCTTATGGAAATGCTGACAGACCCTTCAAGACTAGACGCCAGCTCCAGCAGTGGCGCCTTTCTAAAGCCCCGGCTGGGAGCTAAATATAGTGGCAGGAGGGACGGGGTGTGGACTTGGGGGATGGATGGGGAGGGCAGGGAGGAAGCCTGGAGGAGAACAGGAGAGGGGAAGAGAGGAGGGGAAAAGAAAGAGAAATAAAGAAGGAGAGGGCAGGAAAGAAATTGAAGAAATGGCGAGAAAACAAGAAGAGGCTCAGAAAAGTTTTAGGGAAAGGGAGATGAAGAAGAAGGTGAGATGGAGAGCAAGCAGATGTGGCTGGACATGGGAGTGCGGCTCAGTGTTCCGGTTCCGGTTCCATGTGGTGCAGAGAGCTAGCTGGTGGGGGCAGCCTAGAGTGGCAACAGAAGAAGTCCCTGGCTAGGCCCCTATCTGGCTGGCCTGCAGAAAGCCCTCAGTAATTGTTTATCTGCCACAGCACTATTGGAACCAAGAGACAGCCCAATTCTCCAGACTCCAGACTCCAGACTCTGTTCTGCCTCCCCACATCTTCATCTGGGTGCAGGCCTGCCTCTAGCTGTCCCCAAGACAGTCCCTAATGCGGCCTAGGGTCCTTCCAGTCGGCCTGGGGCCTCTGGTGGGGGTGAGGTGGATCTTTGTGTAATGGGGGGCAGGGCTGTGGGGGTGGGGTGGCCTGCCTTTCAGTGAGGGTGGGAGTGTGGTACTGCACAGTGAGAGCACAGCCTCAGACGTACTTGAAAGAAACCTGCTTCCTCAGGCTGAGGGGGCAATGGGCAGGTTAGAGCACTGAGGTGGAAACAGTTCAGGAAGTGAGACCCAGCTGAACTGAACCAGACTCCTAGTGTCAGAGGTATTTGAACCAGAGTGACTCCATGTTGACTAGGAGTCATGTTGACTAGGACTCCATGTTGACTGGGTAAAATAAGGCTGAGATCTACTGGGCTACATTCCCAGATAGTTAGGCATTCTACGTCACAGGATGAGATAGGAGGTTGGCACAAGATACAGGTCACAAAGACCTTACTGATAAAACAGGTTGCAGTAAATAAGCCAGCTAAAACCCACCAAAACACGATGGTGAAGAGAGTGACCTCTGGTCATCCTCACTGCTACACTCTCACCAGTCCCATGACAGTTTACAAATGAAATAGTCATAAAAATGGGCAATCAGCAGCCCTCAGTGCTGCTCAGCCTGTAAAGTAGCCATTCTTTATTCCTTTATTTTTTTTCTTTTTTTTAAGTGGAAGCAAGTTTATTAAGAAAGCAAAGGAATGGCTACTCCGTAGGCAGAACAGCCCCTTTACTTTCTTAATAAATTCGCTTTCACTTTATGTATTTGCCTCGGATTCTTTCTTGTGTGAGATCTAAGAACCCTCTCTTGGGGTCTGGATCCAGAGCTGGTTGGACTGGGAGCTGGTTGGTCTGATGGGGCATGGGGGAGCCCTAGAAAGAGGGGAGAGGGTGGTGAAGCCCCAGTGTCAGGGAGGAGAAGCAGGAACTGGGGAACTGTCCTAGAGATATATGGGAAATTCAGTACATTTTAGTTAAAAATCTAAAATTATGCCACCATCATATGAAACTAAGTTTGCTTTCACAGCAACTACTTTTTTTCTTTGTTTTTGAGACAGAATCTCGCTCTGTTGCCCAGGCTGGAGTGCAGTGGCATGATCTTGGCTCACTGCAACCTCTGCCTCCTGGGTTCAAGCGAGTCTCCTGCCTCAGCCTCCGAAGTAGCTGGGATTACAGGCACCTGCCACCATGCCTGGCTAATTTTTGTATTTTTAGTGGAGATAGGTTTTGCCATGTTGGCCAGGCTGGTCTCAAACTCCTGGCCTCAAGAGATCTGCTTGCCTTGGCCTTCCAAAGTGCTGGGATTACAGGCGTGAGCCACCATGCCAGGCCCACAGCAACTACTTTTGAGGCATGAGCCACCATGCCAGGCCCACAGCAACTACTTTTGAGGCATAGCTCTGGCCCTTTTGAGATATGAGGAGAGGCTCTGATCAGCCCCACTGACTGTGTGGGGTGGGAGGGTCTAGGGGAAGAAGAAAGGGCTGGGTGTGCTTTGCTGTGTAAGTCAGCAGTACTTAGCTGCTCAGTAAATATTTGTGGGTGATGATGTGGGCAGGTGTGTTGAGAGCCTGGAGAGCAAGAAACTGAACTCTCCTCTTCCTTATCCCATTCCCCCTTTCTCCTAGGCTCTGGGAGGGAGAAGTGGACAAGGAAAGAGAGAAAAAGGAAGCCCCCAGTGAGAGAACAGGAGATAAATGAGTCTTGTCACCCTTCTCCCAGGCTCCACAAGAGTGGAACAGCTCCTGTCCCCTGTGGGAAGATCAGCCATTATTTATGAGCTTGTCTGGAGGGGTCTGTGCTGGAATATCTAGCTTTGCTCCCTCTCCCCTCAGCTGGGGAGGGGCTGTTGGGAGGAGCTGGTGGTGTCTGAGGGCTTGTGCCTTCTTAAAGGCACAGAGGCCCTTGTGGGAGCCTGGGGTGTCTAGCCACCCTGAAGCCTGCGCAGCTTCCCAAATAAAGGAAAGAGAGGAAACTCAGACCTACTGCAGAGCGAACTCCATGATGGGGAAGGATCCTGAGACATTGGCCTGAAGGCAGGAAGGAGCTTGGGGTTTCTGTGTACCTGAAGTCCTCAGAGACTGTCTCAGAGCTGCAGAACCCCTCCTGGTGCTGGCCCCACACAGCCAGCAGGGGACATACCAAGAATTAAAGGCTGGGAATATGGGGAATGAGTGGAGGCCCGAGAGAAAGGAGAATGGAAATAAAAAATGTCTATATCCCAGGTTTGGGTTCGTATGGCTAGTCCAGCCTCATTTATGTTTGGAGAGGCAATAGCTGAGGGTCCAAGACCCAAAACAAGGAGCCCAGGCAGAAAAGGGAGAGAAGGAGGGGCTGAGAGAGGTTTAGAAGGTAGCAGCAGTTAGAAGAGTTGGATGGGAAATGAAGGGAGAAGCTAGAATAAAACGATAGCTAAACAGTGGACATTGAAGACAGAAGAGGGGGTTCCAGGGATAAAAAGCAAGGCCAAGCAAAGCTAAAGGTGAGGTTGGAGAGCAAAAGGGACAAGATAATGACAGAGACAGGAAGTGGGGGCCACAGAGCTCCTACAAGGCAGGAAAAGAGAGACGAAGGGAGCAATGGGCCAACAAAATCTCACAGGCTGGTGAGAAGAGGGGAACGGAGAAGGAGCTCAGGCCTGGAGTCTGGCGGGGGAGGGAAGAGTGGAGGTGAGAGGGCCAGGGAGGGAGGGCATTCATGCCAGCAAAGGAGAGACTGCTGCTTTTTTTCTTCTTTTTTGTTTCAACCGCTATCAATAATACATTCCCAAGGAGCCGCCTTTGACAGCAATTAAAAAAGCATTTATGCTCCCAAAGAGAAATTGAAATGATTTCCTCCCACTTCTCTACGCTCTCTGGGCAACGGTCCCTAGCGATGATCTCCCTGCTGGTGTGCAGTCCAAACCGGGGACACACGAAGGAGGGGGATGGAGAGGGGCCAGGGAAGATTCTCCACCCGCCTCCCCAGAGGGAGAATATCTGAATGTTTTATACCAGCTCTGTGTGTGGGGGTGGCTGTGGGGAGATGGGCGGATGCAGAAGCTGGGGATTTTAAATATGGCATGCAAACACTTTACTGATGATCCCACCTCAGTGCGGATGAAAGGGAGGCTGGCCGCCTCTTCAGCCTGCTGGCTGGAGGTGACCCTTGTGTCTTTGCTAAAGCACCAAGAATCTGGGAGGCTGAGCTGTGAGGGACACTTTCCAGAGCTGCTTTCAATTCACCAGACCTTCACCAAGCAACTGCTGTGTGCCAGGACCTGCCATAGGTGGTGAGGGTGTTCCCAAAACGAGTGAGACAGGCTGTCTGTCTTCCAGAAGCTTATTATCTGGTGGGTAAGGGATGCACGCACAAAGAACTAGGTTGCCAGGCAGATGGCATAAGGAGCCATTAGGAGTGCAATAAAGCAATAGAGGAGGGGAAAGGAAGGAGAGAGGGACAGGCCAGTGGGAGACCTCCTCCCCAGGATTGGGGAACAAGGAAAATGATCATTTCTCTATCGTTTAGTACCCCTCTAAGCCAGGCTTCATGCTGGGCACTATATATATATATATGTTATATATATATATATGTTATATATATATATGTTATATATATGTTATATATATATATGTTATATATATATGTTATATATATATGTTATATATATATGTTATATATATATGTTATATATATGTTATATATATATGTTATATATATATGTTATATATATATATGTTATATATATATATATGTTATATATATATATATGTTATATATATATATATTACCCCTTTGACTTGAACCCCGGCAGCTACTTTCCAAGAAGGCAAGTACTTTCACAGACTAGGAACCAAGGCGTAGAGAGGCTACCTTGCTTGAGATCACACAGCTGGGAAGTGACAGACAGGATAAAAAGCACCAGTCTACTCTTCCCCCATTCGATTCTGCCTCACTTTGGGAGTGTTTAATTCCAGAGCCTATTTACTCAGCAATTTCGTGTCTAGAAATTTATTCTACAGATGGCCTTGCACATGTGCAAAATGACATTATACACAAAGTTTCTCATTGTCACATTCTTTTTAATAGCAAAAGATTGGAAACAACCTAAACATCCATCATAGAAGCCTGGTTAAGTGGATTTGTTGACAATGGAATACTCTGCAGTCATCAAGAGAAATGAAAGACACTTTATGTCTGGATATGGGATAATCCCCAGAACACATTGCTTAGTACAAAATTCAAGCACAGAGTGATGTTATAATATCTTGTCATCTGTGTAGAAAGAGTGAGGGAAGGAATATTTATGCAGAATTACTTGTTTTGCATAATGTATATATGGAAGGATATTCAGGAGATAGTAACATCAGTTGCTTTATTTTTTTATTTTTTTTGAGACGGAGTTTTGCTCTTGTTGCCCAGCTGGAGTGCAATGGCATGATCTTGGCTCACCACAATCTCCGCCTCCTGGGTTCAAGTGATTATCCTGCCTCAGCCTCCCAAGTAGCTGGAATTACAGGCAAGTACAACCATGCCCAGCTAATTATTTTTTTGTATTTTTAGTAGAGACGGGGTTTCTCCGTGTTGGTCAGGCTGATCTTGAACTCCCTACCTCAGGTGATCCACCCGCTTTGGCCTCCCAAAGTGCTGGGATTACAGTCGTGAGCCACTGCGCCTGGCAACATCAGTTGCTTCTGGGAAGGGTGAGTATATGCTTGGGAATCAAGACTGGAAGGAAGGCCGGGCGCAGTGGCTCATGCCTATAATCCCAGCACTTTGGGAGGCCAAGGTGGGCAGATCACTTGAGGTCAGGAGTTCGAGACCAGCCTAGCCAACATGGTGAAACCCCGTCTCTACTAAAAATAGAAAAATTAGCCGGACGTGGTGGCACATGCCTATAATCCCAGCTACTTGGGAAGTTGAGGCAGGAGAATCGCTTGAACCCATGAGGTGGAGGTTGCAGTGAGCCCAGATCGTGCCACTGCACTCCAGCCTGGGTGACAGAGCAAGACTCTGTCTCAAAAAAAAAAAGACTGGAAGGAAGTCCTTCCTTCCTTCCTTCCTTTTTTCCTTCCTTCCTTTCTTTCCCTCTTTTTTTTTTTTTTTTTTTTTTTTGAGACGGAGTCTCGCTCTGTCGCCCAGGCTGGAGTGCAGTGGCGCAATCTCGGCTCACTGCAAGCTCCGCCTCCCGGGTTCACGCCATTCTCCTGCCTCAGCCTCTCCGAGTAGCTGGGACTACAGGCGCCCGCCACCGCGCCCGGCTAATTTTTTGTGTTTTTTAGAGAGACGGGGTTTCACCGTGGTCTCGATCTCCTGACCTCGTGATCCGCCCGCCTCGGCCTCCCAAAGTGCTGGGATTACAAGCGTGAGCCACCGCGCCCGGCCTCTTTCCCTCTATCTTTCTCTCATCTCACTTTGCTGCCCAGGTTGGAGTGCAGGGAAGTGATCTCAGCTCATTGCAACCTCTGCCTCCAGGGTTCAAGCGATTCTCCTGCCTCTGCTTCCTGAGTAGCTGGGGCTACAGGCCTGCACCACCACGCCAGGGTTTCACCATGTTGGCCAGGCTAGTCTCGAACTCCTGATCTCAAGTTATCCTGCTGCCTTGGCCTTGCAAAGTGCTAGGATTACAGGCATAAGCCAAGACTTTTAATAAGATAATCTTTGGTAACTTATAAACTATTTGAACATATGACTTATTAAAAACAAAGAATAACAATTAAAAATAGGCTGGTGTAGTGGCTCACGTCTGTAATCTCAGCACTTTGGGAGGCCAAGGTGGGAGCATCACTTGAGGCCAGAAGTTCGAGACCAGCCTGGGCAAAATAATGAGGCCCCCCCCCCATCTCTACAAAAAATTATAAAAGGTAGCCAGATGTGGTGGTGTGTGCCTGTAGTCCCAGCTACTTGGGAGAGTCGTTTGAGCTTGGGAGTTTGAGGCTGCAGTGAGCTACTACACTCCACCCTGGGCGACAGAGCAAGACTCTGTTTCTATTGAAAAAGAAAAAAAAAAGTACCAGCCTGGGCAACATGGCAAAACCGTGTCTCTACCAAAAATACAAACAATTAGCCAGGCATGGTGGCTTGCATCTGTGGTCCTAGGAGGCTGAAGTGGGAGGATAACTTGAGCCTGGGAGGCAGAGGCTGCAGTGAGCTGAGATCGTGCCACTGCACTCCAGCCTGGGTGACAGAGTAAGATCCCATCTAAAACAAAAACAAAACCAAACAAAATGTAAATTTCCTGGCCTAGGCAAGATGCAGTCTGTTTTGTTTTGTTTTTAATTTAATTCACAAGAAGGAATGCAGTCCTAATGAGCAGGAAGGCTTATAGGGAGCAGCATAGTGGAGAGGTTGTCGAGATTAGCTTTAGAAAAACCTGGGTTTGGGGTTGGGCTCAGTGGCTCACGCCTGTAATTCCAGCACTTTGGGAGGCCGAGGGGGGTGGATCACCTGAGGTCGGGAGTTTGAGACCAGCCTGACCAACATGGAAAAACCCTGTCTCTACGAAAAATGCAAAATTAGCTGGGTGTGGTGGTGTGTGCCTGTAATCTCAGCTACTTGGGAGGCTGAGGCAGGATAATCAATTGAATTCAGGAGGTAGATGTTGCAGTGAGCCTAGATCACGCCATTGCACTCCAGCCTGGGCAGCAAGAGCGAAACTCTGTCTCAAAAAAAAACACACACACACACACAAAAGAAAGACCTGGGTTTGGATCTATACACTGCCACTCACTAGCAGCAAGTCTTCAGACAAGTTACTTAACCTTGTTGTGTCCCATTGGCTCCTTTTTTTTCTTTCGAGTCGGAGTCTTGCCTTGTCGCCCATGGCACAATCTCAGCTCATTTCAGCCTCTGCCTCTCAGGTTCAAGCATTCTCCTGCCTCAGCCTCCCAAGTAGCTGGGATTACATGCACGTGCCACCCCACCACGCCCAGCTAATTTTTGTATTTTTAGTAGAGACAGGGTTTTACCATGTTAGCCAGGCTGGTCTTGAACTCCTGACTCCAGGTGATCCATCCACCTCGGCCTCCCGAAGGGCTGAGATTACAGGCATAAGCCGTCGTGCCCGGCCCCCGCTGGCTCATCTGTAAACAAGGATACACTTTCCTCATGAATTCTTTTAGTGAGGAAGTTATATGATGATGTAGGTGTGTGTTTAGCAGAGGGGCTCTGTGCTAAGTCCTCAGAATGTGGCAGCTGTAACCACCTGGTCCCTGGAAAAACCCAAGGGAAGGAGAGCCTGAGTGTTGCTCATGTCTGACTAAGCTTAGGGAGGCCTTGCTGATTCTTGAAGGCCTCAGGGCCTCCCAGAGTGTATCTGTGCTGCTTGACCATCTATGACGTTGTCCTAGTTACTGGTGGATGGAAGGAAGTGTGGAGATCACCAGGCAAAGACCACCGGCTCACTAGTGGCAACCCTCTCGCCTGACAGAGTTGGCCTCTATTAGGAACTGCTATGCCCCACCTGGTGGCAAGAAACCCCAAGGACAGCCATGGCCCTGCACAGACCTAAAGACCTCAGTCTTCTCCTTTCTTGCATCCAGCTTTGAATCATCTTCAAAGACCTTTGTATCCAGCCCAAAGGTGGAGATACCTTTCCTGTGATGGTTTGTGAGAGCTATGTCAGAGGGTGAGAGGGGCTGAGAGGTGTCAGGGCAGTGTGGTAGACTAGAGTCAAAAGACCTGCGTCCAAACTGGGAGCTCCAGATCAATTGCTCCATCTGTAAGCCTCAGTTTCCTCACCTGTATAATAGAGATCCACCGGTGAAGATCAAATATCTGGTAAAACTGTGAGTGTGGAAGCAGGAAAGCTGCAGAAATCTTGCCTTTGTCATTCTGGGTGGTTTTGATAGAAACATTGTGGAGACTGATAAATGAGTACAGAAGCCCTCAAACTCGTCCCTGAAACCCAAACAAGATCAGCCAGGGGCTTCATAGCGGTGTGATGCCAGCATGGTGGGTGCTCCTGCTGCTTGGGGGTGCCTAGGGGAGGGCAGGTGAGCAGTGTGCGGGAAAAGGAGATTGAGTGGTCAGCTGCAGTGATTTTTCTGGGAGTTTTCTCCACTCACGCAACAATCAGGAATGGGTAAGCCTTTATTGGCTCCAAAAAAGACAAGACATGAGCAGCCCCATTCTTGAGAAACCTTTAGAGGTCATTTGGTCATTCAGCACTTACGGAGCCACTTGTGAAAAGGGCTGCGAGAGATGCCCAAGATGGATCAGCCATGGTCCCTGCTCTGCAGAAGCTTGTAGAGGAAGGAAAGCTACTTCACAGCACACAGCCTGAATTTTCACAAGAGGAAATAACCATTGTGCCAGTTGATCACGTGAGAATGGAGGGAACGTAGGGGGATGAGTAGTGAGAGCCAGGGAGGCTTAACCAAGAGAGGCTTCCTGAGGAAGACGGAACCTGGACCAGAAGCAAGAGGCCACTCTGAGAAGAGGAGGGGTGACCCAGGCAGAATGCTGGAGAGCAGGGTCTCCAAGAGCATGATGTATAAACATCTGGAGAGGAGGGGGCTGCTGGTGGGTGGTCTGGAGCCCTGGAATGCAAATAGACTGCTCTCCAAGATCCCCACCAGCCAGACAGCTGTGGTGCTGCCTTGCACCCTGGGGGTGAATAAGTTGCTTCTTATTCTCCTCCCAGCCCCCAACTTCCCTCCCCCCCCCCAACCCCACCCCCCAGCCTTACTAGGGATTTCACCTGGTCAATCACCAGAGTCAACAGGCAAGAGCTATGAACCTCAGGCAGGGGTGGGAGGAGCTGCCAGAATGAGACATGAGGCCCCAGGCGTGAGAGCTGGAGTCTCAGGGTCTGGCCAGCTCCCGGCTCCTGTAAGCCTCAGCCCAGCCAGAGACTCCAGGCACCTGGGCCTGGCACGGCTCCTCACTTGCTTTGTGTCTGAGTTGAAACCCACCCACGCTGGGGATGGCAACTCTCTGCCTCTGTCTGCTGGGCCTCCCTGTGGAAGCTAGGCCTGGTGGCTTCACATAAATATTGATTGTCTACTCAGCCATCCCGGCAGGGAGAGAGAGGCCAGGCAGGAGGGGGAACCTGATCAGGCAGCGCTGGATGAATGGAGTCCTGATGTGAGAGAGCTGGGGGGATGCCAGAGGCTGACAGAGGAGAGGCAGGAATCCTAGGGTAGAGAATTCCCCAAGAGGGATAAATGCCAAGTTCAGAATAGCAGTCACCTGGGGAGGAAGAGGAGCATAAGCAGGAACTTCGGGGGTGGCAGCAGTGGTTTATTTACTCTAAGCAGGGCTTCACACTCATAAATGCTATTCTTTGTATCTCTTTGTATGTCTGAATTGTTTATAATACATTTGTACCTAGTGACCTGTAGAGGTCCTGTCTTCCTTCTCCCAGCCTCTAGGCAAGACTTCAGTAATCTACTGGACAAGGTGCTGCTCTAGTCTAACTCTGAAATTTTAAAGAGAGATTCCCAAGATGCCAACACAACCCAGGCCCCATCCTGCTTCCAGCCATTCCTCCAGCTTTGTCAGGGAGAAGGCATTCTTTCCCTCGTTCAGCTAACAAGTCCTGACTGTGTCAGGAGGGAGACCACGGGATTTGGGGTCTGGGCAACTGCCCTGATGTCCCGCTCAGTGTTCTGTGCTCTGGTCAGATAGCTCCTGCTCCTTCCACCCTCCTCATAGACCCCACTGTCTGAGCCATCAGTCAGGGAAGAGATGTCTGTTGCCTTTTGGGGAAAGCAGGCCTTTGGGAGAGAAGCAGGCTCCAGAGAACCTTTCCACTATCCTCTTTTCCTTGCTCATTCCCCTCTTCCCAAAGCAAACGCCCTTATGAAGGACTTGGGACTTAGACCAGACTAAGAATTTCCATAAGAAAATGTCTCTCTCTCTTTCCCCACACCACCACCCCCATCCCCTCTGCCCCTCAATTCCTCTCTCTGCTTTTGAACTCCTGGCCTCAAGCGATCCTCCTCCTGCTGCTTCGGCCTCCCAAAGCACTGGGATTATAGATGTGAGCCAACACGCCCAGCCTCCTTTATTTTTCTTGTCAATTTTTATCTTTCTTCCCTTTCTGTTTCTCTTCCTTTGTTACTACTCTTTTTCCCAAGCCCACTTTCTTTCTGTCATCTTCCTCCCCCTTCTTCCCTCTGTTCCTCTGGCTCTGGCTCCTGCCTTCCAGGGCCTCCCCTGCACTCTCACCTGGCTGGCTGTGTCCCACACTCTCCCTGGCATAGGAGACTCTTCTAGGGAATTCAAGGAAATAAGCAGGAGGCATCTTCTGCCTTTGAAACCAGATGAGGGGCTGCTCTCTACTCAAGCCATGCTAATCATTAAGACAGTCATTTCTGGGAAGAGCTCTCAGCTCTGGAACCCAAATGGCTCCAGCCCTACGTCATTGCTCCTGTTTCTTAAGGCCACTGGTCTCCATCAGGGTCCTCTGCAAACCAACAGCCTTGAAACCTTAACAATTATGTCATGTGAGTGGACTCCTTTTCTTGAGTCTACCCTGAGGGCAGAATTCTACCAGACCCTGAAGGGAGGGGATGCTGTTTGGAGGATCAAGAAGCCTTTATCTTGTAGGGGAGATGGCACGCTCATGAGTCAGACCTGACACAGCTCAGACAACAAGCAATAAACAGAAAGCAATTTTCTTACTGAGTGCCGAGAAGCCAGATCATTTAGAACAAAACAGATTTAATTAGAGAAGACTTCTTGGAGGGAGTGAATATGGGGCAGGGACTGAAAAGAGAGGTGCTGGTTAGCCAGGCATAGTGGCATGCACCTCTAGTCTGAGCTACATGGGAGGCTGAGGTGGGAGGATTTCTTGAGCCTGGGAGGTTGAGGCTGCAGTGAGCCGTGATCTCACCACTGCACTCCAGCCTGGGCAACAGAGCAAGACCCTGTCTCTTTTTTTTGTTTGTTTTCGAGATGGAGTCTCACTCTGTCACCCAGGCTGGAGTATAGTGGCACAATCTCGGCTCACTGCAACCTCCGCCTCCCGGGTTCAAGAAATTCTCCTGCCTCAGCCTCCTGAGTAGCTGGGATTATAGTATGCACCACCACGCCCAGCTAATATCTTTTGTATTTTTTTTTTTTTAAGTAAAGATGGGGTTTCACCATCTTGGCCAGGCTGGTCTCGAACTCCTGACCTTGTGATTCACCCACTGAGACCTCCCAAAGTGCTGGGATTACAGGTGCAAGCCACCGTGCCCAGCCCTTCCTGTCTGGTGCTGGGAGAGTACTGAGATAGAGAAGAGTGGTCTGGTTCCTCTGGAAGGGGGGCTAGTATGAAGGTACCCATGTTGTGCTGCGTCCAGGGACCAAGGACCTAGTTTGACAGGCTGAGGCTAAGAACCACCAGAATGAAGTGAGATTGTCTGGGAAGGGACAGGGGGAAGATTTGTCTCCGCAAAGCAGCCCGGCCAAATCCATGGATGTCAAACTGTCAGTCAGTGGGATGTGTGAGGGCTTGGGCTGCCACATGCCACACCAGCTCTTCCCATTTCCTGGGAAAAATGCAAATGGTGTTAGTTACTCCCCAAGCTCTGGGCCCAGGCTAGATTGCTTTCTGGGAGAACTCCACCCTGCGGGAGGGAGAGCAAGGTCGGAAGGTATTGTGTGATTTCATGACTTTATTATATATGTTGGGGATAAGGTAGGGAGGGAACACATATCAGGATCTTAAAGTGCGTCTCTGCTTTTATAAGTGTGTATCTTCGTATCTGAAAAAAGATGAACTTTTGTGAATCTGCATGAATGAATGTGTTATGTACACAAGCCCCTGAGCCACACCCCTCCTGTTTTTATTAACAGCCTCTTTCTGCCATTCTCAGACTTTCTCTTTCACAGCCTGAGGCTCCATCAGCCCTCCTGCTGAGCAGGGGCTGGAATGTGGACTGAGCCCAAATGCATCTTTCTCCTCAGTAATGCCACAAATTGGCTACAGAGAGCTCCAGGCCCAGAGTGGATCAGGAGAAAGTCCTTTCTCCTCTCTGACTAGGCTGGGGACAGCTGGGCCTGCAGGAGAGGATGGAAAAAAGGATGGGCAGTTGTTTAGGGATTAATTCACTGATGCTCATGCAGCATGCATTTTTAAAAGCTTCCTTTGTGCTGGGTGCTGTGGATAGAGTGATGACATAGCAGGGAACTCCTTACATCCAATGTTGCCCTGGCTTTCACATGAAATTTTCTTTTTCCAGAGAAACTCAGTAGCTAAAAGCTGGAATTGCCAGGTTTGCCCCTTCCCCACTTCCCTGCCATCCTTGTCTTCTCATCCTTCCCTCCCTACTCTTGCAGCAACCTGGGCTGGGGCAGACAGAACAGGATGGACCTTTGGGTCCCTTTAAGCACTTTGGAATGGGAATGAAGGGGTCACATCCTATAGCAAGCTGGCAAACCAACACCTAGCATCCCAGGTCACTGGCTGTGTCTCCTCTTCTGTCACTCTCAGAAAGGACTTATCTGCTGTGGATGAGAAGATGGCCTGGGCCAAAGTTCTGGCCCATTGCCTTCCTGGTGGTCCTTGGTTCTCTGCAGACAGCAGCCTCAGAAAACAGCAACTGGGCTGGGCACAGTGGCTCACGCCTATAATCCCAGCACTTTGGTAAGCTGACGTGGGCGGATCACCTAAGGTCAGGAGTTCAAGACCAGCCTGGCCAAAAAGGTGAAACCTCATCTCTACTAAATACAAAAAAATAGCTGGGCATGGTGGCGGGCACCTGTAACCCCAGCTACTCAGGACACTAAGGCAGAAGAATCTTTTGAACCTGGGAGGCGGAGGTTGCAGTGAGCCAAGATGGCACCATTGCACTCCAGCCAGGGGGACAAAGCAAGACTCCACCAAAAAAAAAAAAAAAAAAAAAAAAAGAGAAGAAAGAAGGAAGGAAGGAAGGAAAGAAGGAAAGAAGGAAAGAAAGCAAGCAGCATTTGGAGGCCTGAAGCTGTCACCGTGAGTTTTTCATCTGCTCCTTTGGGGGAGAAGAACTGTGGCCCAGGGGATCACTATCGGTGGGTTCTTAGCTGTTAAACCCCACAGGGTGGGGAATTGATGGCCCAGGAGCAGTGCTGGCGAGGGGAGCATGACTGGGTACTTATTTCTGTGACTGTTCTCTGCATTTTGTCCTCTGTCACGATTCTGTACATTCTCCATGGAAGAGGAAGGGTTACCACGTTTTTATTTGCCATTTCTGGGTCTTCGTGCTATTATTGTTTCATTTTGTGAATGTATCCTTCTCTGTACCTGTTCACCCTTTCAGACTGGAACTTTCCTGAGAGAAGGCGTGGTGTCTCCCAAACATGAAGGCTCCTGAGGACCATGTATCCTGCCCCCTCTTCAGGGGTTGTAAATGCTTTTGGTTAATTAAGAAACTTGTTTCCTGCCAGAAGTCCCTGGGCCACGAGGAAGGTTAGGAGTGAGCATAGAGCAAAATCATCAGATGGCTTCTTCCTCCAGAAACTCCAAAGAAACTGGCCGGACGTGGTGCCTCACGCCTACAATCCCTGCACTTTGGGAGGCCAAGGTGGGCGGATCACTTGAGGCCAGGAGTTGGAGACCAGCCATGACCAACATGGTAAAACCCTATCTCTACTAAAAATAAAAAAAATTAACCAGTCATTGTGATGTGCTCCTGTAATCCCAGCTACTCAGGAGGCTGAGGCAGGAGAATTGCTTGAACTCAGGAGATGGAGGTTGCATTGAGCCGAGATCACACTGCTGCACTTCAGCCTGGGCAACAAGAGCAAAACTCCATCTCAGAAAAAAAAAAAAAAAAGGCCGGGTGCGGTGGCTCACACCTGTAATCCCAACACTTTGGGAGGCCAAGCCAGGCAGATCACCTGAGGTCTGGTGATCGAAACCAGTCTGACCAACATGGAGAAATCCCATCTCTACTAAAAATACAAAATTAGCCAGGCGTGGTGATGCATGCCTGTAATCCCAGCTACTCGAGAGGCTGAGGCAGGAGAATCGCTTGAACCCAGGAGGCGGAGGTTGTGGTGAGCTGAGATCGCGCCATTGCACTCCAGCCTGGGCAAGAAGAACTAAATTCCGTCTCAAGAAAAAAAAAGAAAAAAAAGAAACTCCAAAGAAACCTCCAAAACACTTGATGAGCAAAATCTATATGTCCTCCTAAGGTGTCTGTGTCTGGGAAACCAGAGGACAAAAATCACTATTTTTCTTTATCGGAGTAAGGAGTCTCTGAGAAGTCAATCTTCTAAGCGAGACACACAAATCTGGGAGCAGCAAAGTGAGGATTCAAATGCACAGCCTTTTTTCTCCAGTCCTCAGCTTGGCCCCCACTCGTATTTGGTGGGCTCTTAGCAAGCTGGAAAAATAGCTCAACGCATCAATAAGAGATACTGAAACAGCTCCGCAAACCCTCACTGGCATCTTTATGAAGTCAGTTTGCTCACTCCTGCTAATGAATAATTTAGGTTAGCTGTATAGTGAGACAGATCAGACAAGGGTTCTACATGTGCAGAAGACAGCCGCCGCTCTAACGGAAGGCAGGTTTCCAAATGCTCTCACAGGAGATGAGGAAATTGCATGAAAGGAGAAGTGGGGAGCAATGCCGCGTGACAGGCAGGGATGCTAGTCAAAGGTCTGCAGGGGTGAGGACAGGCTACAGTGGGGCCTAAGGATGGACAGATCATCTTCTGTTGATACTGAATCAGGAAATGAAGGAAAGCCGCCAGCGAGAGCAGCCACTCATAGGGTCCGATGCATCACAGGCGGGGAGGCCTGGCATGGAAAGAGGGATAGGGACCTTCCAAAGCAGAAATGAAAGATTTGGCTGAGTAGGACCAGAAGGGCAGGTAGGGGAGAGGATGGAGGGGCATTCGATCACACAGCCTTCAGCTCCTAAGAGTGACAGCCCTAAGGTTTCCTAGGAGTTGGGGACCAGAAACGGGAAAAGTAAGTGGGTGCTGAAGAGGATGCAAGAGTGGAGGGGAAGGGACAGAGACAGGCAGGAGACTCCCAAAAGCCTGGAATGTGCAGTAAGGAGGGTGGGGGAGGCTCTGCACCCAGGTCTTCCAACCACTGAGTCCCCTGAGTGAGCCCGTCCCTGGCAGGGGGTTCCACTCCTCACTTCTTATTGTGTGTTCACCTTCACTCCTGACCCAAATGGGGGCGGGGAGAGTGGGTGCTTCCTAAGAATGGAAGAAGATGCATTTCCTGATGACTTCGAAATGTTATCTCCTCTCTCCCACCCTTTCAAGGAAGCAAGCCTCCTTCTGCATCTCCTGGACATCCTCTTTCCCATTCTCCCCGACTTCAACAACCGTTGCCTTTGCTTTGTCTTACTTTCCCTGGGATTGGGGGGCAACTGTTGCCTGCACAGAAAAGAACTTGGTAAGTGCTCAGACTTCACCTGGAAGGCTGGCGTGTTTTGTGAGCTGGAGCTTGTTGTTATATCACATTAGAATTTAAGCTTGCTGTTGTTGGTTACCTTTAACATCAATGGCAATACACAAAGGCTCCACTCAAATCAATACCTGTATCTGTAGGTGCTAAGAATCCACAGCGGAGAGATCCATTAGCAGTAAAGTAAGGGCAGAAAAGGGGTAGGGAGGAAGACAGCCAGAGCCAGGGCCTGAGATCAGATGCCAGGACTCAGGGCAGGCACAGGGAGAGGTCCTCAGCGTCTGGTCTAACACCTGCCAGCTGGGGCCCTTGGAACCACAACCAGAGGAAAGTGAGAATTAGGGAGGCTAGGCGTGGCCACCTTCTTCATCCCTAGCTCAGCCATGTTCCTGGCAGAAGAGACACTCCTGTTTCTGAAGGACATCCAACGAAGTGGGATGATCTGAATTAAAAGCCAAATTGGAGCTGGGGACGGTGGCTCACACCTGTAATCCCAGCACTTTGGGAGGCAGAGGCAGGTGGATCACTTGAGGACAGGAGTTTGAGACCAGCCTGGCCAACATGGTGAAACCTGTCTCTACTGAAAATATAAAAATTAGCTGGGTGTGGTGGTGCACACCTGTAGCCCCAGCTACTTGGGAAGCTGAGGCAGGAGAATTGTTTGAACCAAGGAGGCTGAGGTTGCAGTGAGCCGAGATTGTGCCACTGCCCTCCAGCCTGGGCGACAGAGTGAGACTCTGTCTCAAAAAAAAAACAAAAACAAAAACAAAAAAACAGCTAAATTAGGGGTCAGAGAATTTCAAGGGATATTGCCCTCCTTTCCCAACAGAGGGTGAGATATGTAGCTATGTAGCTTTCTGATCTGAAGCCAGAAGGGTAGAGCAAAGCTCCTACGATTTGAATTTTTATGAATCTTATTACTATCAGCGACGTTATAAATGATTGATAAGGCATTTGAATTGGAGGTATTGTCCAGTGGAGACAAGGAAGGAGGGAAGGAGGAAGATTAATATTTATTGAGTACCGACATATATCAGGCTTTCCGCTTGGACTTGTACACACATTGTCTAGTGGAGCTGAACCGAAATGAGTTGCAGCCTGGGTTTAACTCCTTGCCTCCCACAGCTTCCTCCTGTTTGCTTTTCCTCTCTCTGGGCTTTTGGAACTCAAGTCGGTATACCCTAGGAATTTTTGTCCCCAGGGGCTGTCTTGGAGCCACAGGATCAAGGGAACAGGTTTTCAGGATTTTCTGTCCCAAGCCACCAAGTCGGAAAGGAGCAGACAGAATCAGCTAGAGACGTGTGGAACAGGCTTGGAGAAAGGAGTAGGGGAACATGACACTTTGCATCATCTTTTCCAATCAGCACAGTGACCCTCTCTCTTGACACAGCCTCTGAGAAGGTGCTGGGCTGCAGTCACAGCCTGTGCCATTCTCCTCTCCCCTGGACACTGCTTGGCAGGCTGAGGTCCTGAGCCCTGGTCCTGGCTTAGCCGCTGCTCGTTCACTTTTATCCAAAAGTTCAGGAGCTGTTCCTCAGGCCTCAGCCAATTCCAGCCTTCCATGATAAACTGTAGAGTGTAAGCTCCGTCAGAGCAGAGACTGCCTGTTTTGGACACAGCCATGCCTGGAACAGTGCCTGACACATAGTAGGCAGTTGAAAAATATTTATTGAATGAGCCTCCTTATCCTCTCTTCCTTCGTAACACATCCTTTCCTAGGAAAACCACATTTCTCTGCTCTTGGACTTGTTCCTGGCAGTAGTTTGGGGAGCCAGATGGAGAAGTGAGGGTTTTGGCTTTTCTCTCCCTCCCTTCCTTCCTTCCTTCCTTCCTTCCTTCCTTCCTTCCTTCCTTCCTTCCTTCCTTCCTTCCTTCTTCCTTCCCTCCCTGTCTCTCTCTCTTTCCTTCCTCTCTCTCTCTCCTTCCTTCCTCCCTCCCTTCCTCCTCTCTCTCCTTCCTCCCTCCCTCCCTTCCCTCCCTCCCCCCTCCCTCCCTCCCTCCCTCCTTCCTTCCTACCTTCCTTCCTTCCATCCTTCCTTCCTTCCTTTCCACCTTCCTCTCTCTCAATCTCTCTCTCTCTCTTTTTTTTTTTTTTTTTTTTTTTTAAGAGATGAGATCACTTCGATGCCCAGGCTGGAGTGGAGTGCAAATGGTGGGATCCATAGTTTTGAACTCCTGGGCTTCAGCCACTTGAAGTAGCTGGGGACTATAGGCATACACCACCACACCCAGCTGTTTGTTTGTTTGTTTGTTTGTTTGTTTGTTTGTTTGTTTTTTGTGGAGATAGGCTCTCACTATGTTGGACAAACTCCTGGGCTCAAACGATCCTCCTGCCTCAGCCTCCCAAATGTTGGGATTACAGGTGTGAACGATGACACCTGGCCTACCTTGGCTTTTCTTGCACATTGTTCTTAGGGTCCTGGCTTCCCACCAGGCTCAGCAACCTCCTGCAGTAATGCCAGCCTATCCCTTTCTCTGGTGCAGCAGAGGAGGTTTGAGGAGAGGGTTTGTTTCCAGCAGGCTCTACACATGGTCATCAGAGGCTGGGCATCTCAGAATGTGAGGTCACAGGAAGTAGGGGGCCTGGGGGGAGGGAGTTATCACACTACATGAGGTAAAGAGGCAGAGCAGTGAGACAGAAAGGGACCGAGGAAAGCCTGCCATCTTCAATAAGGGTTTAAGTTATCACAAACAAATATTTCCACTCAATCCCACAAAATCTTCAGAGGTGGCTAGGCTGGAGTATAGTAAACCCCCACTCCTAGAGGCTTAGTCCCCCATTGGGGAGTGGCTGGAGTCCCCTCATCCTCCTGTCCCAGGTCATGAATTGTGGAGCTCATTGATCCTCTGGGAATCCAAGATCCTGGGCAGGAAGAGTCCTCCAGGGGCCATGTAGCCGCCCCTACCACAGGCACTCTGGGAGCCTCCTGACCAGCAGGTTGGCCAGGAAGGGAGGTCAGCCTCCCAGGGTCAGCCTTCCTACTTCCCCTGCAAAGGCCCCTGCCACTCCCCTTTCCAGCCAGGGCAGGACTTGAGCAAGCTTAAAAGTTCACTGCATCGTGGAGGAGTGAGCACACTCCTAAACTTCCAGTGGGCATGGGCCCTTCATTATGCAGAGGGAGAACCTGAAGTCTGGGCCATAGGCCTTGGCACAGAACAGCCCTTGGACCCCAGTGCCAGCACCATGGGCAGAGGCCAGACACGGGGCCAGAAGCTCTCCCTTTTGCTGACAGCAGGCTGGACTCTCCCCAACAGATCTATAGGATCGGCCTTCCCGTAGATGGGAAGAAACATGGCTGCCATCCTACATGGCCTCCTGGAATTGTTGCCTTAGGAAAAAAAAATGCATGTAAATTTTATTGTCTCTTCATGCCACCAATTGTATACCAAAATTCAGGGAACTAGTTCTGTGCCCCACAATTTTCCTATTCCCCTCTCCCCTAGGGTCAGTCACCCAGCTAATCCAGCTCAGAGGAGCTCAGATGGGGAAGCTTTCCCTAGGGGCATGAGAGGGCTGGATGCTCCCTTCACTTTAGCTCTGTCTGGTCTCCAGAGAAGCCCCTGAAGGGGCTGCAAGTTGGGAGCTGCTGTCTGCCTGTTTGGGATATTTGCCTGGGTTCCGGAAGGGCAATCATGTCATTTTCATTAGTGTTGACCCATTGCTGCCTATTACCTTGCTCCTTCTGGGGGCTCCCTCTGTTTCCTCCTTCATGCACTTCCCTTCTCAGTAATTAACAGGGCCTGGAAGAGCGTCCCTCCAACAGACGGCCAAAAGGCAGAGCAGGCAGCCGTGACAGTGGCAGTGCCAGCAAAAGGACAGGCAATTAAAACAAAATGATTCATCTTGGGAATGAGTGCAAATCGCTTTCCATTTACAGGAACTGGGGCCGTGTTCCAAACAGCCTTTGTGGGCTCGTTGGGGAGACAGGAATCTGGTCCACTGACCATTAAGTAATGAGCTCCTCTGAGTGCTCCCTGCTGACTCTACAGAGGGGGATCTGGCGGGCAGTGTGGGCGAGAGAGCCAGAGAATGGGCAGGGAGACCTGGGGCTGCTCGGTTTAGTTAGGACACAGGGAAAGTGGAGCAGGGCCGCTGCAGGTGGGGACCCTGGTGATTATGGAGATCCAGAGTGCTCCTGGGCACCTTGTTATTGGAGACCCACAGAAAAGAGTCAGGCTGCCCACCTAACTCTTTGCTCTGCCACCAGGGATTCCAGAGTCCACAAGATTATTTAAAGAGTATTTGCAGAGTGTGCCAGTCACAGTGCAGGCACGGGGGAGTCAGAGAAGAATAAGGCAAGGATCTTGTCCTTAAGGGACTTATAGTCCAGGGTGAGTGGTGGGCAGGTCAACCAAGGGGAGCCAAGGATAAGAGCCCTGCGACAGGCTGGGTGCAGTGGCTCACGCCTATATTCCTAGCACGTTTGAAGGTCAAGGCAGGAGGATTGCTTGAGCTTGGGAGCTCAAGGCAAGCCTGGGAAAAATAGTGAGAACCTATCTACAAAAAATAATAAGAAAATTAGCTGGATGTGGTGGTAGTGTGTGCCTGTAGTGCAAGCTACTTGGGAGCCTGAGGTGGGAGGATTGCTTGAGTCTGGGAGGTTGAGGCTGCAGTGAGCCATGATTGCACCACTGCCCTCCAGCCTGGGTGACAGAGCGAGATCCTGTCTCAAAACAAAAAAACTAGCTGGGCGTGGTGGTACATGCCTGTAGTCCCAGCTACTCAGGAGGCTGAGGCACGAGAATTGCTTGAACCTGGGAGGTGGAGTTTGCAGTGAGCCAAGATCACATCACTGCACTCCAGCCTGAGCAACAGAGCGAGACTCCATCTCAAAAACAAAACAAAACAAAACCCCAAGCAAAACAAAATTCTATGATAGAAACAGATGGAGGCCATAATAGTGGGGATAGGGAGAGTTCAGTCCTACCTGGCAGGGGTAGGACTCTTGAGCTGGGTCCTAAAGAAGACTAAGTAGTCTCCAAGTGGGTTGGTGGTGGGGCAGCCGAGTGGAGTGGGGAATTAATCCAGTTAGAGAGATGAGCCTGAGGAAAGGACAATGAAAGGACCTGTGCCTGGCTGTGTCAGGGAGAGGAAGGCAAGTAGACACAGGCCGGGGCTCGGGGTCATAGGAACGCCTTACTAAAGAGCTTGGGCTGAGCCTAGAGTCTATGGGAGCCACTGAAAAGGTTAAAGCAGGGGTGTGATCAGGTCAGGCTGCATTTTTAAGCAACTTCCGGCCATCCTGGGGATTTTCAATCATATCTCATCCAGGCAAGCCCACTATAGTCCAAAAAAGAATCTAAAACAGGTATCACAGACTGTTAGCGTTTGTTTTAAAAGAGTAGTAGCAGGCCAGGCACAGTGACTCATGCTTGTAATCCCAGCACTTTGGGAGGCCGAGGCAGGTGGATCACGAGGTCAGGAGTTTAAGACCAGCCTGGCCAAGATGGTGAAACCCTGTCTCTATACAAATATAAAATACAAAAAAAAAAAAAAAAAAAAAAAATTAGCTGGGCCAGGCTAATCCTGTAATCCCAGCACTTTGGGAGGCCAAGGTGGGCAGATCATCTGAGGTCAGGAGTTCGAGACCAGCCTGACCAACATTGTGAAACCTTGTGTCTACTAAAAATACAAAATCAGCTGGGCATGGTGGTGCACCCCTGTAATCCCAGCTACTCAGGAGGTTGAGGCAGGAGAATCACTTGAAGCCGGGAGGCGGAGGTTGCAGTGAGCTGAGATTGAGCCATTGCATTCTAGCCTGGGCAATAAGAGCAAAACTCCATCTCAAAAAAAAATGCCAGGTGTGGTGGTAGGTGCCTGTAATCCCAGCTACTCAGGAGGCTGAGGCAGAGAATTGCTTGAACCCAAGAGGTGGAGGTTGCAGTGAGCCGAGATAGCACCACTGCATTCCAGCCTGGTGACAGAGCAAGACTCCATCTCAAAATAAAATAAAATAAAATAAAATAAAATAAAATTAAAAGTAGCTACATGGGTGTCTGTTATTTTATTTTCTGTACTTTTAAAAAGGTTTTAAATTTCAGAATTAATAATGAATGAGTATCCATATGACAGAATACTGTGCGGTGTTGAAGAATGAAGGTGAAAACATGTATTCTGTCATGACAAAATGCCTGTGATATATTTTAAATAAAAAATAGAATATATAGTATGATTGTATTTTTGTAAGAACAACAAATAAATAAAGTGAATCTGGCAGGAAATGTACCAAACTATTAACAAAGTTACTGTTGCAGGGTGGGATTCAGATACTGATGAGGGAAAGGGAAATTTTCATTTTCTATTCTATGCCTTTTAGAATTGTATACATCTTAAAAAAGACCTTGCATTATTCATTATTTTAAAACAAAAACCCACTTTTGGGGGGATAACTTTTTTTTCTTTTCTTCTTCTTTTTTCTTTTTTTTGAGTTGGAGCCTTGCTCTGTCACCCAGGCTGGAGTGCAGTGGCGTGATCTTGGCTCACTGCAACCTCCACCACCTCCCGGGTTCAAGTGATTCTCCTGCTTCAGCCTCCTGAGAAGCTGGGACTACAGGTGTGTGCCATCACACTTGGCTAATTTTTGTATTTTTGGCAGAGATGGGGTTTCACCATGTTGGTCAGGCTGGTCTCAAACTCCTGACCTCAACTGATTGCCCACCTCGGGTCTCCCAAAGGTGGCAATTTCAAACCCAAAGACAAGTTGCAAGAGGCTGGCATATTTAATTAGCCAGTTGTGGTGGCATGTGCCTGTATGTAGTCTTAGCTACTTGGGAGGCTGAGGTAGGAAGATTGCTTGAGCCCAGGAGTTGGAGGCTGCAGTGAGCTATGATTGCACCACTGCACTCCAACCTGGACAGCAGAGTGAGACCATGCCTCCAAAAAAAAAAAAAATAAATAACAAAAGAACTCCCATATGCTATTTAGACTGCACCACTTGCTAATATCTTGCCCTACACAACATATATTTTTAAAAAGATCATCCATTACTTCAATTTTTGCAAACCCCAATGGCCACTTGGGGTTTATCTTTTTGGGCCTCTCTGCTGCTTCTGACCCTGCTGTCCTCTCCTTCCTTCCTGAAACTTCCCATTTCTTGGCTTCTGTGGCCCTGAGTCTTCTCTGGTTTTCCTCCTACTTCTGTGACTTCCCTCTAGCATTGTCTTTCTTAGAGGCCTCTTTTTGAGCACCCCTTAAACACGGGAGTTTCTCAGAGTTCTAGCCTGAGCCCATTGCTTGGCTTTGTGTGTTTTCTTCCTGGGAGAGCTTGTTCACTTCCATCCATTGAAGCTATGATCCGTTTGCTGATGAAGCCCAAATCCGTGTCTGCAGCTGCCACCTCTCCCTTCAGTTTCCAATGCTCATATTCAAATTCCTGTTAGACACATGCCCTTAAGTAGTCCACAAGCATTCTATCCTCAACTTATCTCAAACATGTCATCATCACCCCTCCCTCCTGCTAACTGTTCCCTTTCTGTGTCCTCTATCTCAGAAAATGGCACCACGTCTTTCACTTTGACAATGGCAATCAACTCCTAATTGGTCTCCCTGACTACAGTCTTCCTCCACATAAATTCACTCTCACACTAGAGTCAACGTGACACCCCTAAAATGCAAATTTTACCACATCAGGCACTGAGAAAACCTGTCAATGAGTCTCCATTACCTGCAGGTTGAAGTCAAGCCTGTTAGTCTGGTGCACGTGGCTGTACCTGGGTCCACCTGGCTTCTCTGGCTCTTGTCATGTCCCCATCACCTCTGCATCCCATTCCACATTGGCCTGTGCATCCAGGTGTTTGCTCATGCTGCCTCCTTAGCAGGAGCCCCCTCCCACCTCTCTCCCCTTGGCTGATCCATCCATCGACACTGAGCTTAACGGGCATCTCCTCCAGCTGGAAGTGTCCCTTTAGTGTGTTCCTATTGCATTCTTCTTCTCTTACTTCTACCTAACAATTTTTTTAAATAATGCTTTTGTGCCATGAAAGGTGACCAGGACATGCTTTTATTTTTATTTATTTATTGAGACAAGGTTTTGCTTTGTTGTCAAGGCTTGAGTGCAATGGCTCAATCATGGCTCACTGTAGCCTCGACATTTCCAGGCTCAAGTGGGCCTTCTGAGTAGCTGAGACCACAGGTGTGCACCACCATGCCTGGCTAATATTTTTATTTTTGTTGAGATGGGGGTCTCACTACATTGCCTAGGCTGGTCTTGAACTCCTAGCCTCAAACTCTCTTCCAGTCTTAGCTTCCCAAAGTGCTGGGATTACAGGCGTGAGCCACTGCTCTCTGCCAAACAAATTTTTATAGTCTCAGTCTTTGTGTGTGTCTCTCTCACTGCTCTGTAAATCCCGGAAGGAACGGGGTTTGCATGTGCTTATGTATACCATCTTGTACCTTTGTATCCTTAGTGCCTTAGTGCAGTGCCTAGCGTGTAGTAGACATATAATAAATGTTTGATTAACTGAGGTAGGCATTCACTATTTATTCACCCCTCTCTGCCTCCTTTCCCTGGCAGCAGCAAGCTCAATCCCATGCCCTCTGTTTCCCCATCAGTAGTTACATTCCAGGCCTCAGTTCCTTGGCTGTAGCCCCCTGTCCAACGGGTTTGGCTCCTATGTGCTCTTTCTCCCGGCACTTCTCTCCCTCATCTTCTCTTCTGCTTCTTCCCTTCTATTTTGATCAGCTCTTGCTACCCTCCTGTATCTTTCCAGATGCTTCTCTCCCACTTTTCTCCCCTGTGGGAGCCACTCAGGGCAGTTCTAGCCCACTCCTGGCCCAGGTGTCTGCATCAGGACTTTATATAATTACCTTCACAATGGGGCCTAATGACTGGAAAGCATTTTCATCTCAACCCACGCAATTCCAGATTTACAGCAACCAAGGCCTCAGGGTTACAGCTGGATGTATACCCCACCAGGTCCCTCTGTAGAGTATCTTTTGGAAGATGTACCTTATAGCTCTTTAAGAAAGAGGGTCACTTGCTAACAGCTTTTCTGTCTAGTACTTTTAAACATAAGCACTTAGCTTCGTTCCTTAGTTCTCTCCATCCCAACTCTGTAGTGAGGATCGCATTCATCACACTCCACCAGGCATGTAAGATGCTCTAAGCTGATCTCCTTCCATGTGAGGACCCTCAGGGATGAACATACTCATTCTGTCATTCACTCACACATTTACTGAGCTCCCACTAACACTGTCCATGGGGATGGGGACAGAGGATACAGACAATGGGTCACAGATGAGTATGTCCCCCTCTAAGACCCAAAGGAACTCACGGTCTGGTGAGGAAGACAAATCTGAAAACCACTTTGCTAAAACAAGAAGGCCTTGGTGGAGGTAAATATCGGGTACTATGAAAACATAGAGGGGTCACTGGAGCATGCCGAGGTAGGAGGAAGGTTTTTTTGTTTTGTTTTGTTTTGGTTTTTTGTTTGCTTGTTTCTTTGTTTTTTGGATTTTTAGAAGGAATTTTTCCTTTTCTCTCTCTCTCTTTTTTTTTTTTTAGACCGAGTTTTCGCTCTTGTTGCCCAGGCTGGAGTGCAATGGCACGATCTTGGCTCACCGCAACCTCTGCCTCCTGGGTTCAAGCAATTCTCCTGCCTCAGCCTCCCAAGTAACTGGTATTACAGGCATGAGCCACGATGCCTGGCTAATTTTGTATTTTTAGTAGAGACGGGGTTTCTCCATGTTAGTCATGCTGGTCTCGAACTCCCAACCTCAGGTGATCCCCCAACCTCAGCCTCCCAAAGTGCTGGGATTACACGCATGAGCCACCGCGCCTGGCCCGGAATTTTTCCCTTGTTGTCCAGGCTGGAGTACAATGGCACGATCTAGACTCACTGCAACCTCCACCCTCCGGGTTCAAGTGATTCTCCTGCCTCAGCCTCCCGAGTAGCTGGGATTACAGGGTACAACTCCATGCCCGGCTAATTTTGTGTTTTCAGTAGAGACGGGGTTTCACCATGTTGGTCAGGCTGGTCTTGAACTCGTGACCTCAGGTGATCCACCTGCCTTGGCCTCCCAAAGTGCTGGGATTACAAGCGTGAGCCACTGTGCCCGGCCTGGAGGGAGGTTTTACAGGATTTCATTCGAGGAGTGAGTAGGAATTGATGAGGCAGATAGGCACAGTGGAGTGGACACTTGTCATGTTTTTGATTGTCCAGTACTGAGCAACTTTCCTATTTTGGAGGGAATTCCTCATTATAGGAGTCTTAGCTGGGGAAGGAGTCTACCTTTGACCACATGCTAAAGAGGGCAAGGTTTGTGTCTCCCTGCTCCCCCCACCCCCCAACAAATGTGGCATGGGCAGAGTGAGGGTGGGGTGAGGATGGGCCCTGGAAGCTGAGCTCAGCCAATCTGATGCTCCCATTGGGATCTTTGGGACCTGGGCAGGAGCAGTCATTCGTAGCAGTGGTGGTCATTCTGGACTCCTTCAAGAACAGTATCTAGTGTGGGGGGTGGTGCGGGTGGTGAGGGGGCAGAACCAGCAGCAGTGCCCTAACAAGGTGCTCCCTGTCTCATGATCTTGGAATGTTCTCTGCCACCAGCATCCCTTGGTTCCCGACTTTGAGGGCAGGTGCTGCCCATCAACTCCTGAGCTAACAGAATTTAACTTTCCAGATTATTCTTTTTTTTTTTTTTTTTTTTGAGACTGGGTCTCACTCTGTCACCCAGGCTGGAGTGCAGTGGCGCAATCTCTGCTCACTGCACCCTCCATCCTCTGGGTTCAAGCAATTGTCCTGCCTCAGCCTCCTGAGTAGCTGAGATCGCAGGCACCTGCCACCATGCCCAGCTAATTTTTGTATTTTTAGTAGAGATAGAGTTTCACCATTTTGGCCAGGCTGGTCTTGAATTCCTGACCTTAGGTGATCCACCTGCCTTGGCCTCCCAAAGTGTTGGGATTACAGGTGTGAGCCACTGAGCCTGGCCCAGACTATTCTTTTTCTGCTGGTTAGTGAGAGATGGTTTCTGCTGTTCACAACTGAGTTCCTTGTCTGATCTAGGCTGGAAAGAACCTTGAGGAAGCTGGGCAGTGTAGCATACAGAGTTTGGGGGAAGGTAGGTAGGATGATGTGGCTGGAGCACTGGAAAATATTAAAAAGACTTGGGGGCTGGGCACAGTGGTTCACACCTATAATCCCAGCACTTTGGGAGGCCAAGGCAGGCAGATCATCTGAGGTCAGTAGTTCAAGACCAGCCTGGCCAACACGGTGAAACCCCGTCTCTACTAAAAATACAAAAACTTAGCTGGGCATGTTGGTGGGCACCTGTAATCCCAGCTACTCGGGAGACTGAGGCAGGACAATTGCTTGGACCTGGGAGGTGGAGGAGTGCATTGGTGAGCTGAGATCGCACCAATGCACTCCAGCCTGGGCAAAAAGAGTGAAACTCCGTCTCAAAAAAAAAAAAAAAAAAAAAAAAAAAGACTGGGAAGATGGAGATGGGCAGGGAGAGGTACATGATAAAGGGCCCTGTCAACTAGTCTAAGAAATTTGCCTTTTTCCCATTAGGATAAAGGAGCAACCACTGAAGAGTTTAAGTAGAGAAGGTCTCAGTGAGACTAGTACCTTGGGAAGATCATAGGGTACTGATGATGATTTTCCTGTGGGAAGATCAGTGCGATGGGTGCGAGCAGGGCCACTACTGACCCTGGGTGAGATTTAGAAAAAGGCGCCTCCAACTAACGCAGGAGCAGAAAACCAAATACTGCATGTTCTCACTTATAAGTGGGAGCTAAATGAGAGAACGCACTGACACGTCAAGGGGAACAACACACTGGGGCCTACCGGAGGGTGGGGTGGTAGGAGGGAGAGGATCAGGAAAAATAACTGATGGTGACCCTCCTCCAGGCAGCCTCTGTCCTACAGGAGGCACTGGTTGGCTGGATTTCAGCCCCAGTTCACCCCTTCCGTGGGCACCATTGTACAGAGCACAGGTGGTACAATAGTTCCCGGGGGTCTGGATTCTGGGACCCAGCACTCTTCCTGATCCTAAGGAGCTTACAGTATTGCCTCTACTTTGCCTTCTTCTCCTGATGACAACCCCTTTCTCCCCTAGCCAGAGAGACCGCCTCTCTCAGTTCCTCATCTTTGAGAAAATAAGGCCACTTTCTTAGCTGGTTCTCAAAACACGATCCTGTCTTTATTTCAGGCAGAAATTGGCTTTCTGGACAGGGCCTCACCCCAAGCTGCTTGCGCTAGCCTCTCTAATTCTCATGCCTAGAAATCCTCCCCTGGTTTTTTTGTTTGTTTGTTTGTTTGTTTGAGGCAGAGTCTTGCTCTGTCACCCAGGCTGGAGTGCAGTGGCACAGTTACGGCTCATTGCAGCCCCAACCTCCCGGGTTCAAGTGATCCTTTCACCTCAGCCTCCCAAGTAGCTAGGACTACAGGCACGCATCACCACACCTAGCTACATTTTAAAATTTTTGTAGAGACAGGGCTTCACTATGTTGCCCAGGCTGGTCTCAAACTCCTGGGCTCAAGCAATCCTCCCACCTCAGCCACCCAAAGTGCTGAGATTGCAGGTGTGCCCCACCATGCCTGGCCCCGCCAGCTTTTCCTTAGGCATCTACTCTTGAACCCACGTAAGCCTTCCAGGAAAAACAATGACTAGGCTCCTGGCTGATAAGCGGGAAGGTCAGCTGCATAGGTGAATGCCTGTGTAAGGAGGAAGGGGGGATCCCTCTGCCCTCAGCCCCTAGGCCATCATGTGCTAAGTGGTCCTGTGGCACACAAAGACTCTAAACCATGGATTCTGGAATCTTCCTGCCAGCAGAACCTCAGGGATTATTTGGCCTAAGCTCCCATTCGAAGTAGGAGTCTTCTTTATAGGAGCCTCCTGTAAACATGGGCATTCAGCACCTGCTTGAATATCTCCAGTGATGGAGGACTCGCTACTCAATGTAGCAGCTTGTGTCTCAGTGACATTGAGCAGTATATTTAGGTGACCTTTGCAAGGTCACACGCCACTCTGTGACTCCTGCCTGGAACTATGGGGTTATTCCTCCATATCCCTTTCTCTGCTTGCTGCCTTCTCCTGCTCCCAGGACTCACCTCCTAGGGTAGCCTGACTAGCACACTGTCTCTGGAGCCACTACGCCTGAGGTGGCAGGGTGCTGTTGGAGTGGGTGAGCTGCCTGGGGTGCCAAACTTCTCCAGCCCTACAAGGCTCAGAGGAGAGGGGGATGGAAGTAGTGTGGGTGTGTGGCTCTGTGGGGTGGGCAGGGTGGATTTTTTTCCCTATTTGTTTTCCATTTTTCTCTCCTCCCGGTGGTTGGGCTGGCTGATTGGAGGTGCGGGTGTGTGGGGGTGGTGTGCGCTTGTGTGTGCACGCGTGTGCGCGTGTGCATGCACAGCTGTGTGGGAGGGCAGCCATGCAGGAGGCTTCACGCTGGAGCGGCCTCTCCTTGCCGACCAACTCTGACAGAGCTCCCCCTGATTTGGCCTTGGAAAGTTTCATGGTTTTGACAGGAACAAAACAGTAGACGCAGATAGGCTGTGCGGTTTCCTTGGCAACTCGAAAAGATGGGTGGGGGAGGGGATGGTGGGAACCAGAGAGAAGGGAGTGATTGGGCTTCACCACTCAGCTCTGTCCCCCCCTTTTTTCCCTCAAAATAGCTCAGGATAAAATGTTGAACCATTCTCAGTATTCCCGTTCCTGGCCCACAGGAATGGAGAAGGAACTCAGCAGCAAGGAAGGAGCAGAGGTGCCCCTTGGATAAGGGAAGCAAGAGATCCGCCTTCTAGAGGATTCTGACGCCTCTTATTCTCTTTCTTATCAAGCTGACTTGTCTCCTCTACCTTCCACTCCCTTATTTTGTTATCCTGGCAGCTTTAAGGACTCCCCTTCCCCAAACTAACCCAAGGAAAACCAGAAACCCACGCTCCCAGGTTCTCTACCTTAGAGTGACGTGACTGGCAGGGAAGCAAGGAGTGGGTGTCTCTCCTTCCCCCCACCCACGAAACCTCGGGACAGCTCCATTCCTAGAAAGCAGGAGACTGAACTAAGTCGGAGGTGGATGACGGAGACTGTTCATTAAGGAATAAAGAATTTAGGCCAGGTGTGGTGGCTCACTCCTGTAATCCCAGTACTTTGGGAAGCTGAGGCGGGCAGATCATGAGGTCAGGGGTTCAAGACCAGCCTGGCCAACATAGTGAAATCCCGTCTCTACTAAAAATACGAATATTAGCTGGGCGTGGTGGTGTGCGCCTGTAATCCCAGCTACTAGAGAGGCTGAGGCAGGAGAATCGCGTGAACCCTGGAGGCAGAGGTTGCAGTGAGCCAACATCGCACCATTGCACTCCAGCCTGGGCAACAGTGAGAGACTCCGTCTCAAAAAAAAAAAAAAAAAAAAAAGAAAAGAAATAAAGACATTTATTACTAATTAGTGAGACTGTCTCCCCTACTGCAAGTTCACCTCCCACGTGAATGTGCTCAGACCACCTGCTCTAGAGGCAGCGCCCCAGAGCTCCAGTAAGACCCGTGCCCAGCAATTCTTTTTTTTCCTTTTGAAAAAGGGTCTCACGTTGTCACCCAGGCTGGAGTGCAGTGGCACAATCTTGGCTCATTGCAGCCTTGACCTCCCCAATTCAAGCAATCCCCCTGCTTCAGTCCCCTAAGTGGCTGGGACCACAGGCATGCACCACCACATTAGCCTGGCTAATTTTTTTTCTTTCTTTTTTTTTTAGAGACAGTGTTTCACCATGTTGCCCAAGGTGATCTTGAACTCCTGAGCTCCAGCGATCCACCCACCTCAGCCATCCAAAGTGCTGGGATTACAGGCATGAGCACCACGTGCCTGGCCTTATGCCCATCCATTCCTTTTTTTTTTTTTTTCCTTGGGACACGGTCACGCTCCATCACGCAGGCTGGGGTGCAGTGGTGAGATCTTGGCTCACTGCAGCCTAGACTTCCGAGGCTCAAGTAATCTCCCTACCTCAGCCTCTCTGGTAGCTGAGACCACAGGCATACACCATCATGCCCAGCTAATTTTCGCATTTTTTCTTCTTTTTTTTGGTAGAGACAGGGTTTCGCCATGTTGGCCAGGCTGATCTCAAACTCCTGGACTCAAGCGATCTGTGCACCTCGGCTTCCCAAAGTGCTGGGACTACAGGCGTCAGCCACTGTGCCCGGCCCTATGCCCAGCAATTCTTGACAGCCCACTGGCCCTTTTCTAAAGCATAGGCCTCTGGATCTAATTAGCCCCATCCCCTGTCCCTGGTCCCTCTTATCTTGGGCACTAAAATTCTTCCACCTGAGAATATGGAGTTTCTGAAGACATTTTTGCATACGTTTTTAAAACCAAACAACCCTAATGCTATCCCAGTCCTGCAACTGAACTTTAGTGGTGGCCATGCAGCCTGCCCTTGGCACAACTCAGACACCAGGGAAGGGGACCTTGGGGGGCTCTTGGAGCAGCCATCCCCTGTCTGGGTGTTGAACGTATTTAGGGAGCAGGAGACAGGCAGGAGAAGAGAGCTGAGAGGCTGTGGGGCTCCTGTGTTCACAGTCTCCTGGATGAGTCAGTGGAGGAAGGGGTGCTGGGCTGGGAGTAAAGAGGCCAGAGTTCTAGTCTCGCTCAGGCTCTGACCAGCTGTGGGTGGGAGGAAGACACACGCTTCGGTGGCCACATTCCTGCAACAAGCTTGGGACATACAGTCTGACAGACACTTGGGGATGTGGTGAGGGACCGTGAAGCAGAAAATTTGCAGTGAAACAGATGGTTGCCAGGACCATGGCCCCGTAGCTTCCTGAGTGTGGCCCTTCCGGTCCCCCCATGCCTGCATGCTCCATACCTTCCAGGATGAGTTCGTCAAGCTCGACTTGGCTTTCCACCCACAGAAAATCAAAGATTCCAGGGTATGGTCACCCTGCCTCCTCCCCATCAGCTGTCCTGATGCATGGTGACTCAGGGGAGAGACAATCCATTTATCTCGAGTCCATTTATCTGCTCAGTCTCTCAAAGCTCTTCTCCAACATGGCCATCGCCCCACCTCTTCCTCCCCTGGAGTTTTCTTCACCCTCAGCTGCCTCAGCAGCAATACATGGAGGATAGGCCCTCCGTTAGACTCCACATCCCCACACCCAGCCCATGCCCGGGAAGAGAGGACAGTGCCCACCCGCTCCTCTGGCTCTGAGCTCCCCTGGCAGACGACAGAGCTGGGAGTCCACCCATTCTTCTCCAGGAAGGAGAAGAATGAGTCTCAAGGGCTGTTCCCCGCTGCCCTGCAGGCCCCAGCTCTAGGGAGAAGTCAGGCAGCTTCGAGAATGAAATAAGTACAAGATGACCCAATAAATGGCTAAGAACTGATTATGAGGGGGGCAAACTGTCCAACCAAGGGGAAGAGCGTATGGGGAAGGGAGAATGACTCAGGAGACCCCGGCTTGTTCCTAAGTGGTAGTACATCATGTAGGTGGCCTTTAGAAAGGCCCTGGCATTTGGCCCTTTGTCTACTCAGGAATGTTCTTCCCAAACATCACATAGGCACATCCACCCCCTTTAAAGGAGGGATTCTTTCCCAGATGACTTGATGGTGGGAAATGAGGACAATGGGTAAAACAGTGCCTTCTCTATTGGAATGTCTACTCGGCCAAAAGGAAAAGAAAAAACAAATAGGTAAAAGAGTGCCTTCTCTATACGGGTGCCATGACTGGGGGTTTCCCTGAGGTCCCTGTCTTGAGGGCTGGGATCTTGGTTTCCACTGGTTTGACCTCTCTGAGCCTTGCACCGAGCCATTCTCTGCTTCCCCAGGCTAGAGAGGCCAATGGGTGTTTTCTGTGATTGGTAGCCGTGGCTGAGAAGTGAGGCGGGGAGGAGTCCATAGAGGATGGTCCCTGTCTAGGCATCATCTGTTTGACTGAACCTCTGAGGAGGCAGCCTGGGGAAGGTACCAGGGAAACTGAGACCAGAAGATGTGAGCTGAGCAGATGTGGTGTCATAAAGGGGAGGTGGGCAGTCCTCGGGCTTGGCCTGACTGAAGTCCCCACTGAGTGGCAGTTCAAGTGAGGTTTCTTGTTCTTGTTTCTGTTTTGAGATGGAGTCTCTCTCTGTTGCCCAGGCTGGAGTGCAACAGCATGACCTCAGCTCACTGCAACCTCCACCCCCCAGGTTCAAGTGATTCTCCTGTCTCAGCCTCCCAAATAGCTGGGATTACAGGCATCCACCACTACACATGGCTAATTTTTGTATCTTTAGTAGAGACAGCAGGTTGGCCAGGCTGGTCTTGAACTCCTGACTTCAGGTGATCCGCCTGCCTCAGCCTCCCAAAGTGCTGGCATTACAGGCGTGAGCCACCATACCCAGCCTCAAGTGGGGTTTGTGTGTGCCTGAAGTGGGCATGCGGAAGAAGAAACTGGTGGGGGTTGGCATGTGATAGACTCTGACTTCTGAAGATGCTCTCCTGGGTGGTGCTGGAGACAGTAACACTTGGGCCACTGAACTAGGGGATATGGTTAGGGTTCTCTGCAACCAAGAAGACTGGGTCTCTCTGCAGCCCCTTTGCCCAACTCCCTTGTATTAGTTTCTTAAGGTTGGTGTAATAATTTACCAGAAACATAGGGCTTAAAATAACAGAAATGTGGCCAGGTGCAGTGGCTCACACCTGTAATCCCAGCACTTTGGGAGGCCAAGACAGGCAGATCACAAGGTCAGGAGATCGAGACCATCCCGGCTAACACGGTGAAACCCTGTCTCTACTAAAAATACAAAAAATTAGCCAGGCATGGTGGCATGTGCCTGTAGTCCCAGCTACTCGGGAGGCTGAGGCAGGAGAATCACTTGAACCTGGGAGGCAGAAGTTGCAGTGAGCCGAGATAGTGCCACTGCACTCCAGCCTGGGAGACAGAGCGAGACTCTGTCTCAAAAAAATAAAAATAAAAAAATAACAGAAATGTATTATCTCACAGTTCTGGAGAGCAGAAGTCAGAAATCAAAGTGTTGGCAGGGTTGGCTCCTTCTGGAAGCTCTAAGGCAGAGTCAGTTCCATGCTGCTCTCTGAGCTTCTGGCTGCCACCTACCATCTGTGGCATTCCTCGGATTACAGATGCGTCACTCCAATTCCAGCCTCTGTCTTCACATGGCTTTCTCCTCCGTGTGTCTTCTCTTCTTTTTATAAGAACACCAGTGGTTCAGCTGGGCGCGGTGGCTCACGCCTGTAATCCCAGCAGTTTGGGAGGCTGAGGTGGGTGGACCACTTGACTTCAGGAGTTGGAGACCAGCCTGGCCAATATGGCAAAACCGCCTCTCTACTAAAAATATAAAAATTAGCTGGGCGTAGTGGTGCACACCTGTGATCCCACCTACTGGGGAGGCCGAGGCAGGAGAATCGCTTAAACTGGGGAGGCAGAGATTGCAGTGAGCAGAGATTGCTGCACTGCACTCCAGCCTGGGCAACAGAGCAAGACTGAATTAAAACAAACAAACAAACAAACAAACAACAACAAAAAAAAACCAGTTGTTGCATTTCGTGCCCACCCTAAATCCAGGATGATTTACTCTTTTTTTTTTTTTTTTTCTGAGACCGAGTCTTGCTCTGTCCCCCAGGCTGGAGTGCAGTGGCATGATCTCCGCTCACTGTAACATCCGCCTCCCGGGTTCCAGTGATTCTCCTGCCTCAGTCTCCTGGGTAGCCGGGATTACAGGCACCCACCACCACGCCCGGCTAATTTTTATGTTTTTCATAGAGACAGGGTTTCGCCATGTTGGACAGGCTGGTCTCAAACTCCTGACCTCAGGTGATCTGCCCGCCTTGGCCTCCTAAAGT
This sequence comes from Symphalangus syndactylus, assembly GCF_028878055.3. Taxonomy (NCBI): domain Eukaryota; kingdom Metazoa; phylum Chordata; class Mammalia; order Primates; family Hylobatidae; genus Symphalangus; species Symphalangus syndactylus. The sequence goes on from NC_072434.2 coordinate 19,453,822, forward strand.
GCTGGGATTACAGACGTGAGCCACTGTGCCTGGCCAGGATGATTTATTCTTGAGAGACTGACTTATACCTGCAGCGACCTTATTTCCAAATAAAGTCACAGCCTGAGGTGCCCATTGGATATAAATTTGGGGGAGACACTATTCAACCCACAACAGCCCTTAATCCCACACTCGTTCCAGAGCTGTGGAGGAGTGAGGAGACCCCCAAAGTTTGATCAGCAGTCCCAAGGGCAGGATGCTCAGAGGACACACAGGGCCTGAAGTTCTAACCCAGCTCCCCCGCCTCCATGTTACCCTGAGCTTCCTAGAAAGTTGCAAAGCAAAAAACGATTGGACACCATTCCCCAGGGATTGGCAGGGATGGTCTCCTCCACTCAAAAGAGGTGTCTGGAGTGTTTCCTTGAAAAATAAGTTGCACCTTGGACTGCTTCTTAGCTGGATGAGTGTCTTTCTTAAGCCAACTTTAATCCATCTTGCAGTGGCTCAGCTGTATTTTCTCTTGGTCTGTCCATGAGGTTGATGTAGAACAGCCTCTTCCTAATCTACCATTCTTCTAATGCTCAGCTAACATTTGTCATGTCTTTCCCCATTTCAGTAGGGGATGTCTTTGCCTGGAGTGGGTATGTCAGAGGCATTGGGAAAGTCAGGGATGAAACAACCCACCTAAATGCAGAGAGTTTGAATTTTCTTTATGAGCCTTCTCAGCTATTAGTTTGCACACCTCCCTCTGCCCCTCCTGCCCCAGGGTTGGTGACAAGCTGAGCTGTGACTTTCTTCTCTCACCTCACATCTCTGAGCCACCCTCATCTACCACCAACTCTGCACAATTACTCTTCAGTAAAAGAGAAAACTGGGAAGACAAGCTCCAGCTAGCACGGCCATCAGTCACCATAACGTGCTGGAATCAGCAATCATTATGGTGATAAATTGCTTCCAAATTCCCATCACAAATAGTGCTGCAGAGGGGAGACAGAGATTTAGACAGGAGCCCCCACTGAGCTCATCTCCTTTGGCATTTTAAGGAGAAAAGAGGCCAGCTTTGCAGTGCTAGGTTTTCTTCTTTAGAACATGAGGATGGCAAGCAGTTGAAGGGGAAGGGGATGCTGTAATTTGAGGGTCAAGCAGCTCTCACCCCAGTCTCAATCTATAGGACCTCCAAGGTTATAGAGGTTGGGGGTCTGGTGCTAAGGGCAGGTCCTGCCCAGGCAGATCCCAAGGGTGAATGGAAATAGAGGAGACTGAAACGGGCCCTGGGGAACAGGAAGAGAAGGGTGCAGGGCCCAGGCACACCATAGATCAGTGTCTAAGCTGCAGTGAGGATCCAGACTGCTGGGTGTCCCCTCCAGAGCTATGAATTTCACCTCAAGACAAACAACTAAATAAAAACGGCTATTATTTTGTGCCAGGCTCTGCATTATGGTTTTTGTTTTGTTTTGTTGTTTTGTTTTTTTTTTTGAGACAGAGTCTCGCTCTGTCATCTCGGCTGGAGTTGGAAACTGACAGACATTGGAAACATGGGTTTGGCAGGGAAAGATCAGGTGGTAGTTGACTGGGTCAGGGTCTGTCTTCTTTATGGAGGTTCCTGCCTCAACCCTCTCCCCAAAGTGAAGGTCCCTTTACTTCTGTTAAATAACTTTATTTCTGCTCCTTGGATGTGCAGAGCTAATCATATTCATTAAGTCATTGGTCTGCATGAGGCATGTGTTTTATTCTGTTATTTTCCCTCTCATTCTCTGCCCTCACTCCTGTTAACCATTCACCATAGATACTCACTTCAGTGCATTAGTATATATGCTTCCAGTTTGCCTTCCATATGCCTACAGAGATACATGCATATTCCTGGAAAAGATTCATAATATTATTTCATGGATGTGTGTGTGTGTGTTCTTAATTTACATAATTGATTTTGTGCTATAAATCTTATTCTATTTCTGGCCAGGTACAGTGGCTCTTGCCTGTAATCCCAGCACTCTGGGAGGCCGAGGCAGGCAGATCACCTGAGGCCAGGAGTTCGAGACCAGCCTGGCCAACATGGCAAAACCCTGTCTCTACTAAAAATACAAAAATTAGCCGGGCATGGTGGTGAACATCTGTAATCCCAGCTACTCAGGAGGCTGAGGTGGAAGAATCACTTGAACCCAGGAGGCGGAGAATGCAGTGAACCAAGGTTGCTCCGTTGCTCTTCAGCCTAGGTGACAGAGGGAGACTCCGTCTCAAAAGAAAAAAAAAAAAGAAAGAAAGAAAGAAAGAAAAAGAAAAGCTTTTATCCTATTTATTTGCTCACTCAGTGGTAGTTAAGACCTGTGCGTGTTGCCATGTGGACTTTTTATAGCATAGCATTCCATCATATCCACACACCACGTGTACTATCCATTCCTAAGTTGCTTCCAACTCCCAGGCACTACAAACAGTGCTACAGTGAGCATCTCACACATGTTTGCTTCCTGTGGGAATGTTTCTCTGGGATGGGGATACCAGGACATAGAGAGTTTGGATACATCCTAGTCTTCTCAACCCCTCCTGGCAATTAATCCCTGTAACCCACATTCAGCATTGTGTTCTGCCCTTTAATTGCTAGCGATAGCTTCAGTTGTACATATCTTCTGTCTTCTGCTACATCCTAAGTGTAAAATGAGACCCTGTTTCCCTTCATTTTGCATTTTTTGCAGGTTCTCATCTACATCTTATCCAGAGTTGGTGCTACATAAAACATTTTTTTAATACACTGAACTAACATCTCCTTTCCTGCAGGAATGCATATTTCCTTAGAGCAAGATTAGCCATGTTTCATTCATCTCAACTGAGTTCAGAATCTGGCACTCTAAACTATTCAAAATATCACCAGAGGACTTCCTAAGACATGATTCAAGACCTTTTCAAACATGGAAAAATAGTACCGTTAAGAACAAAATGGGGGCCAGGCACAGTGGCTCATGGCTGTAATCCCAGCACTTTGGGAGGCCGAGTCGGGTGGAACACCTGAGGTCAGGAGTTTGAGACCAGCCTGATCAACATGGTGAAACCCCGTCTCTACTAAAAATACAAAAATTAGCTGGACGTGGTGGCAGGCACCTGTAATCCCAGCTACTCAGGAGGCTGAGGCAGGAGAATTGCTAGAACCCGGGAGGTGGAGGTTGCAGTGAACTGAGATCATGCCACTGCACTCCAGCCTAGGGGACAGGGAGAGACTCTGTCTCAAAAAAAAAAAAAAAAAAAAAAAAAAAAAAAGAATGAATTGGATTAGAAGTTAGGAGATCCAAGTGCCATATAACTAGTTTTATGAACTTAGACAAAGTAAACGTCTCCTCTGAGCTTCAGTTCCCCTATATGTACAATGAGGGAGTTTAGTGGCTTCTTGTTCCTACCTGGATTCCGGAAGATGATGAGGGAGTGTTACGGTTCCATCCCCATTTGAGAAGCCTGCTGGGTCAGGCTGGTCTCCCAGGAGGAGAAGGGGGCTGAAGGGAAGATGGGGCCTGGCACACTGCTGGAGGTGGCAGCATCCATCCCCCTTTGGTTTTCTCCTTTGTTCCTCGAATCATCCCATGCAGTTTGGCTGGATCCATTTCCAGAATATTCATCACTGATGACATGGGGCCCCACCCAGGGATTAGGACTTCCTTGGGAAGATCCAGAATATGAGTCAAGAGAAAAAGAGTGGAGAGCAGCTTACAGAAGATAAAAGGCCTGCAGTAGTAACTGGGGCAACAACTGGAATCCAAGGGATTCAGGAGCAATCAGACTCAGGGATAGAAGAAATAGGGCAAGCCTGGAGCACACTGTCGCCTTAGAAACTTGAGCACCGGGACTGACCCAGTGGACCCTGCTGGTGCCCACTGAAGATACCTGTTCAAGGAGGGGTTAAGGTGGTAGGGGAGGAGAATGACAGGGACTCAGATTACCCTAAGAAAATCAAATGGGGTCAGGCATGGTAGCTCACATCTGTAATCTCAGCACTTTGGGAGGCCAATGCTGGAGGATTGCTTGAGCCCAGGAGTTCAAGGCCAGCCTAGGTAACATAGGGAGACTCCATCTCTATAAAAAAATTAAAAAATTAGCTAGGTATGGTGGTGTGCAACTGTGGTCTCAGCTATTAGGGAGGCTAAGGCTGGAGGATCACTTGAGCCTGGGAGATTGAGGCTACAGTGAGCTGAGGTCATGCTACTGCACTCCAGCCTGGGCAACACAGTGAGACTCTGTCAAAAAAAAGAAAGGAAGGAAGGAAGGAACGAAGGAAGGGAAATTATATGGTTTGACTGTGTCCCTACCCAAATCTCATCCTGAATTGTAATCCCCATAATCTCCACATGTCTAGGGAGAGACCTGATGGGAGGTATTTGGATCATGGGGACGGTTTCCCCCATGCAGTTCTCATGATATTGAGTGAGTTCTCATGATATTGAGTGAGTTCTCATGAGATCTGATGGTTTTATAAGGGTTCTTCCCCATTTGCTCCTTGCACTACTCTGTCCTGCGGCCATGTGAGAAGGTCCAACCTTGCTTCTCCTTTACCTTCCACCATGATTGTAAGTTTCCTGAGGCCTCCTCAGCCGTGTGGAACTGTGAATCCATTAAACCTCTTTCCTTTATAAATTACCAAGTCTCAGGTATTTCTTTGTAGCAGTGTGAGAATGGACCAATGCAAGAAAGAAATAAAAAATATCAAAAGAGAAAAGAAGCTTAACCTACATTTAAATTTGCCTTGGGATTCCAAGGGCAAGTGCAGGACTGGATTGGTTCCTAATCAGGATGCAAGAAAATCACCACTGGGAGGAGTTTGGGAAGTAAAGCCTAGCCCAGCAGAAAGGTCAGTTGCTTTGGGAAATGCAGAAGGGTGAGGGAAAGAGTACACCAATGCTGGGGTCTGTGCTAACCTGTTTGGGCTCAGCACTAAGCAATGCTGGGAGTCCCAGTGGTGAGGGGCTAGTCAAGACTATAGGTGATCAGGGTTGAAGATAGACCTCCTCAAGCATCCAGGAGACCCAGGAGAAAGCTGCCAACCTCCTCAAAAGCCAGGCCTGGAACTGGCATAGCATTGCTGCCCCTTCTTCTTCTTCTTCTTCTTCTTCTTCTTCTTCTTCTTCTTCTTCTTCTTCTTCTTCTTCTTCTTCTTCTTCTCCTCCTCCTCCTCCTCTTCCTTCTTCCTTCTTCCTTCTTCCTTCTTCCTTCTTCCTTCTTTCTTCTTTCTTCTTTCTTCTTTCTTCTTTCTTCTTTCTTCTTTCTTCTTTCTTCTTTCTTCTTCTTCTTCTTCTTCTTCTTCTTCCACTTTTCTGTTAAAGACAGGGTGTCGGCCGGGTGCTGTGGCTCACGCTTGTAATCCCAGCACTTTGGGAGGCCGAGGTGGGTGGATCACGAGGTCAGGAGATCGAGACCAGGTGAAACCCCGTCTCTACTACAAATACAAAACATTAGCCGGGCATGGTGGCTGGTGCCTGTAGTCCCAGCTACTCAGAGAGGCTGAGGCAGGAGAATGGCGTGAACCCGGGAGGCGGAGTTTGCAGTGAGCCGAGATCGCGCCACTGCACTCCAGCCTGGGCGACAGAGCGAGACTCCATCTCAAAAAAAAAAAAAAAAAAAAAAAGACAGGGTCTCAGGCTGGGCATGGTGGCTCATGCCTGTAATCCCAGCTCCTTGGGAGGCCAAGGTGGGCAGATTACCTGAGGTCAGGAGTTTGAGACCAGCCTGACCAACATGGAGAAACCTCGTCTCTACTAAAAATAAAAAACTAGCCAGATGTGGTGGCACATGCCTGTAATCCCAGCTACTCAGGAGACTAAAACAGGAGAATCGCTTGTACCCTGAAGGCAGAGGTTGTGGTGAGCCAAGATCGTGCCATTGCGTTTCATCCTGGGCAGCAAGAGTGAAACTCCATCTCAAACAACAGCAACAACAAAAAGACAGGATCTCACTCTGTTGCCCAGGCTGGAGTGCAGTGGCTACTCACAGCCTCAATCATAGCACAGTATGGCCTGAAATTCCTAGGTTCAAGTGATCCTGTAGCTGGGCCTGCAGGTGTGTGCCACCGCACTCTGCAATTGCTATCATATTCTATTGGCCAAAGCAGTCACAGGCCAGCCCAGAGTCAAGGGGAGTGGTGATAGACCCCATTTCTTGATGGAGGGAACGTCAGAGTTCTTGGTCATCTTTATCCTCCCACGTGTGCTACTATAAAATTCTCCCTCTCAGTCCTTTCTCTCCCCTGCTTCCCTATTGCCAGCTGCTCACCTGCAGCCTCTGTCTTCCTCTCACTGCTTTAAGCACAAACCCCTTCTCTGGTCTCTGCCTTTGAGCTCTCACTCCCCAGCACAGTTATCCCCTTCCAGTGCCCATACCTTTTCCCTGCCCTCCACAGGCCCGTTGGACTCTCCTCTGTCATTGGCTTTGCCTTAGATAATGCTTTCCCTTCCCCTCCCTGCATAACTTTCCTTCCCACAGAACCAGCACTTTCCAAGGGCAGCTCTTCCTATGAAGAATCCTCAGCTTTCTCCCTGCTGCCCTCCATGACTTCTGGACTATAGACAAAACAGACACAATGGAAAGGAAATTGTTGTATTTAGTCTCTCAATCCAAGTGGAGACTGGGACTAGAGATACAATTAATCAGTCAATGAACATTTATAAACTGGAATGCCCAGTCTGGTGGGGAGCTGAGTACATAACAGATCACCAGTATAGGGTGTGTGGCCAGCAGGTATAAACAGAGTGCTGGCTTCACCGGACAGAAAGATCCTTGAGGGCAGGGCCCAAGCCTTGTTTATTTGTGTTCTCAGAGCCCAGCACAATGCTGAACAAATGTTAAATGAGTGTATAAATGAATGAATGATTGCACACCTATCACAGATATAAAATTACTTCTAGTAAGCTAACTTCTCTTGAATTAGATTAATTGGAATTCACGTGAGTCTCTGGAGGAGGCCGGGTGTGGTGGCTCATGCTTGTAATCCTAGCACTTTTGAAGGCCAAGGCAGGAGGATTGTTTGAGCCCAGGAGTTTGAGACTAGCCTAGGCAACATAGGAAAACATCATCTCTACAAAAAATAAATAAAAAAAAATAGCTGGGTGTGGTGGCATGCACCTGTAGTCCCAGCTACTCAGGAGGCTAAGGCAGGAGGATTGCTTGAGCCCAGGAAGTCAAGGCTGCAGTGAGCTATCACACCACTGCATTCTAGCCTGGAAGCAGAGTAAGACCCAGCCTCAAAAAAAAAAAAATAAAATAAAATAAAGAAAAAGAAAAAGAAAAAAAATTAAAGAAGTCTCTGGAGGGCACTGGGGATTAAGAATTAAGATTCTTCTTTAAAAATCTTTGCCATCTGGCCATCTGGCCATCTGCTTTTCCTGGCTTCTCTTCATCCCGAATGATGATGCTCATAAATCCAGAACTTTCTTTTTTTTTTTTTTTTTTGGAGACAGAGTTTCACTCTTGTTGCCCAGGCTGAAGTGCCGTGGTGCAGTCTGGGCTCACTGCAACCTCCACCTCCTAGGTTCAAGCGATTCTCATGCCTCAGCCTCCCAAGTAGCTGGGACTACAGGTGCCTGCCACCACACCTGGCTAATTTTTGTATTTTTAGTAGAGACGGGCCACCATGTTGGCCAGGCTAGTCTCGAACTTCTGACCTCAGGCGATCCACCCACCTCAGCCTCCCAAAATGCTGGGATTACAGGCATAAGCCACGGTGCCTGGCCCAGAACTTTCTAAATGACCTCAGCATCTGACTCACAGCCTCTTCCACATCATGCATCCCCTGCCTTCAGTCTTGATAATTCAATATCTATGTATGGCTGTTTCTTTTCTAGTCCCCTGAGTTTACAGTCCTTGACCTCCGCCTGCTTTCTGTGCATTTGCTGCTGCCAGCTCTGCCTTCCAGCCTCATCGGTCAGGATTCCTTTTTCTACCCTATGCTATCGAACTAGAAGCTCCTCTTCCCGTACGCTATTGTACTTGCTGAATGGACACCATGCCCAGGAGCCAAACTCCTTCATCAAACTCGTTACTGATTCACGCAACCATGTGTGATCTTTTCTTTCCTGAAAATTGCAGGGGATCTTAACAGTCCTTCTCTCATGGAATGTGTCATAGTCTGCCTTCTGGATAAATGTGTCCTTGTCTCATCTTTCCTACTTTGATATAAGTTTTCTTGGAGAGGAGACTCTGCCGTACTCACTTTTTGTCACACTCTGTCATAACGGCAACTAGCACAGAACAGTGGACATACGTTATTTTGTCTTCACAGCATCCCATCTTTTAAGGAACCCTCCTTCTTCTACTTCTACATGACCCACGGGGGGCTGTGAGTCATGGTGCCCCACCTCCACCTCCACGGAGAGCAGCACAGAAGATGCAGCCCCTGGCCTCAGAGATGGCTGCAGGGATGGGCACGCTACCTCCATACACAGAGAAAGAGCTCTTTTCCTGAGACCAGAGGCTGAAAGGATGATGTAAGGTGGGGTTGCTTGGGGCCATCTCTCTGGGCCACACAGAAGAAGGCATCTAACATAGGAGAGAATGAGACCCACCTCAAAAGAGGCAGAGATGGAAAGAACAATGGCTGATATATTGGGGTGCGGATTTTGTATCAGACCCTGCTCCAAGCACAGTGTGGACGATCTAATTTACTCCTCACAAGAATCCTAAGAGGTAATCCTATTATTGTATCCATTTTACAGACAAGGAAACAGGGGCACTGAGAAGTTAAGCAGCTCATCTGAAATCATCCAGCTAGTTAGGTGGTGGAGCCCGGATTGGAACCGGGGCTATGGGACTCCAAAACAGTCATGCTATGCTCTGCATGCTATCCTGCCTTATGTATGAGCCAAGATGAACATAAATGGGAGCGAGATGGATTTACTCATTTATGAGCAAGTGCAAGAGAGAACTGACAGCATCTTTTGAGCTCCTGGATCTAGCTGTGCCTGGAGCCAGCTGACTCATGTGCTTTTTAGTTAAATAAGCCAATGCATTCCTTGATTTGCTTAAAATAGTGTATTCGTCACTTGCAACCTCCTGGCTTCCTTGTGGAACAATGTGAGTTAGTGATAAGGCACTACTTCTGGGTTTGCCTCCTGGCACTGCCCCTTACTTGCCACCCAAACTTGGACAAATGATGACCTCTCAGGCCCCTGGAGGGTAATGAGTTGGCCTCTCAGGGGTGAGGGGATGGTGACTGGAGATGAGATTACATATAAATGCACTTAACACTCTGTGAACACAATTTAAGTACTCAATCATCGTTAGATTCTCCTTTCCCTATGTGGAGTAGCTGTTCAATAAGCATTTGTTGAATTGAATTAAATCCTCCAGAGGCTGCAGGATGTTGCCTGAGCTTACAAGCAGCTGGAGCTAGGGAGTCTCCAATCAGGGGAGCATCTCAGCTGAGGGGTTGCCCAACAGCTCTATCTGGCCATTGAAAGGTTAAAAAAAAAAGATTTTACTCTTCTGTCTCCTGGACAGCTTCATCCTCTCTGACTTCCAGAACTCTCCAACAGAGAAAACGATGTCAGTCTGCTGGATTCCTTTGTGCCCCCCTTTCCTCCTCCTTATGGTTGCCCTCTAGAGTCACCTACTAACTCAGTCCTATTGATTCCCTTTCCAATTTTTCTCAATCCTGCTCTCTCCTCCTCTGCCCTCCCAGTGCTACCATTGCTCAGACCTTCATCACCTTCTGCATGTTTGCAGCAGCTTCCTCTCTGACCTCCCTCCAGCCTTCCAGCCCATGGTGCAGCCCAAAACACCCATGTTAAAGGTGACTGAATCACTCTTCACCCGAAAGCTGCCTTGGCCTGCAGGACAGTGAGCCAACCCTTGGCAGACACACAAGGCCCTCCTCTGCCCCACCGGCCTCTGCCTGAATTTCCAGGACAGTCTCCTGCTTTGCTTTTCCATGCCTCCGTGCTGTCGCCACCCCGCCAACTGTTACTCATCTGCCAAGACTGTGCTCCATTTGCTTCTTTTTTTTCTCCTGGAAACACTCATGGAATTCCCACCCCCACTCCTCAGGCCAAGCACTCCTCCTCTGTACATAATTCTTACTATTTTACACTGATAGGATCACTTTCTGCACCTGTTTTGAGGACTCTGAGGCCATGGTCAGACTCATGTCTGAAACCCTTGCACCCCATACAGTGCCTGGCACCCACAAGGCCCTCACCTGCAGGCATCATGAAAGCTCCATGTGGGACTAGAAAGGGGAAAGGAGAAAATACATTTCTTGCAGACTAAACTCATGATTCTCTTGTATTCCCGCACCCTGCCTGATTTCTCTCATCCCTAGACTGGGGCCAATGCTTCTCTTAATGGCAAACAGAATAGCCTTAGGGTTTAATTGTTGGGGAGATCGGGGGCATTTTCTCGCCTTGTAAAGTGGGGAGGGATCCCACTTCCCCACTTTACGAGGTGAGAAATCCACTAGTGGAGGAAATGGAAAAGAGAATTTTCTCCAGGGTCCTGAGTGATTATAGGTTGTTCATGTAATTTTCCACACAGTTTTACATGCATCATACATGAACAGGTAACCTTTGGCTGCCTTAAAATAGTCCCATCTCAGTTTTTAAAAGGATACGATTGTTTCATTACATCTAAATATAGACAAAGAGTCTGTGCTGCTGCATAACTTAGGCAAATACATGCAAATCTCTTGCAGACCTGATCCCCTCACTGAGTTTCTAATTCTCAGGCCTCTGGTGCCCCTTCTCTCTCGTGCTGCTGCCCTTGAACAACAGGATCTGGTTGATCCGCTGGGCTAGTGACTCTGCTCAGCCTACCGCTCAGGGCTACTGTGGGGGTCCGATGAGGGACAGGGCAGTGAGAGGGCTGTGCACATGGATGTGCAACCCTGTGGCATGGGGGAGGTGGGGCCGGGAGGGTGGTGAGCAGGATCGTCATGGGAGGTCACACCAGGCAGGCCTCCAGCTGCTCTCCTGGGAGTGCCGGGGTTTCATTCCTCTCTCATTCTCATTTTTTCCCCTCTCAAATCTGTTTCCCATTAAAATGAAATGTGTTCTCCTCTCGGCTTTCTGCCTGGCTCCCTGAGCTGCGCCTGGCCCAGCTCTGAGAACCAGGCTGCGTTTGCTCCTTTTTAAGGCACCCACTAATTCAAACGAAGAAGTGGGAGGTGGACTGGCCCATGGGGCCACCCCGCATTCCCCCACCCTGGCCTTTCTCCATGGATGGAAAATTTGGCCTCAGCCTGCCCTTGTGACTGGAAAAAGCGGGGTCAGCTCATCAAAGCAGAACAGGGTTGTTAGCTAGCTTTCCTCTTTCAGAGGGTTATATTAAGAAGGCGTGGCTCAGGGAGGGGGTTACTGGCCCTGGCTGGCCCCAGCCAGAAAGTTGCGGGGGTGGGGTGTTTGCTAGAGCAGGCAGATGCCTGCCAGGGCCAGGGAGAACTTTCTGAGAGGGTGGTGAGAGACTGGGGAGGTGGGAGAGGGGTAGCTGTGAAAGGAAAATGTGTGGAGGTGACATGGTCTGTAGGTTGGGCCAGGCCAGAAGAGAAGGTCAAAGAGAAATGAGTGTTCCAGTCACGCTTGTCTTGGGGAAGATCCTGGGGCCCAGCCCACTGCTCCCTCCTCTCCCGGGGCTGAGGGAACGGAAGGAGCTGTGCTACTGTGAGGAGGAGGACCTATATCTGTGAGGGGCCTGCTGGGACCAGCTGCTGGGGAGTACAGCTTTCTCTCAGCGGCTGAAGGGGGCTGCCTCCTTTCCAAGGGGCAGCTGCCACGCCACCACAGGAAAATCTGTCTTGCCATTTTGGATACTTGGATTTTTCCAGTGTGAGGGGGCTGGGGGTGTGGCCCAGGAAGGTGCACCTGAGGTGGGAGAAGAAAGAAGACTGGATGGGAGTCAGCTGAATTGGGGGCCGCAGAGGCTGGGGTGGGAGGGAGGGAAGGAGGTGTCAAAGCTCAGCCTCCCAAAGCTGAGCGAGAAGAGCATGAGGGGAGGGTGTTTCCCGCCTCCTCGCCCACTCCAGTGCAGGGTCCTGTCTCCATCCAAATGCTGCAAGCCTTTCCTCATTCCTGCACTACCTTCCTGCACTACCTTTGGAGATCTGAGAGTCTTCAGGCATGAACTCTGGGAAGTAAGTCCTGGCTTTGCGTGCAGGGGAAACGCAGAAACAACAACATAACAGGGCATGGTTACAGCTCCTAGACACACACGCATTCCTTCTTCCTTTATAATGAAACTCAAAGCTCAGCAAGGCATCTGGCTTCTTGGCTCAAGGCTACACTTCCCAGCTTCCTGTGAGGTGAGCTGTGGCCTTGCGATGGAGTTTTAGACGATGGGATACGAGTGGAAGGGACTGGTGCCACTTCTGGGTAGTTCCCTAAAGGCCGAGGCATATGCCCCACCTTTCCTGTACCCTTCTCACTGACCGGACTGTGGATGTGATGGCGGGAGCTGGAGCACTCATCTTATTTATTTTGTTTTATTTATTTATTTGTTTATTTATTGAGATGGAGTCTCGCTCTGTCACCCAGTTTGGAGTGCAATGGCGTGATCTCAGCTCACTACAACCTCTGCCTCCCAGTTCAAGTGATTCTCCTGCCTCAGCCTCCCGAGTAGCTGGGACTACAGGCATGCACCACCATGCCTGGCTAATTTTTGTATTTTTAGTAGAGATGAGGTTTCACCATGTTGGCCAGGCTGGTCTCCAACTCCTGACCTCAGGTGATCCACCCGCCTTGGCCTCCCAAAGTGCTGGGATTACAGGCGTGACCCACAGCACCCAGCCTTATTTGTTTATTTATTTGTTTGTTTATTTATTTATTTATTTATTTTATTTCTCTTTTTGATACAGGGTCTCTCCCTGTCACCCAGGCTGGAGTGCAATGATGTGATCACGGCTCACTGCAGCCTCAAACTCCTGGGCTCAAGTGATTCTCCAGCCTCAGCCTCCCTAGTACAGGGACTGCTACCCAATGAGTCAGTAAGCAGGATGGCTGTCCTGACTCTAAATATCCTAGACCCAGGCTCGTCTCCTCTATCTTCGCTATCCTCAATTCAGGCAAGGTCAGGTGGTTGGGGCCAAGTCCAGGTACCTGCCCTCAAGCCTCTCATTGTCTCTGTCACTCACACACCAGGTGATGGATGATGCACACACAAAACACCCACACCTATGAGCCTACTCAGATGAAGACACAACCCCACCCACCCCCGTTTTGCAGGGAAGTAAAGCAATACAATAATTCATGTGGAGTAGGAGTGGCGGCCACTTCCTGCTGGCTGCGGTGGCCAGTTGTTTGCAACAGTCTGTGCACTGGCTGTCTCCTCACCCTTCCTTCCCAATCAGGAATGCCTATTGCAATGCAAGGAAATCAGAATGACATTATTAAGGATGTAGCCTTGAATTGTTTCTAATTTATTTATTTATTTTGAGACAGGGGCTCACTCTGCTGCCCGGGCTGGAATGCAATGGCATGATCTCGACTCATTGCAACCTCTGCCTCCTGGGCTCAAGCAACCCCCCTGCCTCAGCCTCCCAGGTAGCTGGGACTACAGCCGTGCGCCACCACGCCCAGCTAATTTTTGTATTTTTGTAGAGACAGGGTCTCACCATGTTGACCAGGCTGGTCTCAAACCCCTGAGCTTAAGTGATCCACCTGCCTCAGCCTCCTGAAGTGCTGGGGTTACAGGTGTGAGCCACCGTGCCCAGCTCTAATTTATTTTTAAAAGGTGAATGGCTCCAGAAGTGTTTTGAGCATTCTTAGCGACAGCAGATCTCTTTCTTCACCTTCACACCTGACTGGGGTAGGCCTGGTCGTCATGACATCACTGTGGAAAGCAACCACCTGGGGGACTGCTTAGTGATCAGTCAAGCCTTCAGCTGACCAGCTTTCCCTTCTATGGTCTGGAGCACCACAGGGCAGGGACAGGAGAGCACCAATTCTTCAATGTGAACAGAACTCCCCGACATCATCAAAAGGGATGTCTACTGGTTTTGCCTCCCCAAGCATCCTTTCTGCCTTTTTCTGCTCGCAGCATCTTGCTTTCCCTTCTGGGAGTGCCTACTGCCTGTTCCATTTGACTAATGTCTGCCCTCCCCAAAGCTTAGGCACATGACCCAATCAGACTAGAGTGTCTCTCCTGAGAACCCAGGGTTGTGGCCCTGGCAACAAGATAGATAGTAGTTAGGTCTGAGTTCTCTTGACCCATGAACTCTTACTACTCTGAATTTCGAGCAGGGTTTACATAAATAATAAATTAGAGCAAGCTCAAAGTTAGCCCTAAAATACTGTCACTTTCTCTTGATTTTAATATACCTTCCTGAAGAGGTGAGAGAAGGCTTGCACTATCCCTAATAGGTAGGAAATTGTATGTCACCTGCATGATAGCTGTGGCCTGGGGTCCTGTCCTTCCAAAGCATGGCTGTCCAAATCTTCCAGTTTAGGAATCTAAACTGGAAAATGTAGCCACTGCGCAGCGCTGCCTTCAAACCGTCCAGAAATCAGGTATTTCCTTTTTCCTTAAAGTGCCCCAGGAATAGAGTTACTAGATTTAATAAATAAAAATACAGGATACCCAGTTACATTCGAATTTTAGATAAACATAAATGAATACTTTTTTTAGTGTAGTTATGTCCCGTGCAATATTTGGGCATCCTGTATTGTGTCTGGCAACCCTACTCAGGCAAGAAAATGATGTTTCGTCTCTTGGGGTTGACTTACAAACACTCACCCTCCTTTACCCGATTCTGCTGTCCCTTCTCCCCCACAAGCAAATGGCTTCTGTAAGAGTGGCCGTATTATTCACCAGATGGTTTGACCAAGGGTTACACCTGACACAAGATGGACCAACCAGTGCAGCTTCCTAAGAATTTTTCAAACAGTAAGTAAGAAAGAATTAAGTGCTTTCACATGTTGGAGTTTGAGACATTAAGCTCAGGGACTGGTGGCAGCCTTGATTTCCAACACATGGACAGGACTGGCCTCTACTGAGAGAGAATGAGGTAGACGCGCAGGCGAAAGCAGAGAGTGCTGACAGCGTTCAAATATTAAATTCCAGTTGTTCTTGAGGGGCTCCTTGCCTTTGCCATGTTTCTCTTTTCTTTCTTTTTTTTTTTTTTTTTGAGACAGAGTCTCACTCTGTCTCCCAGGCTAGAGTGCAGTGGTGGGATCTCGGCTTGCTGCAACATCCGCCTCCCTGGTTCGAGCAATTCTCCTGCCTCAGCCTCCCAAGTAGCTGGGATTACAGGTGCATACCACTATGCCTGGCTAATTTTTGTATTTTTATCAGAGACGGGGTTTCACCATGTTGGTCAAGCTGGTCTTGAACTCCTGACCTCAGGTGATCCGCCCTCCTCGGCCTCCCAAAGTGCTGGGATTACAGGTGTCAGCCACCATGCCCGGCCTGCCTTGTTTTCATAAACTAAAAATAAAATCCTAAGCCCCCCAACCAACTAAATGGACCTCCTCTTTGCCCAGGTGACCCCAGAGAAACCTGAAAAACTGAGTTCTTGGCCATGAGGGGAGGGAGGTCGGACACACCTCATTATACCCTCTCCCTTTTGGAGTTTAGGCACAACTGGCCAGCATTAATGCTAAAACAGAGATCATAAGACTAATAAAATGGACTCTTCATGACAATAAGATACCGAATTATAAACAGGACCTAAGGCCATGCCAGACAAGGGGTAATTCACACACTCCTACAGGTCGCTGCAGCCCAGTGTATTGGTTAATAGAATTCCTTATCTTAAAACATTCCTTTCTGCTGACTCCAGATTTTTAAACAGAGCTTTACTCCTTTAGCCAATGGCAAATTAAAGAATCTCTGAATCCACCTATAACCTGTAACCTCCCCCACTTCAAGATATCCTGCATTTGCAGGCTGAACCAATGTATACATTCCATGTGTTGATTTATGACTTTGCCTGCAAGTCCTGCCTCCCTACAATGTATAAAACCAAACTGTAGGCCGGGCGTGGTGGCTCACGCCTATAATCCCAGCACTTTGGGAGGCCGAGGCGAGCAGATCATGAGGTCAAGGGATCGAGACCATCCTGGCCGACATGGTGAAACCACATCTCTACTAAAAATACAAAAAAAAAATTAGCCGGGTGTGGTGGCAGGTGCCTGTGATCCCAGCTACTTGGGAGGCTGAGGGAGGAGAATCACTTGAACTCAGGAAGTGGAGTGAGCTGAGATCGCTCCACTGCGCTGCACTCCAGCCTGGCGACAGAGCAAGACTCCGTCTCAAAAAAAAAAAAAAACCTATAATCCCCAACTGCTTCCCGTGCACGATCTTGGACCTCTTGAGACTGTGTTCCTGGGCCATGTTCATTCATACTGGCTCAGAATAAACCTCTTTAAAATATTTAGAGCCTGGTTTTTGGATTAACATTTTGATTATTTATGCTTTTTTAGTTTACATGAACTACTAAGTTCTTTTTGCCCAAGGGTTGAAACCAAATACAAGTTGCAACACTTTATCGTATTGGAGTCAGCTGTTAAGTTTCTGTTCCCAAGATGTGAGGAGGAGCAGTGTCTTACTCATCTTGGTCTCCTCAGCATCTAACCCAGCAACTGGCATGGAGTAGGAGCTCAATCATGTTTTCAAAAAATTAATAAATGACTCCCTGGGCATGGAGATGAGCAATGTAGTGCACATTTGACTGATCTGATTTCTTCTTTTTTAAATCATGAATGTATTTCTTTTTAATTATTTTTGTAGAGACAAGGTCTTGCTATGTTGCCCAGGGTGGTCTTGAACTCCTGGTCTCAAGTGATCCTCCCACCTTAGCCTCCCAAAGTGCGGGGATTACAGACGTGAGCCACCATGCCCAGCCATGATTTGATTTCTTGACAGAAACTCACCAAACATCAGGAATCTTTTCCACCAGCTCATTGGAAAATCCTGAAACTTAGAGAGTCTCTCACTCCTCAGCTGGCCAGAATGGGAGGCAAGGTTGTGGTTGGGTTACATGCTTTTTTGCCCAGGTAGGAAAGTAATGGAGCCTTTATGATAAGGATCGTGGTTGCTGAAACAACCACGGTTGCTTCAAAAGTAGCCTCCTTGCATTATGCAGTTTTTTTTAAAAAAAACTTTATTTTAAATTATTTCTTAGAGACAGGATCTCACTCTGTTGCTCAGGTTGGAGTGCAGTGGCAAGACTATATCTCACTGCATCCTTGAACTCCTGGGCTCAAGTGATACTCCTGCCTCAGCCTCCCAAGTAGTTGGGACCACAGGCACACACCACCATGCCCAGCTCATTTTCAAGTTTTTTGTAGAGACAGGGTTCTGCTATGTTACGTAGGCTAGTCTTGAACTCTCAGGCTCAAGGGATTCCTCTGCCTTAGCTTTCCAAAGTGCTGGAATTACAGATGTGAACCATTGAACCTGGCCTGTGCAGTTGTTTTGATTTCCTTTCTAAACAGATGAGAATGAAATATGAGCAAATCCAGTTGAGTCCTTCTAAAGAGGCTCTGGGGAGATGGCACTGGCTCTCTTTGTCTATGCCCAGGACAGCTCCTGGAGAGCAGTGGGGAAGCACAGGAAAGGGTCCCTGCCAGGCATACCCAAGGTGGTGCTGTCAAGAACAGTGGAACTTGGCTGGGTGCAATGGCTCACACCTATAATCCCAGCACTTTGGGAGGCTGAGGTGGGTGGATCTCCTGAGGTCAGGAGTTCGAGATCAGCCTGGCCAACATGGTGAAACCCCATCTCTACTAAAAATAAAAATACAAAAATCAGCTGGGCGTGGTGGTGGGCGCCTGTAATCCCAGCTACTTGGGAAGCTGAGGCAGGAGAATCACTTGAACTCGGGAGGTGGAGGTTGCAGTGAGCTGAGATAGTGCCAGTGCACTCCAGCCTGGGCAACAAGAGTGAAACTCTGTCTCAAAAAACAAAACAAAACAAAAACAAATTCCAGCACGTACTGCCTGGCCTTTGTCCCGTCATCCCCATTACCCTGACTCAGTATTCTCAAAAGCCTGAAATATAGTTGCCTTCTAGTCTCAGGTTACACCGGAGGGGGGCAACTGGATGCACAGCACTCCTCCACCCCACCCCCACCCCGTAGACTTTCAGGAAAGAGGAGTCAGCTCTCAGCAGGACTGCCAACCTGTCTGGAAGGAGAGAGGACAGACAGCAAGCTCTGCAGCATCCCTAGAGAGTGGTTGCCCAGTCTCCCAAACTGCAGGGAGACAGCTCTCTCTCTCTCTCTTTGCCAGTGGAAGAATGAACTTCTATCGCCCTCTGCACTCAAGGAACTCCATCACCTCTAAATTATTTGTGTCAACCACTGGAGTCCAAGGAGAATTTCAGAGCTGGGAGAATTTGTTTGTATTTTCACAATTTATAATGCTCTTTTTGTCAGACCAATTTGCCAATACAAAAGGATGGCCTAACATACAATTATGGAGAAAGGAAACACAACAAGCAAACTAAAGCTTTTGCAACATCAAAGTGAATATTATCTTTGGCAAAATGTAAGAGAAATGTGGGGGAAAAAAGGCTGCTGGGAAGGTTCTGTTACTAAGGGGTTTGTCAGCTGATCCCTGAGGCCCCTTTTGGCTCTGAAGTTCTGGAGAATTAGATTCTTTTCTACATTTGTTCTGCTTTCTCTGTCCTTTTATCGCATGTGTTTATTTCACCAGCTTTGTTTCTTCTCTGCTCATCACATTTGCATGCTGATTTTTCTAACAATGATGAGGAAAGTCTGTCTCTGAACAGAAATTTTGATAGCACAATGGGTGGGCAGGACAGGTGTGATTTGCAGAAATGTTTCCTCGCAGCTATCTTACCTGCATGAATATTCTTGCTGGGACTTCCTAGGGAGCGTGTCTTCTTGTCTTCTGTTCCTTGAATAATAACCTGATCATTTACCGACCTGTTGACCTAAAAACAAATTTCATATCACTTCTCTCTCATTAATGATGTGTCAACTGTTATGCTACGAGATCCAAATATGTTATCTCATTTCAAATTCCTTTTTTTTTTTAAAACCAAGTCTCACTCTGTTGCCCAGGCTGGAGTGCAGTGGCGCCATCTCGGCTCACTGCAACCTCCGCCTCCCGGCTTCAAGTGATTTTCGTGCCTCAGCCTCCTGAGATTACAAGTGATCACCACCACGCCCAGCTAATTTTTTGTATTTTTAGTAGAGATGAAGTTTCACTATGTTGGCCAGGCTTGTCTCAAACTCCTGACCTCAAGTGATCCGCATGCACACCTTGGCCTCGAAAAGTGCTGGGATTACAGGCATGAGCCACCATGCCCAGCCTCATTTAAGATTGTTTACAAACCTGTTGGGAGATATTATTCTCATGTAACAAATGAAGAAAGTGAGTTCTAATGAGATTAAGAAACTTGATGCTATCACACAGCTGGTAAGTGGCCGAGCCAGGGTTGGGATCAGAACTTTCCTGACTCCAGAATCTTTCTTTTTTCTTCTCTTTTCTTGTCTCTTTCTCTCTTTCTTTCTCTTTCTTTCTTTCTTTCTTTTCTTCTTTTTTTCTTTTTTTTTAGAGACATGGTCTTGATCTATGGCCCAGGCTGGAGAGCAGAGGATGCTCATTGCAGCCTTGACCTCCTGGGCTCAAGCAATCCTCCCACGTCATCCTCAACCTGTAGCCGGGACCACAAGCACAGGTTACCACGCCCAGCTCAGAATCTTAATGAGTTTGTATAACTGGTTCCTTTCCCTGCCCCCTTTCCCTAAACTGTTAATATCATCCTCTTTCTCTTCCCTCAATACATTTCAGAGTCTGTGTTTTCTAGTGCAGGGAATCTTCATTTGGGTTTGCAGAAGAGCTTCAGGGAATCAGTGAGCCCCCTGAAATTGTATGCACCTGCTATGTGTAGCCATTTGTATACATGTTTCTGAACGAGGTACCACCACATTCATCACATTCTCAAATGGTTATTGGACTCTGAGTGTTGGTGTAAGGTGGCTCGTTCCAAGGATCTCAAGCTTCAAGGTTTAGGACAGAGGTTCCCAAATGCGAGCGTGCATTAGTCTATCCCAGGAAGCTTGTTAAAATGCAAATGTTCTGTCTCACTCACATTGACTTATTTGGTAGACCTGGGGCCAGACCACGAATCTGCATTTTAATAAGCGCCTCAGTTGAATGTGATACGATAGATGTGGGACACATTCCTACTTAGGAGAATGGATTATTCTCCATGACAAGTTACTCGATAGTCCTTATTCAGTCCCTGGTGATCCTGGATTCTTGAGTCACCCCACCACTTAACTGTAGTGATTTATTTGAAATGGATCCAGGCATTTTCCACTTCTCCTATGACAGATTCTTAACCCTATTAGTAGTGACTATTAGGATTGTGCTCCATGGAAAGAGAAAATCGGCCAGGCGCAGTGGCTCATGCCTGTAATCCAATCACTTTGGGAGGGCGAGTCGGGAGGATTGCTTGAGCCAAGGAGTTCAAGACCAGCCTGGGTAACATAGGGAGACCCCCAACTCTACCAAATGCTAATACCCACAACAATAATAATAAATAAGAAAGAGAAAATTCAAAATAGTAGGACAAATCAAGAGGAATTGCAACAAATTCTCCCTAATGGAGATACTCGAATGGCTGGATACTCCAGGACTGATGCCTTTAAGACACACTACCTACTCAATATGAATTCTCACTCTGCCCCAGCAGAGGGATTTTGTTTGTTTTTAGAGACAAGGTCTCACTGTGTTGCTGGTCTGGCCTTGAATTCCTGGGCTCAAGTGATCTCGAGCCTCAGCCTCCCAAGTAGCTGGGATTACAGGTGCCTGCCTCCATGCCTGGCCTGGCAGAAGGTTTCTAACATGATTGTCCTTGTCCCCTTCCTACTCTACATTGACACAATTAGGATAGCTGGAGTTTTAAAAACCAGATGCCTCTCTTGGGCTTTCATGGAGGAGTCTCTCGGGAAGGCCAGTGGCTCTCTACTCAGAGGCTTCATAAAGTGGCCTTCACCCTGGTGAGTCCACTGAGGACCAGGAAGGGACCTTAGCCTTGCAGCTTCCTCAGTCTTCATGGCAGATATGTGGGTCATTTTTTCTGCCATGCCCAGGTTATCCTAACCCCCTTTGTCAACACGTAGCTAGTGGGATATGAAACCCTGTGACACTTGCCATTGTATTTTAGGTCAGGCATGAGTAGAGTGGCCACCTGACTCATCCTAGGGCAATTAAATTGTCTCTTGGGTTTTAAAATAAGGAAGCTTAGAGACCTTAAACTGTCTGGAGCTGGAAAATTATGTGAATTAAGGTCTGAGGCAGGTATGTCTGATTTTATAAGCAAATGAACCAGAAAAAGTCTATTGGGGAGCAGCATTAGGAGAGAGACAGAGAAAGTTGCCAGTTTCCATTTTTTTCTGTGCTCAGTTGTTTTCTGTTCTTGGTTATGAGACACCTCTGTAAGTCTTTCAATAAATCCCTCTTTTTTTTGCTAAAGTAAGCTCAAATGAGTTTTTCCTTTTTTTTTTTTGAGACGGAGTCTCACTCTGTCACCTAGGCTGGAGTGCAGTGGCTCAATCTCAGCTCACTGCAACCTCCATTTCCCGGGTTCAAGCAATTCTCCTGCTTGAACTATTCAGCCTCCTGAGTAGCTGGGGTTACAGGCACACACCACCACGCCTGGCTAATTTTTGTATTTTTAGTAGAGACAGGGCTTTCACTATGTTGGTCAGGCTGGTCTCGAACTCCTGACCTTGTGATCCACCCACCTCGGCCTCCCAAAGTGCTGGGATTACAGGCGTGAGCCACTGCGCCCAGCTTTTTTTTTTTTTTTTTTGAAGAGGGAGTCTTGCTCTGTCACCAGGCTGGAGTGCGGTGGCGCAATCTTGGCTCACTGCATCCTCCACCTCCCGGGTTCAAGCAATTCTCCTGCTTCAGCCTCCTGAGTAGCTGGGATTATAGGTGCCCGCCACCACGTCTGGCTAATTTTTGTATTTTTAGTTGAGATGGGGTTTCACCATCTTGGCCAGGCTGGTCTTGAACTCCTGACCTCAAATGATCCACCTGCCTTAGCCTCCCAAAGTGCTGGGATTACAGGTGTGAGCCACCATGCCTGGCCCAAATGATTCTTTACTATAGAACTTCCCAAACTTTTCCACTGCAGATAGAAAATGCTAATACTTGCATGTAACAAATTTTACTACGGTATAAGCACACTTGTACCATTCATGGTACCACATTTGGGGAGTTTCACTTTTAAAATAGGATAAGGAAGAAGGTTTGTAATCAGTAGACTGCCAGAGAAAATACGAAGTAGGCTGTGGAGTTGAGATAGAATATGGGTTCATGCTAAGGTGGAATGTGGGTGTGAAGATTTCCTCCTTCCAGGACAGGTAACCAGTGGCTTTTAGTACAAGACACCTCAGCCTCTTGGAACCTAGCCATGGTTTGGTTCACTGAGGTCAAAGCTTTGGGAGACTCTAGCTGCAAAACTCTAGACTGACTGTGCTGGTTCTTTCTTGCAGCCTTGTGTCCTAGAGTACAGCAAAAAAGGGACAAACTCCAGTCTAGGTTGCCCAGTTGAAAGCATTTAGGGCAATTATATAGTTAATCCGTTTGTGGGATGCCCTTTTTGCTCTGCCAGTATCAACTCTCAGAGCTGCGAGAGACCACATCGAGAAATTATGAATTCATCTTGCCAGACAGCAACAGTTGAATTCTCTGCCATGCCCTTTCTTTGGCTCAAGTTAATGCCTTAATTAGAAAAGAGAGAGATTCTTGGCTGGGCATGGTGGCTCATGCCTGTAATCCCAGCACTTTGGGAGGCAGAGGCAGGGGGAATCACTTGAGTCCAGGAATTCAAGACCAGTCTGGGCAACATGGTGAGACCCTGTCTGTACCAAAAGCAAACAAACAAACAAAAAGCTTAGCCAGGCATAGTGGCACCCTCCTGTGGTTCCAGCTACTCAGGATGCTGAGATGGGAGGATTGGATTGCTTGAGCCCAGAAGGTCAAGGCTGCAGTGAGCCATATTTGTGCCTCTGCACTCCAGCCTGGGTGACAGAGCAAGACTTTGCCTCAAAAAAAAAAAAAAAAAAAAAAAAAAGAGAGAGAGAGAGAGATCGAGATCCTGATAATTAAAAATGTGCATAACTGAGAAATGGGGAACCTGGGCTCTGGGCCCCTCCAGAGCACTCCCCACTTCATGCCCTATAAACAATGTCAGATGTATTACATCGTAAAATGCATTCTTTGGTTCGGACAGGAATGTAGGGAGGTCTGGGTGTCAGATTTGAGAACAAACATGACAAAGGAGACCCAGCCCATTTTTTTCCCCTGAAGTAGAATAACTAACAAAAAAAAGGTAGAGTTGGGTGTAGCCCAAGTTGCTGCTAAGCAGAAGAGACCTTGCAGAAGTGGTCACTGCAGACCAATTAAGGTGCTGTTTCTAAATAACTGGCAGGTTATTTATTGCTTATAACCAATAGAATTCCTTAAAATAAAATTGACAAACAGCCCACCAGGTCTCTGTGGAAAGAAGATGCCCCTGTACTTGATTCAAATGAACATGTCAGGGAGTCTTACCTCTGCAACAGCTGCCAGGCACCAAGCAAAAGTGCACTGCCGTGTTCTGGAAGCAGAACATCAATTTATTCACATACAATGTGAAATACTATGCTAAACTTTAAAGTTTGTGGAAGAAAATGCACAAGAATAGCCAAGAAGGCCAGGCGTGGTGGCTCATGCCTGTAATCCCAGCACTCTGGGAGGCCGAGGCAGGCGGATCACCTGAGGTCAGGAATTCGAGACCAGCCTGGCCAACATGGTGAAACCCCATCTCTACTGAAAATACAAAAATTAACCAGGCATGGTGGCATGTGCCTGTAATCCCAGCTACTCAGGAGGCTGAGGCAGGAGAATTGCTTGAACCTGGGAGGTGAAGATTGCAGTGAGTCTAGATCATGCCACTGCACTCCAGCCTGAGCGATAGAGCAAGACTCCACCTCAAAAAAAAAAAAAAAAAGCCAAGAAACAGAAGCATAATGACAGAGGATCTCAAAACACACCATAAAGTTTCAGTAATTAAAATAGTATGGTATTAGCAAGAGAATAAATAAATCAATGCAATAAAACAGAGTCCAGAAACTCTGTAAATGGAAACTTAGTAAATTGTCATGGTGGGGTGGGGTGGGGTGGCTCATGCCTGTAATCCTAGCACTTTGGGAGGCTGAGGTGGGTGGATCACGAGGTCAAGAGGTCGAGACCATCCTGACCAACATAGTGAAACCCCATTTCTACTAAAAATGCAAAAATTAGCTGGGTGTGGTGGCATGCACCTGTAGTCCCAGTTACTCGGGAGGCTGAGGCAGAATCTGGGAGGCAGAGGGTGCAGTGAGTCAAGATTGCGCCACTGCACTCCAACCTGGCAACAGAGCAAGATTCTGTCTCAAAAAAAAAAAAAAAAAAAAAAAAAAATTGGCCAGGTGCGGTGGCTCATGCCTGTAATCCCAGCACTTTGGGAGGCCGAGGCGGGTGGATCACGAGGTCAGGAGATCAAGAACATCCTGGCTAACACAGTGAAACCCTGTATCTACTAAAAATACAAAAATTAGCCGGGCATGGTGGCAGGCGCCTGTAGTCCCAGCTACTCGGGAGGCTGAGGCAGGAGAATGGCGTGAACCCGGGAGGCGGAGCTTGCAGTGAGCCGAGATCACACCACTGCGCTCTAGCCTGGGCGACAGAGCAAGACTCCATCTCAAAAAAAAAATAATAATAATCATGGTGGCATTTTAAATTATTGGGGATGAGGTACTGGAATTATTAGATTTTAATTTGAAAATAAAATAAACTTAGATTTACACCTTACATTATATCAAAAAATAAAATTCCAGATGAATTAAGGATCTAAATGTAAGGAACAAAAATAAAAAGGTTATATAAAAAATAACATTATAACAGGCAAAGTTTTTAAAAAAGTGAGCCATGAATACCAGAAGCCATAAAAGAAAAGATTATTAGATTTGAGAGTATGGAAATGTTAAACTTCTTTTTGAGGAAATATAAACAAAATCAAAAGGCAAGTAACAGACTGAAATAAAATACTTGGAACATATAATCAATTACTATTAATTTCAACACACTAGCAAGAAGAACAGTGTAGGCAGACGCAGTGGCTCACACCTATAATTCCAGAACTTGGGGAGGCCAAGGCAGGCAGATCGCTTGAACTCAGGAGTCTGAGACCAGCCTGGGCAACATGGCGAAACCCAATCTCTATGAAAAATACAAAAAATTAGCCACGCCTGGTGGCTGATGTGCACCTGTAGTCCCAGCTACTGAGGCAGAAGCATTGCTTGATTTCAGCAGGTTGAGGCTGCAGTGAGCAGAGATCGCACCACTACACTCCAACGTGGGTGACAAAGTGAGATCCTCCCTCTCTCAAAAAACAAACAAACAAAAAACAAAAACAAACAAACAAAAAACCCAGTATAATCATTTTATTTTTTTTTTGAGGTGAAGTTTGCTCTTGTCGCCCAGGCTGGAGTTCAATGGCGTGATATTGGCTCACTGCAACCTCCTTCTCCCAGGTTCAAGCAATTCTCCTGCCTCAACCTTCCAAGTAGCTGGGATTACAGGCACCCACGACCACCTCCGGCTAATTTTTATATTTTTAGTAGAGATGGGGTTTCACCATGTTGGTCAGGCTGGTCTCAAACTCCCGACCTCAGGTAATTCACCCACCTCAGCCTCCCAAAGTCCTGGGATTACAGGCATGAGCCATGACGCCTGGCCCAGTCTGATCATTTTAAAACATAATTTATAACAGAATACAAACAACTTAGAAATATAGCATACCAGCAAAATAAAATAAGACCGACTTACTGCTTTCTACCCATCACATTGGCTAAAGTTAAAACACAGAATAATATATCAAGGCTTTTGGGAAACGGTTATGCACGTATATCTTTTCTTAATACTATCCTGTCTCCAGATGCACATATATCCTTGATAGCAGTGGAAATCTAAATTTGCACCAAGTTTTTGGAAGGCAATGTGTAGTACGTATTCCATTTTCATTCAATTTCCAGGAATTTATTCTATAGAAAAACTTACACATGTACAGTCATGAGTAATGTATGGGTACAAGGATGTCTCCTTTAGCAGCTTATGAGAACAACAACAAAATAAAATAATAAAATAAAACTAGATCATTTCCTATTTCTGTTTCTTTCTTTGAGCAAGGTACAATTGATTAAGTTTACACTCAACAAATTGCAATTCTTCTTTCAGAAATTACTTACTTTGATTGGAGTCTAAGGCATTTCCAAACTCTTCAGTCACACTTTCCAGAAAATATCTGTTTATTCCCACATTCACTGTGTATGAGTTTTACTGTTTTAATTCTCAGAGGACAATCTTATTTTCTAGGACTCATGTATTAGCAATTAGAAAACTGGTAAAATGCCATGTGGGTTCAATGTTACCAACTTTCCTTCCCCACTTTAGAGACTAAAGGGCTGTTGCTCTTATGGACTCATGGCCAAATTGTCGAGGCAGAGGGATCCTGAATGCAAGGTATGGATGTTGGGGATGCAGAGAAGAAGGGAACCAAAATAGGAGTTACTAGTAAGTGCTCGTCATCATAAAAAGCAGTAGATCACACTGTGGGATATTTTACTCCCTAGGAGACATTTGGTCATACCTGAGGAAGTTTTGGGTTGTCACAACTAAGAGGCTGTTATTGGCATCTAGTTGGTAGAGGCCAGGTATACTGCTAAGTATCCTACAATGCACAGGACATCTCCCCACAACAAAGAATTATCCAACCCAGGATAACAATAGTACTAAAACTGATGACTGATATAAAGTGATACAAAGCATCTTACATGGATTATTTTATTAATAGTTGCAATGACTCTATGAGGTAGGAACAATAGAAAATCTCTTTAATAGACTTTCACTAACTCAACTTATTAATCAAATTAAGGGATGTTCTCTGCTTCTTCCACAAAACATATGCAGTGATGTTTATGGTCACAAAATGTTCAAGGCCGGCCACTCTCTGGGATGCCTGTGCTTCTGCTTCATCACTAGAACTGTACTTACCAAGTTGCTTTTAATAATGGACCTTGTAATTTTTTATTATTGTAATTATGTATTTTAGTCACATATTACATAAATCAGTTTCCCAATTTTTTTTTTTTTTTTTTTTGAGACAGAGTCTTGTTCTGTTGCCCAGGCTGGAGTGCAATGGCATGATCTTGGCTCACTGCAACCTCCACCTCCTGGGTTCAAGCAATTCTCCTGCCTCAGCCTCCCAAGTAGCTGGGTGTGCACCATCATGCCAGGCTAAGTTTTCTATTTTAGTAGAGATGAGGTTTCACTCTGTTGGCCAGGCTGGTCTGGAACTCCTGACCTCAGCTGATCCGCCCACTTCAGCCTCCCAAAGTGCTAGGATAATAGGCATGAGCCACCGCGCCTGGCCCCAAGAGTTTCCCAATCTTGGCACTGACATAAATGAATGAAATGAGTGCAAAGACGAAGAGAGTTTTTCTATGTTAGCATAGTCTCATGTGGCAGAGACTGGCTATGTCCACACAAACCTGTCTCCTCTAATCGCTGGGCACAGAGTTGGACTACATTTCCCGGAACCCTTTGCATTGAATGGGACTATGTCTCTACTTTTCTTACCAAGGGACTGTGAGCAGAAGTGGTATGCTTCCAATTCTTATCTTCCAGGCTGAGGTAGTTAGTTAAGAGCGAGAGTGCCTTCATTGTCCTTCCCCTCTTTCTTTCCTCTTCTTCTCACTTGATGCATTCAAAAGCAGTAACCTTGGAAGCCACATATGGAAGATTGCAGAGCCAAAAATGAAGGGCCTACACATCCCTGAATCATGCTTGGAGGAGAGCCACTCATCAATTAGGAGCACCTGCTTTGGCCTCTGTGTGAATAAGAAACTTACATTGTTCTTGAATTGCTATACACTTCTGGGTTTGATTGTTAGAGTAAATAGTGTTTTCTTAAAAAAATACAACCGGGTTGAAAATTTTGGAAATATTTGTAAAAGTGAGTCCCTCAAAATTCACAATTAAATCAGGTGTGGAGGCCGGGCGCAATGGCTCATGCCTGTAAACCCAGCACTTTGGGAGCCTGAGGCAGGCGGATCACCTGAGGTCAGGAGTTTTAGACCAGCTTGGCCAACATGGTGAAACCCTGTCTCTACTAAAAATACAAAAGAAAATTAACGGGATGTGGTGGTGGCGGCCTGTAATCCCAGCTATTCGGGAGACTGAGATAGAAGAATCTCTTTCTTGAACCTGGGAGGTGGAGGTTGCAGTGAGCTGAGACCGCACCACCACATTCCAGCCTGGGCGACAGAGCGAGACTCTGTCTCACAAAAACAAACAAAGAAACAAGCAAACAAAAAATTAGGTGTGGGAGAGACAATGGTAAAATATTGGGATATTGGGAACGAAGTCATAAGTATCTAAAAGAATTTTATGTTTCTATTTATTTTTAAGAGTCTTCAAGCTCTGGCTTCATTTTGAGGAAATCATTGACTATGCATTGCTGGCATGGCTTGTGGAAGGAAATCATCTTGGATTCTAATCAGCAAACCCAAAAGGCCCAGCCTTACATCAAAAGATTGACCTGTATTCATGTGCATTTAGCTATTTTAAGTTGAAACTCAAGGTTTAAAGTAAATATATATCATTTTTTATGATGTCTGGCTTTAACTAATTTTTTTTAAATAAACTACTTACCACTAGTGTCAATCCCATTGAATGAGAGAACTTCTAGAGCTCTGCCAATTTACAAAGGAGGAATCTGGGGTTCCAGAAGGTATGATGACTTTCCCAAATCACGTGGATAGCAGGTGGCCCAGCCAGCATTTACTCTAGGCTCCCACTTCCCCAGTGTTACTCGTCGTGTCTTTTTTTCCTCTTGGGAGCTCTGGGAATACTGAGCCAAAGGCCATCATCTCTGTATCTGATGGAGAAGCCGGTTCTGGCTTCCAGAGGCTTGTTACAAACAATGGGTAGCAAATGCTCCCGTGGAAGCTGCTCATTTGGCAAATGCTCTAGTTTTTAGGGGTACTTAACTGCATGAAAAATAGAGCCAAGAAGCACAGACTCTGCCTCTGTGTCAGTCCTGCTCAGAGATCCCAATGCAGGCTCCACCTCAATGCAACTGGTGTCTCCATCCCTGCAATGCTATAGCCACCAGTCTTCGGGAAACGCTCCCCATCTCAGGCTCCCTCTCACTGTCCCAGAACTTTCTTAATGGTTCACAGACACATTAAGCACATTATCTTGTTTAAATCTCTCAACCACCCTGTAAGTTAGGCAGGGCAGATTTAACCTCATCTTACAGAACGTTGAGGCTGAGAGAGGTTTCATCATTTTCTGAAGTCCCATGGCTGCTATGTGGCAGGGTTAGAAAGGAAATATCAACACAGGTTTTGTATTTCCCAGTTCCATATTCCTTCTGCCACACCATGTGAACTTCAGCCACCACATCAAATCCTGTCACCCTACAACCCTGTGTACCTTCAGCAGAGGCAGCTTGGTGCCCTAGTGATAGAAGGCCTTTGGCAGTGGCCGGTCCTGGTTTGAGCCAGGACTCTGACTCTTATCAGTCTGAGCTGCAGTTTCTTCATCTTTTACATAGACGTGAATAAACATATCAACTCATTCATGAATGGTGAAGGCTGTGTACATATTTGGTGAAAGTCATGATTGCAGTGCCTGGCTCATAGTAAATGTTCCATCACTTCTTACCCCCCCACCCATCTGCTTTCTACAGTTTGTGTTGTATCTGTACCCACCTAAGTGCTGATGTCTGTGCCTGCGCCTGTACATTGCATTCTGCCCCTACAACTGACTAAATGCTGGACCTCTTCTGCCTGGATGGAAGCTTCCCAAGAGCAGGGACCATGACTCCTTCATGAAAAATGCTGTGAGATGGCTTCTCTCCTTGACCAGGAGCCAGCAGATCTGGATTCCAATCTTACGTTGCTTTCTTCCTCTGAGCCTCAATTTCCCATTTGTAAAGTGAGGGAGTTTGACTAGATGCTCTCTAAGATCCTTTTGAATGATGATGATCCATGGTTTCTAGATCTCTCACATCAGATTAGAAGCTCCCTGAAGCTAGAGGAACAATGGCTGCCTCACCCCCTGGATATTTCCACCCCAGAAAGGGCTCTGCATATTCACAATCCTTTAAGTGCACCTCCCCTCATCCCATCCCTCACCTCTACCCCAGTAAGCCCCGTCAAACTTTGCGACCACCATGACTCACTTGATTAGCTTAGGTACAATCTGATGACATCTCTTTTACTTGTCTCATTTCAACATTTGAGCCTGAGGTGCCCTTATCAGCAGGAATTTCAGAATCTTTCTGGTAAAACCCCTCATCTCCCACTACTCTCTGGTACACAATTGCCCAACAACTTGGGGGTTTACGTAATCCAAAGAGATTAGTGTGTGAAGAAAGGGAAAATACAGGAAAGAACAGAGCCCTGCCGAATAAAATGGGGCAGGTTTCCTGGAGAAAGAGATTTTCATCAGGATTTAGAAACATATGAGAACTTGGGCAGGTAGTTTGTGTTGGCAATGGGGATGGGCGGACCCCTGAATATAGGAGCAATACCCAAGAGGTGAAAAGAAGCAGCATCCCTGGGTCAGAATACAGTGACTTCAAGTTGATAAATTCCAGTCTGGTAAGACGCTCAGGAAATGGGTGAACTCATTCAATGCTGATAATGTTTCAGATTGGTATAGTCCTAGAGAGCCATAAACATAGTCTTGCTTTTGACAAGTAATCTTGTTCATGAAAATTTATACTAAGGAAATAATTCATTGAACACCAAAAACTCTGAACAACAATATTCATAGAGGCATTCTTTAAACTAGGGAAAATTTGGAAGCAATCTAAAATTCAACAGTGGGAGTTGATTAAATGTAGTATGAAGTGGCCATATAATGAAGTGTTGGGAAGACATTAAAAATGATACTTAACGCCAGGTGCAGTGGCTCACACCTGTAATCCCAGCACTGTGGGAGGCCGAGGTAGGAGGATCACTTGAGGCTAGGGGTTAGAGACCAGCCTGGTCAACGTGGTGAAACCGTGTCTCTACCAAAAATACAAAATTAGCCAGGCGTGGTGGTGTGTGCCTGTAACCCCAGCTACTTGGGAAGCTGAGGCAGGAGAATCGCTTGAACCGAGGAGGCGGAGGCTTCAGTGAGCTGAGATTGTGCCACTGCACTCCAGCCTGGACAACAGAACAAGAATCTGTCTCAAAAAAAAAATTAAAAATGATGCTTAAGATTTGTATTATTCAAAAACAATTCAGCAAATATTGATGGAGATGTTCATGGGGTTAGTTTCCTCCAAGGCCGCTGTCCTTAGCTTGTAGATGACTGTCTCTTTCCTGTGTCTTTACGTGATCTTCCCTCTGTGTCCGTTTCCTGGTTTCCTTTTCTTCTAAGGATACCAGTCATATTGGATTGGGCGTGCCGTAACGACTTCATTTTAACGTAATCCCCTCTTTAAAGGCCCTATCTCCAAAAAAAATCACATTCTGAGGTACTGTCGGTTGGGACTTCAACATATGAATTTGAAAGAACATAGCTCAGTCTCTAACAAGATTTTCTGTCTGGGACTGTGCTGTGGGTTTGTGGGACTAAGACATAAAGGACCCAACCACTGGTGGCCAACATCTGCAGACAAGGAAAAGGCTGTCTTTGATGGAAGGATGGAACTCTGACAGGGAAAGGCAGTGGTCTGCAGCAGTGTTTGCAGGGGACAATTAGGGAAAAGGTGGGAAGCAGGACACACATCCCATTTGGTGGATGTGGAGTGGGACTTGGATGGTGTACACGCAGCACTCAAGGGCTATAATCAGGAAGTGCCTCATTTTGTCTCTCACTTTCCTTTAAAATTTATTTATCTTGGAAAATTTCCTTCTCTGCTCCTGTATTAAAAAAATCACAGTCTTCTGACTTTCTTTTTTTTTTTTTTTGAGACAGAGTCTCGCTCTGTCACCCAGGCTGGAGTGTAATGGCAGCGATTCTCCTGCCTCAGCCTCCTGAGTAGCTGGAATTACCGGCATGCACCACCACACCTGGCTAATTTTTGTATTTTTAGTAGAGATGGGGTTTTGTTATGTTGGCTAAGCTGGTCTCAAACCCCTGACCTAAGGTGATCCACCTGCCTTGGCCTCCCAAAGTGCTGAGATTACAGGCATGAGCCACCGCACGCAACCAGTCTACTGACTTTCTATTCACTCCTAGGTAAGTCTTTCGGGTCATGTTAAGTTGTCAAACTCTGTCCCAATTTAGAAATTAAAATGTCAAGCCCCATGTAATAATCAAAGTTTCCAACTTAAGCTATAGCCTTTTGTGTGGTTGGGGCTGCCAAGGTGGGCTGTTGGTGCTGCCAAGGTGGCCTCTCTGGGCAGGGGCCGGGAGATGGGCTTCTTCTCTCTTTGTGCTAACCTCCTCCCTCTACTCATTCTCCCTGTCTCTGCCTCTGTTTCTGATCCCTACGGGATTGGGGTTGAAGGAGGGAAAAAAGATAGACTGTTCTTGTACACATATTATGTCTGTGGCTAGAACAGGATTCTCCGGCTCTTGGCTGGGGAGTGGTAACACTCCCTGGGCTGTGGAGGATAGAATGGCTTTGAACAGACTTGTCAGTGGTGGACCAGTTGGCCAAGAGCCAAGAGACAAGGGAGTCATCACCCAAGACCTCCCAGCTGCCAAGGAGGTGACACAGCCTGCTCTGTGGTTTCTCAAATGGCCATCTTAACTTCAGCGTGCTCCTAATCATGAATCATCTTGCAACTGCAGCTAGTTCTTACAAGGACCTTTCAAGGAAAGAAGTAAGCCAACTCCAACAGAAACTGCAATGAAAATTGATTGCGATTCTGGGTCCACATTTAATTTTACATTCTCCATGGAAGCTGTAGGAGACGTCAGAAGTGGTAATCTTCATGAAAGAGAAACAAGGTCAGCCTTTGTCTGACGTCTCACAGTGGTTAGGCACCGGGGCCTGGATCTGCAGAACTCTGACCCGAGAGATGCTGAATTACTCACTTGAATGAGGCATTGTGGGGTTAAGAACAGGTTTTGGTGCCACAGACTTTAATTCTGATCCCATCTCTATATTAATTTGCTCTGTGTCTTTGAACAAGCCACCTAGCCTTTCTGGGCCTTAGTTTTATTTTATCTAGCAGATAATAAGTTTTCACTCATGAGGTTGTCATAAGGATTGCAACACATAAAATATACAAAAACATCTACCCAGTATCTGGTGCATGAAAGGTCTAAAATTAATTTTATATCCTTCTCCTATTAATGCTGAAATACAGTCTATTTCTTGGTCTGAATTAAGACCACAGTCATCTGAGATGTGGCTGGGTTAATTCTCCAGCAGTCCAGACCATGTTTAGATTTCTAGGACCTGAGGGTAACCCAAGTAACCTATGAGGAAGGATGCAGTTAGGGTTGTTTAGGCAGAGATGCTGCTCAAAGAATTTCTATTTCTCTTCTGGAACCTCCAGCTGCTCCTAGTGCCCTGAGCCCACTCAGCCCTGGATACCAGAAGGCTAATCCTCTAAATAAATGGAGTCCTGGTAGCCATTGGCTGTGTCCTTGGAGTTTTAGTCCTGGTGACCTTACCAGGAAAGGTACATTGCCCATCTTCCTCCATCTGCTACCAGCCCAGTGGTCAGTTTCCCATTGGGCTTATCGCTGTTTCTCATGCTGGGCCCTAATAAGTGGGGGTGAATGCATTCTGTACTCTTCCTGTTTCCATGAGAAACAACTTATCTAGAGTAACATTCCTGGTTTCTCACCCCAGCCCTCTCACACTCCACCGGTGGAGCAAGGGAGTGACTTACCTGATTAGTGATCTTAAAGATGAAGCTGGGCCGGGTGCAATGGCTCATGCCTGTAATCCCAGCACTTTAGGAGGCCAAGGGGGGCGGATCATCTAAGGCCAGGAGTTTGAGACCAGCCTGGCTAACATGGTGAAACCCCATCTCTACTAAAAATACAAAAATTAGCCAAGTGTAGTGGTGCACTCCTGTAATCCCAGCTACTTGGGAGGCTAAGACTGGAGAATCACTTGAACACAAGAGGCAGAGGTTGCAGTGACCAGAGATCATGCCACTGCACTCCAGCCTGGGCAACAGAGTGAGACTTTGGCTCAAAAAAAAGAAGGATCTGCACATATGTGGTGAGCCCCTCTGAAATTCCATCTTGCAATCTATTAGGTTGGTGCAAAAGTAATTGCAGTTTTTGACATTAAAAGTAATGGCAGGGATAGGTGAGGTGGCTCATGCCTGTAATCCCAGCACTTTGGGAGGCCGAGGCAGGCAGATCACTTGAGGTCAGGAGTTCAAGACCAGCCTGGCCAACATGGTGGGACTCCATCTCTACTAAAAATACAAAAAAAAATTGGCCAGGCATGGTGGTGCATGCCTGTAGTCCCAGCTACTTGGGAGGCTGAGGCAGGAGAATTGCTTGAACTCAGGAGGTGGAGGTTGCAGTGAGCTGAGATTGAGCCGCTGCACTCCAGCCTGGGTGACAGAACGAGACTCTGTCTCAAAAAAAAAAAAAAAAAAAGTAATGGCAAAAACCGCAATTATTTTTGCATCAACCTAATATACCCTGAACTGCTGCCTCTACCATGTGGTGAGCTGAGCAGAGCATGTTCTGGTTCTTTGGAACGGGCTTGCTGTTTAGGGGTGGAAGTGGGTCAAAGTATAATTTTGAAAGAAGTTAAAAACGTGGCTTCCATACAAATATAGAATGGACATGTGTCAAAGATCCATTTAACTCGTTAACAAGGGAACCAGCAGTATGTTAAAGACGCTTCTTAAGAGCATTTGATGGACAGAGATTTATATAGTTAGTTGGGAAAAGAATGCAGAAATAAGTTTATTAAATTAGATACAAAATCAGTTAATATCCTACAGTGCAACAAAACTGTAGCCTTTGCAATTATTCTTCTACAAAACAGCAAAAATTTTCATCTTTACTAGACAAAAATATACAAATTAACACCTAATGTTTATGAGTGTTAATGAATCCAGGCTCTAATATATAGTCAATATGAAGGCAAGCAAAGACTCGTTTCTCATAGTGAATGAAATAAATTTTGGTGGGCCTGTTAGACGCATCACAGTATAACACCGAGAGGACAAGCAGTCATCTTTTTGCATTACTTCCAGCTTTTGACAATTTCAAGTAATGCTCAGCAAAGGATAAATTCAGCAGTGGGGGAGGAGATATCGGTAAGCACATGTGAACGTTTTGTTGAAATAGTTTTTTTGAGGGAGCAAGCAGGGCAGGGATGGTGGCTCACGCCTGTAATCTCAGCACTTTGGGAGCCCAAGACAGAGGGAGAGCTTTAGCTCAAGAGTTGGTGACCGGCCTGGCAACATAGAGAGACCCCGTTGCTGCAAAAATAAAAAAATTAACTGAGAGTTGTGGCACACGCCTGTAAGTCCTAGCTACTTGGGAGGCTGAGATGGGTGGATTGCTTGTGGCCAGGAGTTCGAGGCTGTAGTGAACTATGATTGTGCCACTGCACTCTAGGCTGGGTGACAGAGTGAGATCTTGTGTTTAAAAACAATAAAAATAGGCCAGGTGTGGTGGCTCACGCCTGTAATGCCAGCACTATGGGAGGCCAAGGCGGTGGATCATGAGGTCAGGAGTTCGAGACCAGCCTGGCCAATATGGGGAAACCCTGTCTCTACTAAAAATACAAAAATTAGCCGGGCGTGGTGGTGCGCGCCTGTAGTCCCAGCTACTCAGGAGGCTAAGGCAGAAGAATCGCTTGAACCTGGGAGGTGGAGGTTGCAGCGAGCTGAGATCACACCACTGCACTCCAGCCTGGATGACAGAGTGAGACTCTGTCTCAAAAAAAACAAAACAAAACAAAAACAAACAAACAAAAAACAATAAAAATAAATAAGTACGATAGTTTGGGGTTTTTAATTTTTCTATCTCCGTCTTTGTAATTCTTTAGTCTAACTCTCCTTTTGTTTCTTTTCCCCCCTTGGGTAGAGAATAGACGGGTGTTATCTACTGAGCCTCCCAAACCCCAGTGCGCATCATCTTCCCTGCAGGGCTGCAGGGAAGACTGTGAACAATCGTGTGTCCCTGTCTCCCTGGGCTAGCTCTGGGAGGGTGGTGGCCCAGATTTTGTTGCCTCCTCCCTCTGCCAGTCTTGGAGGCAACATCAATTCAACTTTCAGGCTATGAAAGCACACAAGGAAACAGACTTAGTCATTTTCTGCTATAAATTTGCAGAGATGCCAGTTTAGTAAACAAAATAAATATATCTTCTCAGCGTATTTGCCTATTATGAATATGTATGAGCTCTTAGAACTCTGGAAAGAGGCAGATTTCTGGGGACTGCTTCTGGATTTAGAGCCCCCTAGGGTGGAGAATGGCAAAGGGCTTGAATGCTGTGTTTCTCAGCCCCCCACTCCTCACCTCTAAACTGGGCTTCTGAAGAGAGTGAGGAGGAAATCAGATTGGATGAATAGCCATACTTATAAAATCAGTCACTAACACTTACTGAATGCCTATTATGTGACAGCCACAGAGACAGGAGCTGATGCTACAAAAATGACCAAGATGTATAGCCTTGGGCTGTCACAAGGGAGTGGTCTCCTAGATGAGAACCCTATAAACAAGCAAATTACAACGTGATACACATGTGTAATAATACAATGTGTACATGTGTACATGATACAATGATGTATCACACACAACGTGATATCACAAATATAATGTGATAAATACAGCAATGGAAGCCTGTGTGTGGTATAGGGGTTTGTTTAAAACACAGATTGGGGTAGGGAAAAATACAAACTGCAAGCAGACACACCTAGGGTCAAATTTCAACTCTACCACTTAGTCGAATGCTTTAGATCACTTACTTATAAAATGGGGTCATTGCTTCCTTACAGTTCTTGAGAGTATTTGCAATAATGTACGTAGAGCACTAAATATAGTAACCAGCACCTAGTTGGCACTCAATAAATTATAGCTATTAATGAGAGGCATTGATCGTTTCTTTTTTATTTAGGTACAATAAATAGTTCATGATAGAATTGCCCTTTGTAATGTCCAAGGCACTTTCAGTCCATTATCTTAACACTGGGAAGGAGGTATTTTTGGCCTCTTTTCACAGATTAGGAATCCTGGGCTTAGAGTGGTGAGGAGCCCTGGCCAAGGCCACAAGCTAGTGCAGAAATGCTGAGAAAGAATCATTTTTGGGTGGGACAGAGAGCTAGTGAACCCATATCAGCTAGAAGGACAGGAACTGTTCTGCCTTACCTGAATTTTTAAGCCCAAGTGCTAAGAAGCGGGACGAGCAGGAGGAAAGGAATCAGTGTGGCCTTTGCTAACCCAGGGATGGCCGAAAGATGGTGGAAGTCACGGAGCCCACTTGGGTGAACAAAATCAGATGATGAAAGCAAATGGGGACCCCTATCTTTTCTTAAAAAATAAATAAAAATAAGAAAAAAACTTTACACAAGAGAGACCAAGACTAGGTACATGTCACAAATTTTGGAATCTTTGTCATTTCTCCTTGCTTGATAATTTTATCTCCAATCCATTCCCCTGAGTAATGAGCAGTGAACTCCTGATGAGGGGAACCACCTATCTACATGTTTTTGGGGCCGTAAGAAAGGAGGAAATGGTAAGAGAGCATCCTACTGCATGAGGGCAGCAGGGAAACAGGAACTGGGGGACAGCATCCTACTGCATGGGGACAGCAAGGAAAAGGGAACTGCGGGGACAGCATCCTACTGCATGGGGGCAGCAGGGAAACAGGAACTGGGGGGCAGCATCCTACTGCACAGAAAGAGGAGAACCCCAGGGGATGTGTGGGTGGTGGCAGCTTTTCAGAGAACAAGCAGGAAAACTGAGTTTCTGGCACATTCCTGAGGCTGGAAAGGAGACCTGAGAAGAACAGAGGAACCAGTGGGGCCAAAAAGAGGTCTTGGGGTTTCACGGTAGAACAGCCAACTGAACATCCCCCACATAGAGACAGACTGAAAAGCCAGGCCTTCGGATTCCAGACTCTTGTCTCTACTGCATACATTCCCATACAAATTCACCTACACAAACTCTGTGTGCCGGAGGGGATCAGAGGCAGATCACTGAGAGGGTTCAGAGATATTGAGAAGGATTGGGTAGCTGGATGTTGGCTGCATCTGCTGCTGGGCTGAGAGAGAAAGAAAGCGCAGGAAGATTGCCTAGAGCTTGCCCAGCTCCAAGTCCTGGGCTCACGATGGTGGCAGTGGGGTGGCCCTCTCAAGTTGCAAGAAAGAATAGCCATGTGGGAGTGGCCTGGGCGTTGGTCCCAGCCCTGCCGTTGACCACTCTATGCTGCCCATTTACACAACTTCCTGGGCCTCAATGTCTTCATCTGTAAAATGGAGACCCAAAATTCCAACCATAACCATTTTATAGTATTCTCAACAAGCACCAACTAAGGTAACAGATGGAGAAGAGCGCTGGAAATTGTATAAGCTCTGAAGTGCTAGGAGAGAATTTTATGTGTCGTTTATTTTAATTAGTTTTTTTAAAAATCACGGTCTGACCCGCTAGGCCATTTATTGCCGACTTGAAGCTCTCTGATCCTGGGTGCTCTGAGCTTATTTCCCCATGTAGACTGCATGCTGACAGAGAAGGCTGAGGTGCTCAAATCATACTTCTCCATATTTCTCTCATTACTGTCCCACCCTACGTGCTCCTCTCATCAGCAGGGCGGCTCTGCCACAGAATTTGATGAGTGGCTGATTGATAGCTTGGCCATGTGTTCGTGGGGATATCCAATTTTTCTTCCAGCATGTAGTCACTGCCTTCCCATCTGTTTGGGTATTGGGGTGGGGGTGGAGTGGGGGGGTGAGCAGCCAGTTTCTCTGCCATCCAGTGTTGGAACAGAACGGCACGTGCTTCATTTGCAACAGCATGGATTTAGGGTAGATTTTTTTTTTTTTTTTAATAGGTTCTCCCTTGTCATCCAGGCTAGAGTGCCATGGCATGATCTCAGCTCACGGCAGCCATGACCTCCCGGGTTCAAGAAATCCTCCTGCCTCAGCCCCCCACAAGCAGCTGGGATTACAGGCATGCGCCACCATGCCTGGCTAATTTTTGTATCTTTTGTAGGGCTTTCGCCACATTATCCAGGCTGGTCTCCAGTTCCTGGGCTAAAGTGATCCGCCCGCCTCAGCCTCCCAAAGTGCTGGGGTTACAGGTCTGGCCACTGTGCCCAGCCTAGATTAGACGTTAGATAGCTTAGATTAGCTAGAAGGCCTGAGGAATGAAAAAGAAAAGAACTGTGAACTTTTGAAGTTTCTTGGCTAAGTTTTTTTGGTCTTTTGTTTTCCAAAGTATTTTAGAGTAAGTTGCAGGTGTGGTGTAAGCTAATGTATGTCTAGGTGTGGTATGTGAATGTAGGAGTGGTGTGTCAGAGTGTGTGTGGGGGGGAGTGTGTGTGGTCTGTGAGCTAATCTGAGTGTGTCTAGGTGGGTATGTGAGTGTAGGAGTGGTGTGTGAGTGTGTGTGAGAGAGTGTGTGTGAGTTTATTTTTATTTTATTTTATTTTATTTTTTTGAGACAGAGTCTCGCTCTGGAGTGCAGTGGCATTATCTCGGCTCACTGCAACCTCCACCTCCCAGGTTCTCACCATTCTCCTGCCTCAGCCTCCCGAGTAGCTGGGACTACAGGCACGTGCCACCACACCCAGCTAATTTTTGTATTTTTAGTAGAGACGGGGTATCACCGTGTTAGCCAGGATGGTCTCGATCTCCTGACCTCGTGATCCACCCGCCTCAGCCTCCCAGACTGCTGGGATTACAGGCATGAGCCGCTGCGCATGGCCGGTGTGGTGTGTGAGTTTATGTGAGTGTGTGTAGGTGTGGTATGTGAGTGTAGGAGTGGTGTGTGAGAGCGTGTGTGAGTGTGTGTGAGAGAGTGTGTGGGGGGGGGAGTGTGTGTGGTCTGTGAGCTAATGTGAGTGTGCCTAGGTGGGTATGTGAGTGTATGAGTGGTGTGCCAGTGTGTGTGTGAGAGAGTGTATGTGGTGTGTGAGCTTATGTGAGTGTGTGTAGCTGTGGTATGTGAGTGGAGGAGTGGTATATGAGTGTGAGTGTGTGTGTGTGTGTGTGTGTGAGAGAGAGAGAGAGTGCGTGTTTGTATCAAGAGCAGACAGCTCTTTGGGGAGGATTTGGCTGCTGCTCTGCTCGGAGGCAGGAGAGTGGGCCAAGGAAGGCCTGGTTCATCCCTCCGGGCTCAGCCAAGTCCTCAGAGAAGGGAGGTGCCCCGCACTGGGGAAGGGAGCAGCTGGGGAAAGTTGACTCAAGACAAAGTTCCCGGCTTCTCTTCCCCGGTGCTGCCTTTCCCTCAGGCCCTTAGTATCCCTTGCCAGGGACTCCATAATCTCTCACTGGGAAACTGGGACACAATCGACCGCTGAGTGTGGTACCCAAACTGCAAATCAATGAAGTCTGAATTAAATATTGATTTCCTCCCTTTTCTTTCAGGGAAGTTTCTTGAGAAGAATTGGCTTGCTGGTTTTGTTTCTTGCTTTTTTAATTTTTCATCCTGATCCTTAAACACTACTGCTGAAAGACTAATCGTGCAAGGTATAGCCTAGTCCTCTTACCCTCCTCCCTCCCTGACTCTGGTAGCTTTCCTCTCCAAAGATGGAATGTCAGCCATTGGGAGAAGCAGCTCCTAAGAACATGACTGTCTGCCATCAGCCCACAAGGCCGTGGCTGGGCAAAGGGCAGTCACACCCCCAGATGCCCCTCGGCTTAGACATTTAGCTCCAGGTGGGAGGTCAAAACTCCATCCCAGGCCAAGTAAGTGATGCCAACTAAAGGCTCCCATCTTTAGCGTGCCCTGTAAGCTTGCCAGGACCAGGGTAAGGTATTTAGGATGTCCTGGGCCATAAAAAGATACTGGTGCTTTCCTCACTGCCCCCACATCCCCATAGAACATAAAGTTAAACACGAGATAAATTAGAGTGAGGAACACCAAGAGTTCTGTTTCTTCCCATAATGATGACTAGGATATCAAGCGGTAAGTCACTGATAGGTTTTGTTTTGCTTGTTTATTTTAGAGACTGGGTCTCACTTTGTCGCCCAGGCTGGAGTACAAGTGGTACGACCTTGGCTCACTGCAGCCTCCATCTCCTCAGTTCAAGTGATCCTTGCACCTCAGCCTGCCAAAGTGCTGGAATTACAGGTGTGAGCCAGTGCACCTGGCCTGTGTGGGCCCATTTCTGAGGCAAGTTAGAATCTCACACCCTGGGCCTGGTGGTCTGCGGTCTAGAGGGTTTCCCCAGCCTCCCTGGAGAACCTGCCAGTGGCAGGTTCTAGGCAGCATTTGAACCCCTCATCCCTATCCCCAAGCCCCATTCTCCTTCCTCTTGTGTGCCAGCAGCTTCCTGGGCCTCCTGCACTTTCAGCCAGCAACTGGCTATGACAGCAGAAAAACAAAACAGCCAGGTCTCTATTCCCAGAGGACCAGTCTGTAGGGGAGGCTGTTCCAGGATGAGCTTGTTAGCAGAGAAATTTAATTTACTGCCCTCCCACCAGGCTGAAGTTTCTGTGCCTCCGCAGAGTCTCCCTCCTGAGCACCCCAGGTTCTTTATGAGGCCTGTTGGTCTCAAGATGAAGGTGTGGAGAATGGAAAATCTCAGGCTGGCTCAAGAGATTGCAGAGTTATCCCCAGGAGAAGATCCCAGGGCTCCAGCCTCGGTGCATCCTCCCACTCTGCCTTATTCGGCTTTGCTGGAAATTCCTCAGTCTCGGTCTCTGGAATGGGTCAAATCTGGGCTTGAATGACAGACAGTATTCATTCACAAACACCCATTGAGGCCTATTGTGTGCCAGGAGTGCTAAGGTAAAGGAATACTGGGATAAAACACAGCCTATGATCTGAAAGTCATCTCCCTGGGGAGACAGACACATATGCAATACTATAGTGGAACAAGTGCTGCTTGTCCCACTAAAGCATATAAAAGGGACACCTATGGCATGCGCGTGGTGAGGTAGGGGTGCAGGGGGTAGGGCTGATTCTGAGCTGATCCTTATAAATGGGTTAGCCAAGTCCAAAAAAGGGTGGGGGATAGGGAAGGGTGTCCCCAGAAGAGGAAACAGCCTGGAGCAAACAGAGGGAGGCTTTGAGAAAGACCCCGTGTTGTCTGCAATGGGGTGTCTGGTGCTGCGAGAGACGATAGGGCATGCATATAGGCCTTGGCATCAAATTGCAGAGGCAGGCTGCCCAAGTGTGCTTTGGGTTCTGTGATGCTGGGAAGTCTATACAATGGGAACAAATAGGACCAGCTTCATGGGGATTTTGGGAGGTAATGAGCAAATGAGATGATCTATATGAAGTACTTAGCACAGTGTCTAGCTTGGGGTTAGCAGTCTATATATTGCTGTTAGCAGTTCATATCATTACTGATGAGTTATATGATCTTGCAAAAGTTATTTTATAGCTCCCATCCTCAGTTTTCTCATCTGTAAAATGGTGTATTTGTTTGTTTGTTTGTTTTTTACAGTCTATTCAGTTGTGAACAGATCAAGGGACTGCCTTACTGACTTTAAGTTCCCATCTCCTAAGGCAGTGCCCAGTATACAAAGATCAGTCTCTTTTTCTTCCCTTTCCTTTCATTCTTCCAGCCCACTTAGGGCCTAACTGCTCAAAAGAGTGGCTATTTGTTCTCCTTTCAGTTCCGGGGACATTTTGCTCTATACTCAACTTCCAAAAATAGATCTGACTCCAAGTTCCGCACTCTTTCCACTAAACTCCAGTTGCCACAACAAATTTTTAGTCTAACAATGATGTATAGATTTTTGCCTAAAAAATTAGCAATGCATTTTTTACAATCCAGTGGTGGTAAGTTTACAGAGAAACAGGAAAGTTTATACATTGCTAATATAATGCTTTAGATGCAATATATAAACCACTAAAATCCTTTAGGATAGCTAACTGATAATATGCATCAAAAACCTAAACATGTTCAGGTTATTTTTTTCTCAGTAATTCTTGATTCTGACAATCCCAAGGGAATAATCCTAACTACACAAAGAAACTTGTTGCACAAATATATTTGTTGCCGCATTACTGATAATAAGGAAAAATCAGAAACAGTCTGTGTAATCAATCCTAAGAGAACAGTTAACTAAATCATGATAGAGCCACCTCCTCAAATTTATGAGGTACCTAGAGTAGTCAAATTCAGAGGCAGGAGGTAGAATGGTGGCTGCTTGGGCCTAGGGGAGAAGAGCGCAGGAAGTTGTTTTT
The DNA here is from genome assembly GCF_028878055.3 of Symphalangus syndactylus. Taxonomy (NCBI): domain Eukaryota; kingdom Metazoa; phylum Chordata; class Mammalia; order Primates; family Hylobatidae; genus Symphalangus; species Symphalangus syndactylus. Next base: position 19,497,060 of record NC_072434.2, read on the forward strand.
GTTTGTTTTTTTGTTTGTTTGAGACAGAGTCTCTCTCTGTTGCCCAGGCTGGAGTGCAGTGGTGTGATCTCAACTTACTGCAGCCTCCGCCTCCCAAGTTCAAGTGATTCTCCTGCCTCAGCCTCTTGAGTAGCTGGGACTACAGGCGCCCACCATCACACCCGGCTAATTTTTTTTTTTTATTTTTAGTAGAGACGAGGTTTCACTGTGTTAGCCAGGATGGTCTCGATCTCCTGACCTCGTGATCTGCCTACCTCGGCCTCCCAAAGTGCTGGGATTACAGGCGTGAGCCACCGCGCCGGGCCTTGCCTGGCCATTTCTAATGAATCCCTCAATATCGTCCTCATGAAACTCCTCCTCTGGAGACAAACAAACTCCTCCTCTGAAAGGTGGTGGCTGAGTAGACCAGCTCACTTAGTTCTAGGCTTTTTAGAGCAGATCAGATACGTGGAAGGGCTAGGCAAGGATGTCACCAGACAAAGCACTCTGGAGGACCTCTGGGTTGGTGTCATGTTCCCATAGCCATGAGGAGGGCCTGGTCCGTATTCAAGACTTAGATAAAGTGGGGAAGAAGGAACAAGAGGTGCTCTGCCACAGACCCAGGACCCTTCCACGCTTGCCAATGCTTGTTAGAAACGCATTTTGAAATATTCTCAGATTCTGGGATGGGGGGTTACATACAAAGGGGAACAGGATAGTGCTAAATGTCATAATTGGCAGGGACTGGGAGCGAGGGCATGAGGAGGACCTTGGGGCAGCTTAGTGCGCCAGCAGTCAATACTGTTTACTGAATGTCTACTACGTGCCAGCCGTGGAGGTATAGAAGCCACATAGAAAGGGATTAAGTGCACAGATGGTAAAGTTGGGCCACCTGGTTCAAGTCCTGGATCTACCACTTAAGGTTTCATCACATTGGGTACATTATTTAACCAACTCTGCGACACATTTTCCTCATCTGCAAAGTGAGGATAACATCTACCTTGTTGGCTATTATGAGAATTCAATGAGTTTATAGCAGCAAAATGCTTTAAGCAATGCCTGGCACATGGTAAGCATGATGTACATTTCTATTAAATGAGATTCAATAAATTATCAGCCCCATGCTGCTCAGGAAGTGAGACACTCTCAAAACCTGAACACCAACCCCCAGACTCAGGCTCAGCAGTTATCCTCTTGTCTCCATGCATGGAGTTCCTCACGCCTCTCTCTTTCCCTGTCCACCTTCCTAATATTCCCTTTGTCTCCTCCCATCCAGGCAGGGAGCTTTTATTCAGGTCGCTGAAAGGAGTGGGCGTGGGGGCCGCAGGGCTCCAGAGGCTGGGGGCAGGGTGAAGCCAGGCTGGCTGCTCTGGCTGGCGGCCGTGCCTCCTGCCAGGCTCCAGGAGGGCATGCCAAGAGCAGACGGATGCAGATTGGGCTGGAGGCAGATTAATATAATCACTATATTACCAGCCCCACTCACTCCCCCACTCTTTCCCCTAATGGTGATTATTATACTTATTAGAGGCTCAGCTGCCAATGGTTATTGATTCTCCCTGCTGCAGCATTTTAATCAGGGCTGGAAGCTGTTGTTGGAAACACCAGCCTCCAGGGCCGCAGGACAGGTGCAGAGTGGGGCATTGGGACCTTTTCAGCCAGGCAGGCAAGGTCCCCAGGGTTCCAGAGTCATAGAGAGAACTCAACCCACAAACCCCCTGCCTCTGTCTGGTGGCAGGGAAGCGGGGATGGAGAGGGGAATGGCACCACCCTGGGCTTCCCTCCACGGAGGCCGGCTGGTGGTTTTTTCCAGCTGGGGCACAGCTGGGGCTGCCTCTGCTGGGTACACCACCAATTCTCCTCCTCACATCAGGGAGGATTCTCTTTCCTGCCCCCTCCACCACCACCCAGCGTCCTCCCCACTCCCTTGTGCCTGCTGGTGCTGAGGGGCGAACTGAATCTGTTTGGGTGTCTGTGGAAGAGGCAAGGAGTGGTGATGGGAGTGGGAAGTGCCTAGGTGGGCTGTGGCCACAACATGCTGGTCATTTATCTGGGGCTGGGGTGGGGGTGAGAGAGAATTCATGCTTGTCGAACCCACACTAGGTTTCAGGCGTGTGTCAGGAGCTTTGCCCATGTTATCTCCTTTATCACATCAGCCTTTCCACTGCCGCACTTTCCAGCACACTTCACAGAGGAAACAGAAACTCAGAGAATCAGAGTGGCGTGCCCAAGGTCACTCAGCTCGGATGGGGCAGGGCTGGGATTGGAGCCAGGTCATACACTCTTATAGATGAGAAAAACCCCAATGCAGATCATTGGTGGCAGAATCTTCCAGATCTATGTAGGTATCAGTCCTGCATGGCCCAACTCTGTCCTCTGTAGGCTCTAACCACCCTGATTAAGCTAGAATCATCCCACATGTAATCACCAGAGAACTAAGCCTGCCCCATGTGAGAGCCACCGGCCTGGGCTCTGGAGTTAGTGATGGCTCTGGACTGGGGGGACATCCTGTGGCCCCAGCTGTGACTCCTGGTGTGCCCACTAGGCACCCTCCTGCATTACGTGCTGAGGGTAAGACCACCCTGCCTGGCGGAAGCCTTTGTCTGTTACCGCCTCAGGGTTACTGGGGGCGGGGTAGGGGGAGGTTTCTGAGGCTGACTGAGGCGTGGCACCCTCCCACTGCCCAGGATGCAATTATATCTTGAGTTCATACAAGTTCATGGCACATAAAGCCCTGACAGCAAATGCAGAGGGGAAGAGGGCCAATAAAAGCCAAGTGAAAATGCAACAAATCAAAAATATTAACTATTTCATACACCCACAAATGGTCGTGTAATGTGAGCATTTTTCAGTTCTACTGAAAATATGATGTGGATTAGGTGTTAACAGTTAAAAATGATCACAGGCCTTTGTGGTGGACACTGGTGAGTTCTGGGTCCAGATGAGGGCCCACCTGTCTGCTCCAAAGGGTCCAAGACAGGCCATGTCCCAGACACATTGTTGCTGAATGTCTGTACTGAAACATCTCTTAGAAGTGCTGTAGCTGGTGCTGTTTTGACATCTGGGCCCCTCTACTTTCCAAGAGAAGACAGGATGGAGGAGGCAGACATGAGTGCCTCCTGGGCACCCTGCACACCAGAACGCCCCAGGAAAAGGGCTTTCTTTCCTCCTCAGGGTGCACCAAGAACTCCCCTGCTCTCCTCCGTCTCCCTGGCTTCTCTCCTTTCCCTTGTTTCTGTCTGAGTCGCCTTAGAGACTAACGCAATGGTGGACAATGATGTCATCTCTGAGATCACTTTGGCAGACTGGCTCCTGGGCCTCTGATAGAATTGCCCACTTCCCCTGTCACTCCTGTGGGGCACGGCTGGCCAGCCACAGTCTTGGTCCAGCCTTCCCTGCTGTGTCCCACCCCGAAGGCTGAGGCATTAGAGCCAGCCCTTTAAAACACAAAGAAAAACTGTTTTGTACATTTTGCTCTGTCCCCACCCCACAATGCACCAGCTCCCCTGGGATCTTTCAGAGGATGGCAGATGCACCTGGGCCCAGCTCCTCACCCAAAGGGCCTCTGGTGTTGAATGGCCCCCAGCCCAGGCGTTTCTGACCCCACTTCCCACCCTGTGTGTTGCTCCCAGCCTCTGCAGTTCAGGCCCAGCCACCCCTGGCCTGACCAGCTCAGCCATTTCATCCTTTGTCTACTGACCGGCATCATTCCCATGGCTGCACCCCCAGATGTGGACACCCAACCCCGTTCACAGTGAGGATGCATTCCTTTCCAGGAGACAGCGCCTTGGGGAGGTAGGGCTGGCAGCCCCCCCGATGAACGCTCTGTGCGTCATATGGCAAAGAATACCACCGTCCTGAGCCTTAGAGATCTTTCTTAACTGTAAAAAGCAGATGGGGTCTGATTGAACGTGTGGATCAAATGAGACCATCGTACAGTGCTTAGTCCCATGTCTGGCACACAGTGGGTGTCCTATAGGCCCTACTCCCTGTCTCCCTTTCCTCTTTCTGGCTAAGTTGTGTCCTAGCTGTCGCATATGGTTGGGGCAGGGAACTTGATAGACCTAGGAGGTGTTCAGCACCTGGGAGGCCTGGCGTTGGCTGGGGCTGCAGTACTGCTGCTGGGTCACCTTGGCCTCACCTGTGTCACCTGCTTTCCACTCCCAAGGAGTGACGTATCTGGATCCACACAACTCCAATGACTCCTAATCAGCCCTGACACTTGGTGAATGAGTCACAGCAAGCGTTACACAGAGACGAAAGGAGCCAGCATTGTGATCTTGGTTATGATAATGAGCTTGATGAGCTTCTCCCAGGGAAACCTGGAGATGCATGAGAGAGGCAGGCTGCCTCTGTCCCTGCCCTGACAAATGGGATGCTAATACAAAGGGTCTTTTTTAACTCCCCTGCCCCACCAAACACACACACCTGCTGCTCCTGGGCTGTTCTGATGGCACAGTATCCGGGGAAGGTAAGCTTTCACAGGGGGTGCAGGGAGAGAAGGGGCAGCTCCAGAGGGGAGGAGCTGAGATACATGCTCCAGGAACTGTCCGGCAGCAGTGGGAAGGGGCTGAGGTACATGCTCCAGGAACTGTCCGGCGGTTTCTCACAGACCCAGAGCAGCCCCATACCTCAGTCACCAGGACTGCTGGCTGGTCACAAATGGGGATCAAAGTGGGAGAGCTCAGGGCAGGTCATACTTCTCTTACAGCAGGACGATAGCTTCTGTTTGTGGAGCTCTAAGTATCAAATAGTGGTAAGCACTATGTGTGTGCACATTATTTAATCCGATCCTCATGACAGCCCTGAGTGGGGTAGTATTTCCATTTTGCAGATGAAGAAAGTAAAACAGGAGAAAAATAACTTACCTAGTGGCAGAACTAAGATTCAAACCCAGGTCCATCTGCATGCACTAACCAGACCAGGCCTTGTTTAGGGAGGAAGTGCAGTCTAAAGCATCTTTTCCCCCTATTTTCTCCTACGGTCAGGGGAGCAGGTGCGAGGTGTGTATTACTGGAAGTCCAGCAGAAGAGATGGCAAATGTAACTGGGCTGGGCTAAGGGGAGCTGGCGAGGGAGTGCAGAGCATCTTGAAGGCAGCAGAGCAGAGTCATTTGGGACCTGGAGAGCGCACAGCTGGAGGAGGGGCTGCCCCACAGAAGCATGGCCTTCACAGGGGAGCACCACGGTCACCCCAGGCCCAGTAGAGTGTGTGAGTGAGTGGAGAGCAATCCACAGCCTTTCATCCTCACAGTCAGGTCTCCATAACTGACCCTACCAAAGGCCTGGTTGGTGCAGCCTTAGAAGTCAATCCTCCAGGTATGGGGCGCAGAGCAGGGTGGGGCAGGGTGGAGAGTGGGAGATGGGGTACAGGGAGCCTCTGGAGCTTTCTTTCTGTTATTATATTGTGTGTGCTTTGAGACAGGGTCTTGCCGTGTTGCCCAGGCAGGAGTGCAGCAGCATGTTCACAGCTCACTATGGCTTCGACCTCCTGGCCTCAAGTGATCCTCCTACTTCAGCCTCCCAAGTAGCTGGGACTACAGGCTTGCATCACCATGCCTGGCTGATTTTTTATTTTTATTTTTTGTAAAGATGAGGTCTCCCTATGTTGCCCAGGTTGGCCTCAAACTCCTGGGCTCAAGCCATCCTCCAGCCTTGGCCTCCCAAAGTGCTGGGATTGCAGGTGTGAGCCACCATGCCTGGCCTCTCTGGAGCTTTCTGAGGGACAGACAGGGTGGCAGTGATGCTCTGTGCCCCCGAGAGGGCTGGGAGGCAGAACATGCTATTCTGCCTGCGCCCAGGGCAGCTTCATCCTGCTGGCTTCTCTGACCACCACCAGCCATGATGGGTGCAAGAGCCCCAGGGGAGGGCCCCTGTTCTTTCCCTGGGGTACCCAGAGGATTTCCCACACTTGCCTAAGACCTGGCGGTCAGGAGGGGGAGGAGTCAGGAAGAAGAAGCCGCCTCTGAGAGAAGGAGTGGGAGAGAGCCAGTAGCAGAACTGTCTCCCAGCTTCTCACTTTCAGAAACACACTCGCTGCCGCAGACTTTTATTCTTCCTACAAATTTGTACTGCACCCTTACTGTGGGCAAGGCCAGTTCCTGCCAAGCACAAGCTTGTGCTTAGGCAGCTGTCAGTGTGGGCACGCCCTCCATGGCTGCCTGGCCTGAGGGCAGGCTCTCTAAGTGAATGAGGAGGGGCAGTCTCAGTTCACCGGCTGCCTCCTCCGAGGAACCTTCCAGCCCACCCCAGCCCAAGGCTCCCTTCCTGTCCCAAGCACTATGTCTGTCACTGTTAGCATTATTGCCTACAGTTATTGCCCGCCAAGTATAACCTTCCCAGGACCCATACCTAGGAAGGAGGGAACCACAGGCAGTGGAGGCCTCTGCTCAGAGATGCTCTGTAATTCTGACTGCCCCATGCTCACCTCCGGAAAGAGAGGCAGTTCAATTACCCAACCAATAATGCAGCCATTTTCTGTCTGTTAGGCAGGTGAGACCAATAATATCAGCTGCCCCCTGCCCCAGTCCCCCCTCCCCTGGCTCAGCATCTTAGCACATTAGTTGCTTAGCAAGGGAGGGTGGTTCCCATGACTTTCTGTTTCTTTGCTCCCCGCTCACCTAGCAGCTGATGGGGAGTGGGAGGACAGTGGTCGCCTGTCAGCTTCCCTGCTGTCTTATGTGCACATGGGAGGGGTGCCGTACAGCCTGGAGGCCTGGACAAATGGAATTCAAGGGCTGGGGAGAGAGTGGGCTGAGGCCTTACCCGTCACACCTACAGGCTGCCAAGCCTGCCAGGCAGCTTAAATTGCAGGGTTCAGCTCCCAGAGAGAACGGCTGCTGTTCTATTCTACCTTGGTCCCTGGGATGGAATCCTGATTGGATTGAATCCTAGGATATGTCATTTTCCCTCTGCTAGCTGCTGGTCCCAGCATCTCCCATACCTGATGGCGTGAGGTTGGACAGGAGCCGGTATCTATGCCAGGAGAGTCTGGGTCTTGGCCTGTTTCTGGGGGCACTGGGGCACTGGGGCGGGAAATAGGTCTTGGCTGCTAGGTGAGCTACTTCTCAATGCACCCAGGAGCTTTCCAAATCCATAGCCCTGAAGAGAGAAGAGAGAAGATCTCATGGACTCTTGATCTTTCACCTTTCCCTCTCTGCTGTCCCCAACCTGTCATCTGTGCCACAGAACTGAGGACCTAGTTGGAGAGACAGACAGGTGAGATAGATGGCTGAGAGAGGGACCCAGCTGCCCCACCCCCAGCCAGCCCCTAAGAACCTCCTTTTAAAATTGCTTTGCATCATATTTCTCTCCCAGCTCAGCCCCACTGGCCCCAGCAGCTCTGGCCTCCTCATCCATCATGCTGGCTGCAGGGCACGAGAGTATGTCTTGCAGAGAAATCTTTCTGCCCTAGGCCTCCAAGGGGAAGGGCTCAGCTGTCAGATAAGAGGGCCGTTTCCAAAGGGGTCAGAGCGCTGGACCCTCCAGGATTGATGGGCTATGAATTATGGATGTCACATCCGCCAGTCCCAACGCTCCAGAGCCAGAGAGGGTATCCCTGCCTTCCTTCCTTGTTGGCCTCTTCTCTCTGGCATCCCTTTAGCATGTGCTCATTTCATATTAGTTGCCTTCCTGTGTTAATGTTACTTGTTGGTTGCTTTTTTTAATGGACGGGGGTTATGTGCACACCCTCCCTAATCAACTGGGACCTCTGAGCATGAGGGCTGTTCCTCTTCCATGGCTAGTGCCTGGCTAGAGGGCCGCGCTGCCAGCCACACTTAGGTGCTCAGTGTCATGCAGTCACCTAGCCTTACAAAGAACGAAGAGTGGCTCCAGGAGTCTATGAGGGCAGCAGTGAGGCCAGATGGTGCACAAAGTGGCCACTGGGACCAATTTCCTCCCCCCAGCAAACAGCATTCCACTGTGCTCTGAGCAAGGGTTGCCCCAACTCTTTCCTCCTTTACCCCCACCCCTTCCTTCCTTTGGGGTTGCTGGCCTCTCCTTCTGCTGCCCTACCCCACTCTGCTTGCATCCCCAGGCCTGTCCCAGGCAGGTGCTTTCCCAAGCAGTGTTCCCTCTGCCCGGCCCCACCTCCACCTTTCTCCCCTGCCACATGCCCACGTGCTCAGTTAGCCCCCTCATGCCCTCCCCTGGATTCAGCTGTTCCCTCTGCCAAAGAGTCCCACCTCTGTGGAATGATTTTAGGCTCTTACCGTGAATGGCTCCTTGGACACCTCTGAACCCTTCTCCCATCCAACTCTGCTACGTCTGTTCTCACACAGTACTCACATCTTTCTCTAATCTACATGCATCAGCCTCCTCACCAATTCCTCAGACTCCAGGCTTGTCCCCGTCAGTCACAGCCACCTTTCACAGAACTTCCCAAATCTCCGCCTGAGCCTTCTGACCAATCACCCCTCCATGAAACTCCAGCAGGAGCTCCTTTCATGCTCTGCCCCCTGAAGCCGCCTCTCCTGCCCTCTCGACCCCCACCTCTGCTCACGCCACACACGCCAGCTGCTGCCTGGACAGTGCTGCCTCTGTTGAGGGCCCCCATGTGCCTTCCTTCCCCCACCCTATGCCCAGGAGCTTCCACCAGTCCTAGGTGTCCTGGTCCAGCGTCCCTGCCTTCAGGATCCTTCTTCGTTCTTTGCCTCCTCATGAACTGGCTGTTCCACATTGGTGCTGCCATTGGCCATGTGCGTGCCTCTGTCCCCACTTACAGCTTTGTTTTTATTTTATTTTTTGAGACAGAGTCTCGCTCTGTTGCCCAGGCTGGAGTGCAGTGGTGTTTTCTCGGCTCACTGCAACCTCTGCCTCTCAGGTCCAAGTGATTCTTCCACCTCAGTCTTCTGAGTAGCTGGGATTACGGGTGCTTGCCACCAAGCCCAGCTAATTTTTGTATTTTTAGTAGAGACGGGGTTTCACCATGTTGGACAGGCTGGTCTCAAACTCCTGACCTCAGGCAATCCATCTGCCTTGGCCTCCCAAAGTGCTGGGATTACAGGCGTGAGCCACCGCTCCAGGCCACTGCTTTGTGTTTTAATGTTCTATTCCTGTACCTGTGCAAATCCCTCCCCACCTCCTTGCCCTGCTGTATGTCTCACGTCTCCAGCACCTGCAGTCCCTGGCATGTAAGAAAGGCCTCTACATCCTGAACGAGGGAAATATATTGAATGAAGGAATGACTAGGAGTGAGCCGGTCCAGTGGGCAAAGGCTCACAGGTAGGGGTTGAAAGCGTGGGCGAATGGAGAGGCAGGTTGGAGGAGCAGCATTTGAGGTAAATTAGAAAATAGTGCCAGATTTAGCCACAGGGGGAGAAAGGCATTGAATATACAAAACACCCCTTCCCTCGCTGCTCCTGTCAGCACCTTCTCAAAGCGAGGAAAATAAATCTGTTTTCCTTATGACAAAGCCTGATTTGATGATAAACCCTCTCAGCTTCCCGGGAGGTGGCAGTGACTCTGATAGAGGGGGAGGAGGCAGGAGTAGGTAAAGGAAGTGGGGGCTGGGGGAGAGAAAAAAAGAGAGAGAGAGAGACAGAGGCGGGGGAGGAGAGGGAGAGAAAGCGCTTGTTCTGTGCGCTGATTACTAATGCGGTGGAAAAGCTGGGCTGGGCAGGTTCTGGAGGGAGGCATTTATCCTGCATGAGAAAGCAGGCAGTGTCTTTCAGAAGCTATCCATAGGCCCCCGCCGCCAAGCTAGAGGGAAGGAGATGGGGAAGGAGAGGGCCGGGCAGGGCCTGGGGCTTGGCTCTGCCCCGAGCCACAGCATGAAGAGGGACAGAGCTGCTGAACTCTTGGCTCTCAGGGCCACGGTCACCTGGGGCTCTTCTTTTTCCAGGGGGCTGCTTCATCCGCCGAGGTCACAGCCTCCTTCCTTGGGGACGTGTTTACAGGGTCACTTGGCTCCTTTCTCTACCTTTCTGGGGGGTGGGGGAAACCCAGCCGCATTCCTGGCACCTAAAGATGGAAACTGAGGGAGGCTCCTGGGAGTCCCCGTCCCCGAGGGAGGGGTGGTGTCTTTGGGGTGGCTGGGTCTGAGCAGTGTGTAGATGCCCGGGAGCCAGGAGGCACACCCCTGTAACTTTCCTCTCTTACCATGAAGAGAAGCAGAGCCGTCTGCCACAGGGTTAGGCAACTTGTCCCTCATCCCTTGGCGGGACCCCTCTCTGTGTAGCCTTCCTGTTAAGAAAACAAAAGAATATGTGAGATCACAGAGCTGCAGACTGTACCTTGGAGATCACTGAATCTTCTTTTCTTTTGGCCAGAGGAGGGAATAGAAGAAAGCAGACATGCCTGAGGCCACACAGCTGGTTAGTGTCCAAGCGGGAGCAGTAGCCCCTCTACCCCAATTCCAGTCTCCGCAGTGCAGCCCCAAACAGGCACTTCTGCTTCTCCTGTAACCCAAATCAAACAAGGCCTTCCTGCATCTACTGTGAGGCGCACTTCGAGCTGGAGACACACCCTAAAGAACCCAGTATCTGACTCTAAAAGCTTTAAGACACAGTGAAGCACCTGCCTGAGTCTTCTGGAGATGGTGGCCTGCATTACACCTGCACTTCCTTCAAATGCTCTCTGTCCCCTTTCCTCAAAGCCCCACACCTCCTGGAAGCTGCTCACATTCTCCCTCCCTCTGCAGGCTCCAGCCCACGAGGGGCTCCTGCCCTTTCCCCACCGCCCCACTTCTAGGTATCTCTTCTTTCTCCACTTCTGTTCCCCATTTCCACTCATTACCTTGTTGCCTGGTAGCCAAGCAACAGATCCTTCCTCTTTAAAAGGTTAAACTTGCTCTGGTCACTGTCACCCTCCAGTCTGTGAATCATGCTGCCTTTCCCTCCTGCCTCGTGTTTTCAGCATGACTAACAGGCAGAGAAGGCGGCGAGGGGTGTGCGTTTCTCAGAGAAGGATCCCGTGCACTCACAATAGACTCCTCGGAGGCTTTCCTATCCAGGGCCCTGCTGCCTCTGACCGCACCCCAAGCCTTCTCTGCTGCTCACATGGGCCTCCTCTGTCCTTTGTGCTTTTTGCCTTCTGTTCCCACTGCCTGGAAAACGTTCCCCTCACATTTTGCATGGCTGCTGCCTTTTCATCACGGAGGTCTCAGGTCAACCATCACCACCCCCAGGAGGACTTCCTTGACTGCCCTATCTCCTGTCACTGGCCTCCACTACCAGTCACTGCCATGTTCACTTCCTTTTGTTGTCATCTAGCACCTGTCCCTGTCTGAATTGTATCATTTATCTGTTATTATTTGTTTATTCTGTTCCTGCCTGTCTCCCTGAGGCCAGGGACCTTGTCTGTCTTTGTTACTATGCTGACCCTGGTGCTCAGCACTTAATAAAGGATCATTAAAACAAAATGAATGAAGGACATTAAAGGTGGGTAAGATTGAGGCAGGGCTTGGATCTGTGTAAATCTCTTTGTCGATGGGGCCTTACACACTCAAGGGTTCCTTCTCTACCCTGCTCAGGAAACTGAGACTCAGGATTCACGGGAGACCGGGGACCTCTTTGGTTAAGAGTTAGGACATCCCCATCAGGCCCTGAGATGTAGGAGCGGTGGCTGCCTGCTGTGTTCCGGGTGGGGTGTGTGCTCTTGCTTCTGGGGTGTTGATGTCCCCACCTTGTCTATTTCTCCTTCTTTGCAGGCTGTCATAGAAGTTACTTGGACAACACCACCCACCCCTGGGGAGTGGGGTGGTGGGAACTTGCTTGGTGATGGCAACAAACAAACACTTTCCCCTTCTCTTCCAGTATTCCAGGCAGGAGGTAAGTGGGCAGTTCCTGGACTTCATGGAAGGAATGAGGCAGTAAGTTTGGTGCTGTACCCACTTGCTGTACCCACTGAAACTGTAATGCTCTAGAATGGAGAGGAGCAGCAGAGAGGCAGGGGCGTGCCAGGCCACCTCTCTAGGAGTTCATGTCCCCATTAGGAAAAAAAAAAAAAAACTGGAACAAAAGCCTGAGAGAGAGGCTCGATCGAAAGCTCAAACCTGGCCTAGAACACACTCGGGCTTGTTGTGACTCTGTTTACCAATAAGCAGGAAGGAGCCTATTGTACTCAGGGTTGCAGAAGCGGAAAGAAATTCCATGAATAGGAGCATGGGAGCCAAGAAGTTGGGCTCAGAGACAATAGATAGGAAGGGAGGGGGTGTGGGAAGGGAGATCCAAGCTGGTGAGGCTTAGAGGAGAAAGCCAGGTGTGCAGGGGCCACCACTTAGGAACATCAGGAGAGGAGGGGTAGAAAAGGAGCCATTTACATGGTCAGATTTCTGTAGCAGGTCTGCCTCCCCACCGTGCTGTGGAGCGAGCTGGCTTGGCACAAGGTTTATTGGGTATGTTCTATGAGCAAGGAGGTGTGAGTGAGGCAAGATGGGATTCAGCAGGTGTGTCAGACATGCAGTTCCAAGGCCAGAGGGCCAGCAGGCTTTGCACTTAGGTCAAATTTGAATATCTAGTCTGCCTCTTACTCCTCACTGTGTGACCTTGGACCAAAAGTTAACCTCTCTGCCTTCTTTTTTTTTGAGATGGAGTCTCACTCTGTTGCCCAGGCTGGAGTGCAGTGGCAAGATCTGGGCTCATTGCAAGCTCCGCCTTCCGGGTTCAAGCAATTCTCCTGCCTCAGCCTTCCGAGTAGCTGGGATTACAGGTGCCCACCACTACACCTGCCTAATTTTTGTATTTTTAGTACAGACAGGGTTTCACCACGTTGGCCAGGCTGGTCTCGAACTCCTGACCTTAAGTGATCTGCCTGCCTCAGCCTCCCAAAGTCAACCTTCTATAAAATTGGTGCAGCGCCCACCTCATCAGGCTACGATGGAGATGAAACGTGACGATGTGTGTAATGTGCAGGGCTAGCATGATGTCCTACAGATGGTGGCAGGTGCTTTCTGCAGCCTGCACCTCTGGCCCTGGCATAAACCAGAGAAGATCACCATCTGCACTAGGTAAAGCCCTGCCTAGACACAGGTGCATGGACCAAAGGACCCTGAGGACTCTTTGGTCCTTTGAAATATTGACTTTCTGACAGCTTCCTGTCTTTATTTTCTATCGTCTCTGCAGGAATAGTGTACTGATCTGCTGACATTGAGAAGGACCCTATTTTCAGACTGTCTTCTTCAAAGGAGCAGCATCTACATTGGCCAGGTGATTACAACCCAAGCACACGGCTGATTTGGAAGACTTTAGTCCCAAAAGACGACCTTTTTTTTCCCCCTCCTCTGCAGGATGCTTTAGCTTGAAACATCTGGGTAACTGCTTAACACCTTCCTATTTTGCAGAACATTCCAAGCATGGGGGCCGTTTGCATCTTTCTGGGCTAGTATTTTTCAGGATTATTTAGAGCCAAGGACCTCATGCACTGTGGGAGGTCCCGCTCTTCTCTGCCCACCCCATTTCTCATGCCCCCACTTCCACCTCCAACACTCCCTCAAGGGCAGAGGCTCATCTTCTGCTGTATGTGCACAGGGTTAAACTTACCATCTTGCCTGTCTCCCAGGACATGGCTCCTTCAGGGATTTCTTTTTTTTTTTTTTTTTTTTTGAGACACAGTCTCGCTCTGTCACCAGGCTGGAGTGCACTGGTGCAATCTCGGCTCACTGCAACCTCCGCCTCCCGGGTTCAAGCAATTCTCCTGCCTCAGCCTCCTGAGTAGCTGGGACTATAGGTGCACACCACCACACCCTGCTATTTTTTGTATTTTTAGTAGAGACGGGGTTTCACCATGTTGGTCAGGCTGATCTCGAACTCCTGACCTTGTGATCTGTCTGCTCGGCCTCCCAAAGTGCTGGGATTATAGACGTGAGCCACTGTGCCCAGCCTCCTTCAGGGATTTCGTAGATCTCCAAGAGGGGTGCTACAGCTCTCACAGGTGTTGGGCTCCAGGAGCCTGTCCTGGGAGGCAGGGGGCCTCTCTGTGGGAGGAAGCACCTCTCCTAAGACTGCCCAGTGATCCTTGGGGGGCACTGATCATGGACAACGTGTAATTCGAAGGTCGTTACCTTTGGTTTCAGGATGGGTCAGAAAGGGCGTGAAAAGCTTGGATTATTCTCTCTTCTGCATGGACTAGAGAAGGGTCAGGAAGGCCTGCAGCTAAGCAAGCTTTAAAGCCATGGTATAGTTGATTGGGGCTCAGAAAGCTCAACTTGTGAGACTAGACTGATTGTGTGTCTGTATTTTCTGTACTTCCTTCCTTTTCTCCTTTACCATTTGATACCTCTTTGTCAATGGTAGTCTGTGCTACTGGGAACAGTAGGAGAGGGTTGGGTCTTTGTTCTTAGACTAGAAATGTAATAAGATAGGGATAGGCACCACACCCCTTGGGCTTGGATATGCTTTGAGCAACAGATTTGGAGTGAGGGAACTCCAAGGGGCCAGGACAGAGTGAGGTGCTGGTGTGATCAGGATACAGGGTAGTCAAACTCAGGTCTTCAGACTCTCATTCCAGTGCTCACTCCCTTGCATCACAGTTCCTTTACAGATGCCATAACAAGAAACATTTCCACTCCCTCCTGTATCTGAACTGTGTGTTAGACACAAAAGAAAAGAATTCTGGAGTCAGTACAATGGCGCACATCTGTAATCCCAGCGACTCAGGAGGCTCAGGTAGGTGAACGTTTGAGCCCAAGAGTTCAAAACTAGCCTAGGCAACCTAGTGAGACCCAGTCTTTTAAAAAGAGAGAGAGAGAAAAGAATTCCTGAAGGCAGTGCTGGGACTGGTAGTGCCAGGAGGAAACAAAAAGCTATTTGCTCTGGTGCCTGAGCACAGAAGGAGAATAGAGAAAAAGGAGGCAGAAGGAGTGCAGAGGGGAGGAAGGGGAGAACAGGCGTTCTGTGTGGGCTCGTTTGAAAGGAAGTACACAAGCACATCCAGGCCATGGGTTTGGCCATGCCTGGAAGGGCTGGACAGGCCAGGTTGAAGACAAGAAGGCCTCAGTGTGGGGAATTTTATTACAATGAGGCAGGAAGGAGGTGGTCCTTGGGGCTTCTTTGTCACCCGCAGGGAGAAGGGAGACGTGAGGGCTGTGGGGAAAGAAGCAGGCATCCTCCCCCTGCATGGAGACCTTTGTCCATGCTGCCGGCGGCCACAGGAGGGAGGTGTGCGAGATGGCGGCTGCTGGAGAATGTGATGCCCGCTGGTCCAAGAGATGACCTTGAGAGAGAGGAGAGACAAAATTGAGCTGGTGTCTAGTGTGGGGGAGAGGGGAGGGGCAGGTGAGGTGGGAGGAGAAAGCTGAGAGGGAGCTAGACAGGGAGGGGGCGGGGCGAGCCGGGGCCACCTCCCCGTCTGGTCTGTCTGCCTCTGTCCTGGCCAGAAGGAAGGAGGACACAGACACAGGCATGTGGGGGTGCGGCAGAGATGGGGGGCCGTGTGTCTTTGAGCCCCTAGGTTCTCCTGAGCTGAGACCTTCATTACCTCATGTGCTTCCTAAGGATACAGGCCTTGATCCTGCTGGGGGCAGGCCCTGGACTCAAGCTCCATAGGCAGCCCCCCTTTTTCTAGCCTGGGTGATGCCCTCCCGAGTCCTTGCTTTTCAAAGCATTTTGGGGGGACGTGGTGGGGGCACCCATCCTCTGCTCCAGGAGCTGGAGATGGGATTTACCATTTCTCTGACAAGAATTGGGAAGAAGTGATGGCTGTCACTGCGGCTCCACACCATGCCCATCTTTCTTTTTCTGTTATAGATTGTTTATGTTAAATCATCTTTCTCTGGGACAAAGTACTTAGCCTCTCATTTTCTATCAGTAAAAGGAGGGATAATAATTCCTTCCTCACAGAGTTGTTAGGACTGTCAAATTAGGTCTCATATGTAAAAGAGCTTGCTGAAGTGCAAACTGACAGCGCAAATGTAAGAGATTACTATTCCCAGGGAAGAGACAAAAGAGAAAAGGAAGCAGGAAGGGAGTCCAGGTAAGGTCAGTGTGGGGAAATGGCCTTGGCTCCTAAAACAGACTTAGCTCCAGCCCCTCCAGCAGCCCCTCCCACCCTCCCTTCTCCATGAGACTCCTCTGGCCCTGGGCCTTGCTGGGCAACCTTTGGAAAAACAGGACCCTGGAGCTGAGAATGGGGCAGGCTGAGGGGGAGGTCATTGCAAACTCATCCTTTCTCTCACAGAGAGGAGGGGCCCTGGCCTCTTCCCCTTGACCTCCTCCCGCTGATACTCATAGGACAGGTTAGGTCAGGACCCTCCTGAAGGCCATGGGGTGCCCCAGAGGAGGGAGGCATGCCCCTTCACACAGAGCTGGCAGAATAGTCACCAGGGTGCCTCCCAGAGCAAGTGCCCTTGCCAAGGTCAAATATGAGTGCTGCTGGGCCACGAAGGACCTGGATGAGTGAGGTTAGGAAAGTCTGGTGTTGGAGGAGGTGGATTTGATGCAAACCTAGACTGCTGGCGGGCATGAGGCCCTCAAGCTGGCTTCCATGCCTGGCTGGACCCCGCAGCCCCTCCTCTCTCTCCCTTCCTTCGTACTCCCTCAGGGCTGGCTTGCATCTGCCCTATGTCATTCTCTCCATCTTTACCATTCTGCAGGATAGGAGGGCCTCACTCTGGCTAAAGAGATGCTCTCTGCCTTCCCTGCCAGTTGCCCAACCCTAACCCCTTTAGGTCCCTGAGAAACAGGAGGCCTAGCTGTTCACATCAAGATTGAGAAGCACAGCTGTGGGGTTTCTCTCTCTCTGTCTCTCCCCATCTCTCTCTTCCTCCTTCCCTCCCTGGTGCAGAGGGACAGATGCTCTGTTTAGAATTTCTTCAGGGAGACAGCTAACAAGGGCATTCTTTCTATTCCTTGGGCTTCCCTAGCCAAAAATGGGGGATTAGCCGAGAGACAGCTGCAGAGGCAGCGGCCCTTGGGGAACCCCTCCTGGAGTAGCAGCAATGGCCTCGGGAAAGAAACTGTCTGGAGCCGGCCTCCTTCAATTGGAACTTGAAAGTGGTGTCTGCATTGGAGTGTGGCAGAGAGCAGGACTTCAGACTCTGGCTGGATGGACCCAGGATGGAATCCTAGCTCTGCCACTCTCTCGCTGTTTGGACTTGGGACTCTCCCCTTTCAGAAGCCTGTTTCTTCATCTGCAGTCTGAAGATGAGCATCCCTACTCACTAGGGTTGTTGCTGGAATTAAATGAGTTGATGCACAGAAAAGCTTCTATTATAGGTCTGGCAAACTCCAGGAGTCCAGGGATTGTTAGATTCCCCTGTCCCACAATAGAGCAGGAGCCAGGTGACTTTCTGTATTCAGCAAAGAGTAACCAAGAGGCATGTGGGAATTTTGTGGCTTCCAGTATCCAAAAGCCCCAGTTCTGGAAAACCTTTTTTTTTTTTAAATTAGATTTTTTAAAAAATTGGATTCCTCGGCCGGGAGTGGTGGCTCACACCTGTAATTCCAGCACTTTGGGAGGCCGAGGCGGGCAGATGACCTGAGGTCAGGAGTTCAAAACCAGCCTGACCAACATGGAGAAACCCTGTCTCTACTTAAAATACAAAATTAGCCAGGCGTGGTGGCACATGCCTGTAATCCCAGCTACTCAGGAGGCTGAGGCAGGAGAACTGCTTGCACCCAGGAGGCAGAGGTTGTGGTGAGCCGAGATCACGCCATTGCACTCCAGCCGGGGCAACAAGAGTGAAACTCCATCTCAAAAAAAAAAAAAAAAAAAAAAAAGAAAGAAAATTGGATTCCTCAATCCAGGATCTCTTGCATTTGGAGAACTTTAGGCTTTCAGCTGTTGCATGCCTAGGCCTTGTCGTAATCCAATAAAGCAGGATATGGAACGGGATATTGGATATGGAAGGGGATAGGATTGGTGGACGAAACAGAGAAAGGGAACGAGAGACAGAAAACACATACACACACACACACACACACACACACAGAGAGAGAGAGAGAGACAGAGAGAGATTCCGCTGTAACAAACTCTTGGAAGACAGAAAGAGGAGGCAAAGGAGAGGAAGGGCCAGTGACAGCTCTGCTGCTCTGAAAGGCAAGGGGCCCTCGGCTCACTGCCTTCCCCGTTCTTCCCTGGGGCCAGGTGTGCTGGAATCCTAGGTTCCCTGGGAGTGAGAGTAGGTGCCATAATGGCATGAAGGCACCTCCCACCACCTTCAAGACTTCCCACTGCCAGTCTGTAGCCTGTGTGTTGAGTCCTGGTCCAACCCTGAGTCACCCGTGTGAGCTGGGGTCAGTGATTGGTCTCTAGTTCTCCATCTCTCCATCTGAAGAATGTGAATAATAATTTCTGACTTGGCTGTTTACAGGACCGCCGTGAGGATCCAAGTGCACAGTGAGGTGGGGGGAGGCAGATACATGGATTCCTTTCCATGTGGCCCATAAGAAACACCTGTCCCTCCAGACTCGGGGACCACCAGGGACCTTGAATAGTTGCCTTGGCAACTCATTGCCTGGCTAACTCCCACTCCTTTGGGTTCTGCAAGATCTTCTGGACCCCTAAGCTGGGTCCTCCTCTTGTAAGCATTCATAGCATTCTCTACATACCCTTTCTAGCACTTTTATGTGTTGAATAGCATGGTTATTGGTGTGCTTATTTGTTTCACACCTGTCTTTTGCACTAAATTC
Organism: Symphalangus syndactylus; assembly: GCF_028878055.3. Taxonomy (NCBI): domain Eukaryota; kingdom Metazoa; phylum Chordata; class Mammalia; order Primates; family Hylobatidae; genus Symphalangus; species Symphalangus syndactylus. Next base: position 19,515,604 of record NC_072434.2, read on the forward strand.
TAAGCTCTGTGAGGAAAAGGAATATGTTTCTGTTGCGCACCATCTTATCACCACGTAGCGGTGGGTGCTCCATAAGATCCCTCCTGCATGAGTAAGTGAATTGCCTGCCTCATCCCTCTTTCATGCCTTAGCATGAGGCCTGAGGCCAAGAGCCCATCCATCACATCCCCCTTGCCCAAAGCCTCCTTATAAGGGTCAGGAGAAGGGCGGCATCTCCTCCTCTCCCTTCTAACTCAAGGAACAAATCACTGGCTACATGATAGTTGCCCTTCTTCCCATCCTCCCAGCATAGCAGCCCCTGCCCAGGATCCAAAAGGCAGAAGGTGAGTAATTGCTATTTTTATTTATCTTTGCACAAGGCTGCCCTCTGGTGGTTGAACATGCAGCAGCGAATGGGAAGGATGGCCTCTGGTGGTTGAACATGCAGCAGCGAATGGGAAGGATGGAAACCCCAGTGGCCAGGAACCAGCTGGCTGAGCCAACCACACTCGAGACTGGCCAGCGAGCCAGGGAGTAGGTAAGTGCTACAAGAAGCGCATCTGGGTGAAGATTCGTGTCAGTTCTCCATCCTTATGAATGGCTCCCTCCAAATCTAACAGGAGGCCCTGGCCTCAGAAGAGCAGGAAATGAAGGAATGCCCTACAGAAATCCTACCTTCCTCAGCCCCAGTAGGATGTTGTGCAGTAGGGGGAGCTGGTTTAAGTAGCTCTTCTTTCTCCTCAGTGGTACGCAGCCAAACATTTTATAGTCAGCTCTCAAAAAACGAAATCCCAATTTGTAGTGTTTACCAATTTCTGTAGTGTAAATACCCCTACCATGGCCCATTTGAAACCACCAATATGATGTCACTGAATGAGGAGCTGGAAGAGATGCCCAGTTGCACACCATTATCTAGAGTTTCCCCCATACAGACACCATGGACAGAAATAACTTCAAAGGCACGGTTAATAGTGAAATATGGTAAACTAATTGAAAAATGATTATTTTTGAATAATTATATTTGTTTTCAATATAATACATTTAATTGTGAGTTTATATAATTTAATTTTTCATAATGGCTGTGTTTAACAACTGACTTGCAAAATTCTGGAAAATTTAATAATCGGTTCCCGCAAGTAGTAAGAGCTGGCTCCAGCACATCACTGCTCTCCTCTTCCCCACTTCTTCCTTCTCTTCCTCCTCCCCCTCTTCCTCTCCCACAGCTTTCTTGGCATTCTGTGTGGGTACGAGAGATGGGGAATATGGAAAAGAGCTCCACTGCAGACATTGCTATTTTCTGAGCCAGGAGCCGTAAGTGTCAAGGAAAGAAGATGGAGAAATGCAAATTTGGCTACTGAAAGACATTTCAGTACAGGAGTGTGTGTGTGCATGCATGCATGTGCGTGTGTGTGATTTTTGCAAGGGATCGAGAGGACGATTAATGCCTGGGCTAAAGATCACTGTTTAAAGATAAGGAATTGGGCTTTATGGCTGGAGGCCCATGCCTGCATGGTCCTTGGAGGGCTCTTACCTGGGAGGAATGGAAGGGCTCTGAGCTAGGTGAAGCGGCCGATGGGGAGCCGAGGCAGGCAGAAGTAGGCGCTGGGGAAGAGGCTGAGGTTGATGGGGTTGCCGTCCAGGCGGATGTCTTCCAGCTGCCTGCGGGTGTGTTTGTGCTCCTCGGGGTCACAGAAGACATCTCTCTGCATGGTCTCTATCAGGTTATTCTGGGAAGAACACATACCAGCTGAGCCTCACCAAGAGGCTCTGCCCCTTAAGTAGCACCAAAGGCTCACATCAGCTGTCCCTACCAGCTCTGCCTGCTCTGGTACAACTGGAGAAACTGAAGCATCTAGGGCCAAAGCCACACAACAAGGGTGAGAAATGGAGCCCCAGGGGGGATGGATGGAGACAGAGGGCACAGATGAAGAGAAGGGGAGAAACGAAGGAGGGAAGGACTGAAGGGAAGGAAAGAGAAAGAGGGTAGGAAAAAGAGAGAAGGAAAAGCAGTTGGGTGAGATAAAATAAAACGGTGGAGGGAGAGAAAGTGTTTTAAAAAGAAAAAATGGAGAAAATCAAACTGGGGCCATGGACAACTGTTTCGACAAGACCTCCCAATCCTTGTCTCCAATAAACCCTCCAATCAAGGAGACCCCACAGCTGCCTAAGCCTCATGCCTCTCACTGCCATGACCTGCTCCTGGTATCTAACTTCCATCCTCCATGCTGCTTATCACCCTTGCTCTGGGTGAGGCTCCTTACCTGCAGGTGTACAGAGCGCAGGCTCAGGGGCAAAGGCCCTGGGATAGAATCCAGCAGGTTGTCTGACAGGTAAAGGAACTGCAGCTTCTCCATTGCCTGTGGAGAAAGCAAAGAGTGTAGGAGGCTGGTGGGTCCTGTTGGACACTGGCAGTGAGGAGGGCTATGAGGCCAGAGACAGGTGGCCCCATTTGTTCACTCGGGGCTCACTTAGCCTCAGTCATGCGCCAGGCTCTGTGCTGGGTGCCACAGGGGTTGCCCAGGTTTTTAAGGATCTTACAGACACTAACTCCAACTGGATTCAGGAGGAAAGCTGCTACCATTGAGGTGCCAGCCACTGAAGTAGGAAAGAGCTCATCAGCTGGTAATGACACCGGGTGGTGCAGGGGAGGGGCAGGGACAGGGTAGAAGGGAGGACCAGGGGACATTTCTGCTCTGCCTCAACTTCCCTGCTATCAGAAGGGACTTTCCCCATTGACAAGTCTCCAAATGCTAAACCATGGGGCCACGGACAATTATCTAGACAAGACCTCCCAATCAATGTCTCTAATAAACCCTCCAATAAAGGAGACCCCACAGCTGCCTAAGCCTCATGCCTCTCACTGGCATGACCTGCTGCCTGGTATCTAACTTCCGTCCTCCATGCTCTGTTTATCGTCCATGCTCTGGGTGAGGAGAAGGTACAGAGCAGACACTCGGGAGACAGCCAGACCAGCAGAATGAGAACCGCAGGCACAGAAAGGTACACAGTGTGTGCATGGGACCGCGCTCTCAGAATCAGACAGTGTTAATCAGAGAAGGGTTTGGGAAGAGACAAGCCTTCAGCAGGGCTCAGGCAGCAGAGAAAAATGATAGCTACCATTTATGGAGCATCCACTATGCATATCTAACCCTCCTGTTTTCTTTGTAAAATGCTATCTTATTTAACCCTCCAGCAGCTGTGTCAAGCAGGTATTATTACCCTCATTTTGCAGATGAGAAAACAAGGTCAGAGAGGTCGGGTGACTCTCGCACAAACCCAGGTCTCTGTGGCTCCAAAGCCCAGGCCTTATCCTGGGCTGAGAAAACAGCTCTGAGTCAAGGTAAAGCAGCGCCTCCCAATATGGAGACAGCTGGGATGTTGCTGAGGCTGAGCAGTGGGGAACTTCAGGGATCATGCAATCCCGTTCTTGGAGACCGAAAAACTGAGGCCCAGGGTCACGTGGCAGGCTTCTGATTCCCAGTCTAGTGCTCTTCCACCACAACAGTGGTAGTGACACCATTCTGTAAAACTCCCTCAAAGACCACTGCAGACAGGAGAAGGCTGAGAGGGTGGAAGGCACTGGGGAGGGCGGGGCAAGAGAGCAAGCAGGTGTGCCTCTGTCCTCTCATCCTATTTCAAAAATGCAAGTTTAATTTGGTTTATTTGATGCTTCTAAATAGGAATTAGATTACGTAAAAGATTCCACTACTTGAGAGACAGAGAGAGAAAGAGAGAGAGAGAGTACATGGGCGAACACACCTGGGGCTGTTCCTAGCCCTATTGAATGGGCCGCCCCAGTGGGCATATTTGTGTCATACAACTTAGCCCTTCCCATCAAAACTGGCCAGCCAATGACCAATCAAATAGTCTGTCTTGGACAGGCACAGTGGCTCGAGCCTGCCATCCCAGCTTTTCGGGAGGCCGAGGTGGGCAGATCACCTGAGGTCAGGAGTTCGAGACCAGCCTGGCCAACATGGCGAAACCCCATCTCTACTAAAAATACAAAAACTAGCCGGGCGTGGTGGTGCATGCCTGTAATCCTAGCTACTCAGGAGGTCGAGGCAGGAGAATTGCTTGAACACGGGAGGCAGAGGTTGCAGTGAGCTGAGATCATGCCACTGCACTCCAGCCTGGGCGACAGAGCAAGATCTGTCTCAAAACAGCAACAAAAAAACTCTCTCTTGAGCATTTGATCATAGAAAGACAATGATTCATCAGCCACTTACTGGCAGGTTTTGGAAATAAAAGGATACGTAGAGTTAGGGCCAGAATCAGCACTATTCCAAGCCAAACTCATGTGTAAGTTTTCAGGGAGTAGAACCTGTGAGTGTGCAGAGAATGTTGGTGAGCAGACAGGTGAATTGAGCAGATGCACAGAAAGAAGCCAAGACAAGAGGCCGTGTGTCCCAAAGAGGGAAAGAGAGTTGTCCACCTTGACTTCTGAACCCCCATTCCCAGTACAGGTTGAGTATCCCAAATCCGAATATCCAAAATCTGAAATGCTCCAAAACCCAAAACTTTTTGAACATCAACAAAGTGCTCAAAGGAAATGCTTATTGGAGCCTTTTGGATTCTGGATTTCAGGTTAGGGATGCTCAGCCAGTAACAGGCCCATGAGACCTGATAGTACTGTTTCCATTCATGGAGGTTCTTGGGATGGCCTTTTCTTGGGTCAGAATCAGTTTCTTGCAACTGAAAGAATCAATAAATAGCAAATTTAAAAGAATGAAAACAGTGGGTGGTGGTGGTGGAGGTGTGTGGTGGGAGTGCAGGTGGGTGGTGAAAGTGGGTGGTGGTTGTGGTGGTAGGGGTGAAGGTGGGTGGTAGAGGTGGAGGTGGGTGGTGGTGTGTGGAGGTGGGTGGTGGAGGTGGGTGGTGGAGGTGGGTGGTGGTGGAGGTGGGTGGTGGAGGTGGGTGCTGGAGGTGGGTGGTGGTGGAGGTGGGTGGTGGTGGAGGTGGGTGGTGGAGGTGGGTGGTGGTGGAGGTGGGTGGTGGAGGTGATAGATAATGGACCTAAGGCTCGACTCACCCTGAAGGCCGCAGGCTGTATCCCCGAGCTCTGGAGCCGATTTAGGCGGACGTCCAGGATCTCAATGCCACTGGGCAGCATGGGCAGAGCTTCCAACTGGTTCTCTGGGAGGATGAGGTCCTGGAGGGCATGTAGCAGGCGGAAGGCATCATTGTCGATGGAGGAAATGAGGTTGCTGGAGAGGTCAATCCTCTTCAACTTTGCTGAGAGAGGTTAGGGGAGAACAAAGAGAGAAACCAGAACACACTGTCTTTCCTTGTGGAGGTTGGAGCTGTCTCCACACCTTGCTCCATCCCTCTCAAGATGAGGGGATTCTAACCAGCTCTCCACCTGCACTAGGCCCAAACCAGAGGAAATAACATAAACCAGGACTCCTTGGAAAAGCCGTCGGATGCCTCAGTGCCCCTCCCTGGAGTTTTGTCCTGTGCAGTGGCCGCCCACCTTGGATCCTTTAGAAGAAGCCTCTTGAGAGCAAGAACCAACAGGCCCAGGAATCCCTGGATCCACCTCACCTCCACTTGTGAGTCTACACAAAAGGGCACTGAGGCCCAGAAAGGCTCTGGGTAATTAGTGGTAGAATCTGGATCAGAGCCCAGGTCTCCTGTCTCAAGCAGGGCATAAGGCATAAAGAAGCTAAAAGCACACAAACAACCATGTAAACAGCATCAGTGCCATAGAGAGTAGATTTAAGACAGTCCTGCCCAGAGGCCAGCTGGTCACACAGCTGTCACTGCTGGGACATCCTGAAGATGTTGGCAGATCGTACCTTCCCCTCCCAGCTTCCCAGACCTTTTTGGAGAACAAATAAAAACAGGTCCCTTCCACCATCTAAATGCTTCAAGGAAGGGATGTCTAGAGACTTCGGGCTATTTCCCTTTGACAGCTGGAGAGACTGAGAGCCAACAGGGAAGAGCTAACACGGGGGGCGCCAACACAGTGTTGGTGACTGTCCTAGTGGCAGGGTGGCTGCGTATGCCTGCCCCCACTCCTCTTTTCCCAGGGCATTACATACTCAGCCCTTTGAAGTCTTCGGCCCTGATACGGCTGATGCGGTTGAAGCGGGCATACAGGTAGGCAGTCCTCCGGGGAAGAGGAGGAATGTCCTCTAGGTCAATGTCATCGCAATACACAGAGGAACCGAGGCACACGCAGACCAGGCAGGTGGGCAGACCTGGCCCAGGTGGAAGACAGAACAAAGGGAGATCCCTTTAGCCTCTGGGGCCAATGGCCTTCACCCCAGGGAGTGTCTGAACCATGGCCATCTGCGCCTTTCTGATAGCCTATGGGTTGCTGCCCAGAACTGACGGGCACCATGTACACAGTGCTGTTGGCTGCTCCTCTGTCACTCTGTCCTCTACCCCGGAGAGGCAGGTCCGTCCTCAGTTACTACCCAGCCTAAGCCCATTTATACTTTCAGCAGACCCTGGTTCTGTGTACATTTTCCTGGGCCTATGTGGGTGTTTCTAGGAAATCCACTGGTCTCTTTTCCACAGGATTCCTCTCTGGTCCCAAAAAGTAAAGCCAGAATTAGGTGGGATGGCCAGTGGCTGCTGGCTCTGCCATCTGCCTTGGGGAAGAGAAATTAGATATGTTCTGTGTGGCTCCAAGAAGCACAATAGAACCAAGGTGGACTTCAGTGCCTACCCAGCAACCACTTCCCTTTCTGATGGCATCCGCATGCCAATTTTTCTTTGGGAAGCAGCCCTCTCCTGTTCTGTCCATGACCCTGTCTCTGTACCCACGGGTCATGAGGTTAGGCCAGGTCACCCACTCCAAGTAGTTGGGGAGACTTTATTGGATCATACAACTGAATAGCGCAGGTGGTTTCTGTCACTTGCTATCACAAGGCACAGAGATTACTGAGAGACCAGTTTAGCTCAACTCAGGGAAGAACTCTGGTAGCAGTGACACAGCCCCAAGATTAAGGAGCTCTTCTCTGCCAGCAGTGACCAGGAGGAGCGGGTGGAGCAGAGGGGCCCCAGCATCTTTCTTATCCTGAGGCTTTGAATGGTGGGTTCAGCTGAGGCCCTTTATGGCCTCTTTAAGCCTGAGACTGTAGCTCTGAGAGGTCATGGATTCCTGACTAAATGGTTTTCCTGCCGATGCCCCAATACCCCAGGTCCACCCAAGGCAAACATCCCAAGAAGAGAACAGGGCAGCTGAGGACAAGCCGGTCCAGAATGAACTTCACCCCTCCTCTGCCCACTTCTGATTTCCAGCAGATTGCCGAGGCCTCACTGCCAGGGATGCCAGCCCCAGCCTCCAGGAGGGCATCGAGGAAGGAAAGACAGCCGCTCAGGAGGGACTTTGAAGTTGAAAAGAAGTGTGACTGCTTCATTTGCTCCTATGCCAAGTGACAGCCACAAAGTTAGTTATTCTTCTCTACAGGCTTTTAATTGTCTCTAATCTAATTACCACTCAACCTGCTTCCCCCGTCATGCTATTAATTAAGGCAGGGTGGCTTTGCTAGGGCATAAGGGAGTTCTTGCATTTCTTTGCTTCTTACTCAACTTGTACATTCAGGCAAAAGTATTAGGGACAGCCAGTGCCTGTCTTTGATTTCCTTTTTCCTGTTCTTACTGTGGCTATTCCCCCCACCTCCCTGCTAGTAAGGGTAGCCCTGACCCTCCACGCCCCAACCTCAACCACGTTCCACTTTGGTACCCCCTGGTGCTGGGTCATAGCTGCTTGGCCTATGACCTAGGGATGTTGTGATCATGTGACTGTGCACTTACCATGGTTGGGCTGGGAACTCAGTAGCAGCCCTGCTGTAGTAGGTCTGGTCATCGTGGGGTTTGACGAGGGTGTCCCTGGAGCCGTAGTGCTCTTGGCAGGACTGATGCTGGTTGCAGGAGCGAGGCTAGTCACCTTAACCTGGAGATGTAGCACAGAGTACACAGTAGCCCAGCTTTTGCACAAAAGGGACTTAACTTTGGACTCTGGGAACCTTAGTGATGGATTTCAAACCAGCAAAGAGTCACTGTGGAGGAGGAGGAGGGAGGGATAGCAGAAAGACTGTGCAAAAAGGGGAACTGAGAGAGCATCAGGTCCAGCATGTCCATCCTATGGATAAAGAAACTGGGGCCCAGAGAGGGGAGGGATGAGGATCAAAGAGCCAGCACGTGGTCAAAGCAGAGGTGGAACCTGCTCTCCCGATTTCCCAGGCCGGCACTCTTCCCCTGCTCCACACTGACCAGGATCACGCACAATCGAGTAGGGTCTTCTGGGCTTGCACCCCACGCTGCTGCAGTGAAGGCCAAGAGGGCCTGGAAATGAACTTCAGACTGGAGGACAGTTTCAGAAAAGAGACGGGGGATGTGGCACTTTTATTTCCTACAGAATATGATGAGGACATTGCGAACCCCTCCCCCAGTGAGACATAGCTTTGGGTCCTACTTGACGGCAGGGGGAAGGATGTATGACTTTTGGAGAAGGAGAAGTCCCAGGTTTGTGTCCTGTTTCTTAGTATCATCTAAGTGACAAGTCCCTATGGAGGGATAAGAATTTCCACCTCATAGAGAAAGAGGTGGAAGCTGGAGACACCCGCACTTCGGGCAGGTGGGAGGGCCCTGGCCTCTGACTCCCAGTGTCATGCAGGGAATGCAGTCGGTCTGCTGTGCCCCTCACCTCGGGGAGTTGGTCCCCATAATCTGTGAGCTCCTCATAGTTGCTCAGATCAACGACTTCACCATAGTTGTCTGGTTTCAGGACGTCGTTCCCCGGAGGCAGAACTTCAAAGGAATCACCTTCCCTAGGCATCTGCTCCTCTCTTCTCTTCCTCTCCTTCCTTGGGAGAGAAGCTGTCCCTGTCTCCTGCAGCACCAAGGCCAGCAGACTCAGGAAAGCCAGGAGCCTCATGGAGAGTCGGATGGGAATGAGAATCCCTTCAGCGGCCAGTCCTGGCAAGTGGGCAGGAGGAAGGGCAGCAATCTGAGGGACAGGCTCTCCAGAGGGTTGTGGGAATGGCTCACAGATTTACTCCACTTCCCGCCCCCACACTTGCAGACTCAGTGCTCTCATCACATGCACAAACTCCCTACCAGCTGGGACTATGTCTTGGGGGATATCTTCTAGCAGCCCCCTCCCTCCATCACCCCACTTCAGTGTTTTTACACGCTCACTCAAACACCAATATTCACTCACAGAGGCATGTGCAGACACATCTCAACACAGACACATTCACAAGAGTCCCCTTGTCTACAAACGAGGCACACACTGGTGCATGCACACAGATGTCCTCTCGTAAACAACCCCATGCTCAGAACATGACTGCTAGTCACTAAGCTCGATTTAGACAATGTCAACATCAAAGAATCTTATGGGGTCTTTTTGTTTGTTTTTTTGAGATGGAGTTTCATTCTTGTTGCCCGGGCTGGAGTGCAGTGGCGCGATCTTGGCTCACTGCAACCTCTGCCTTCCGGGTTCAAGCAAATCTCCTGCCTCAGCCTCCTGAGTAGCTGGGATTACAGGCACCCACCATGCCTGGCTAATTTTTGTATTTTTAGTAGAGAAGGGGTTTCACCATGTTGGCCAGGCTGGTCTCGAACTCCTGACCTCAGGTGATCCACCCACACTGGCTTTCCAAAGTGCTGGAGTTACAGGTGTGAGCCACCGCGCCCAGTTGACTCTTGTGGTTTTTTTTATAAAGATCATCCATTCATGCATTTCCTCAACAAACATTTATGGATGTCTATTGAGTTCCAGGCACAGGACTTGTCTCTGTGGGTACAGAATGAATGAGGCATAGCCCCTCCTAGGAGCACCTAGTCTCTTTAAGAGACATAGACTTACAATGCAACATACAATGTGAAAAAGAATGTTAGTTTATGAAATATACTTGTAAATGCAGCTTTTTAGAAACAGATTATTACAGATACAAGAGTTCTTTGTGTGTGATTGCATGAATGTGTACGCATCTGGAAAGTTCCTTAGATACCTGTGTATATTTGTGTGCATGTGCGCACAGATGCCTGCGTATGTATGTGATATGCCTGTGAGTACAAATGTTCATGTAGTTCGTATATGTATAGATGGGTCAGGAAATGCATGTGGTGTGGTGTTGTATCCAGGCATACGTGTGTACAATAGTCATATCCACTGTAGGCTTAACACAGCCCTTCCCAAAGCTAGCTGCACAAGTTTCTAGTAGTCTCTCCCTCTTTCTTTCATTTAAAATTTTTTTATCTTTTAATTTTTATTTTATTTTCTATTTTTAAGACAGGGTGTCACTCTGTTGCCCAGGCTGGAGTGTTATGGCATGATCTCAGCTCACTGAAGCCTTAACCTTTAGGGCTCAGGCAGTCCTTGTGCCTCAGCCTCCCGCGGAGCTGGGACAACAGGCATGTGTTACCATGCCCAGTTAACCTCCCCCCTTTCTTAATTTCAGCAGGGCAAGGGGGCAAGCCCCTAGCAGTTGCAAGAGGTGTTTCTTCACCTTACCTCACATACCTCACCCCAAACAAATTACATAATCTCAAAAAAAATTTTTTTAAGACAGTTTAGTGTCCACCCAGAAGTCTTGTCCAACTTCTTTGGCCAGAGGCCTAACCTCTCTTCATTTTCCCTTCCCAATCCCCTGCCCCAGCCAAACACTTTGCCCTCATTTGCACACCGATGGCTAGAGGCCTCAAAGCTTGAACCTTACCCTTTCAATGCTTCCGGATCCTGGATGGAGAGCCCTGCAGCTTCCAGAGAGGTGGGGACTACGGTGGAGGCTGTCTCAACTGGGGCTTGGGTTAAACAGTGGTGCCCGGGGGAGGGCAAGGAGTTGGCCAGGTCTGTGACCAATCAGACTTCTCATTCCTTCTGATGTCCAGCTGTTGCCCCTCCTCTTTCCTCAGGGGGTCCCCTGCCCCATTCCTGTGTTTGACAAAAGGGAATTCTCCCCCCACCTTCCGCTTCACCCCCCACCTCCAGCTCCTGCTGTGTCTCTCCTCTTACTCTGTCAGCTCCTTCTTTCTTTTCCTCGTCCACCCTCCTGATAAGGCCACATCTTTGAGGAACAGGCAGTGCCATCCCTTGCAAGGAAGGGGCCCCATCCCTCAGATTCTGAGCCCTCAGAGAAAGCTGGAGTGGGGGGATATGGAGAGATAAAGCTTGTCTTTGCAGCTTCTTTCTCCAGCCAGAGAGTGACAAGGCTTCGGCTTCATAGCCAGAATCCAAAGATAAAAAGAGGTGGAACTGAGGCACTTCACCCTCACCTGGAGGGCCAGCACAGAGACCATAATTGAACAAAATCACCAGAGGCAGGAGCTGCAGGCCTAGGTGGTTCAAAGAGAAGGTGTATGGGGGATGAGATAGGATTTGAAAGCCAACTTCTAGTTCACAGATGATGATCGTGAGGATACAGGAAATCCTCTAAATCTGCTAGGAGCAAGCCAAATGGAAATTGGGAGGTGGGCCCTAGAAAGGATCATAAACACCGGTAGACATTGTGTAGGGTCCTCGGGGGCCTGGGAAGTATCCTCTCCCCCACACTCAGAGATGTACAGTCGTCCCTCAGTAACCATGGGGGATTGGTTCTGCACGTCCCGTGGATACCAAATCCACATATGCTGAGGTCTTTTATATAAAATGGTGAATTTGCATATAACCTATGCACATCCTCCTGTGTACTTCAAATCATCTCTAGATTACCTATAACACCAAACACAATGCTTACACCTCAGTCCATTCACATGGATTCCACATAGTACTGGCACACAGCAAATTGAAGTTTTCCTTTTTGGAACATTGTGAAATTTTTTTTCTGAATATTTTCAATCTGTGCTTGGTTGAATCCATGGATGTGGAACCCACCAATACAGAGGGCCAACGGCATTTATCTGGAAACACTCCCCTTTCCTTGGTGCCTCCAGCAGGCTGCCGAGCAAGTCCTTGCTGAAGGCAGAGGTGGGGTGGCTAAGGAGTCTTCCCCCAGCTTCTGCCAGCCTGTGCCCCGGCGCCCACCCAGGTTTCTCAGTGACTCTCCTTGTTCCCACTCCTTTCCGCCAACCAGATACTGAATTCCAGCTGTGAGGGCCCCTAAAGATCTAGTCCAAATCTTTGTGGTATAGATGAGGAGAGTGAGGCCCAAAGAGGTGACATGACTTGCCCTAGGTCACACAGAGCCGGGGCCAATGCCTAGATTTTTTGACTCTCGGGTCAGAGAGTTTTCTTTAGTTCATATGACCCTCCCCATTTCCACCTTCTTCCCCAGGAGTCCTGAGTCCATGTGTTTCCAGGCCCTCAGAGCAGATGGCTTGGCAGAACTCATCTCTGCCCTGGCACACCAGGTGAAGAGGCAGATCTAATAGCCTGGCCTTCGAGGGCAGCATTTGGCTTGCTGTGTTCCTGGGCACCAGCTGGTGCGAGAGTGGGCTTCCCTCAGCCCAAGAGTCTGGTCACTAGAGAAGAGCATGTTCTTGTACCCCTGGCAGCCCCCCACCTGGGAAAAGACACCATTGGAGGCTCTGCTGGGTGGAGGGAAAGACAGCCCTGTATCCTGGAGGGCACCCAGGAGGCAGATGGCACATTTGGCAGGCTGTATGCCTCCATCTTCTCTCCACAGCCTGGGCTTTGCAGCCAGAGGCCCTCCGCCCCCACAGCCAGGCTAGGCGATCTCCCCCCTCCCACCCCACACATTTATTCCTGGGAGAAATGCAAATGCAAGTGTTCATTCACTCTCCCTGCCGCCTGCTCCCACTCTCCCTCCCTGCTTTCCCAGTGACATACGGTCCTGCTATCCCTGCTTGGTTGCCACACCCCCACCATCGTTCCTCCCCAATGCATACACACCTGCTCCCCCCACTCCCTGCAGGAGCCACATCCAGACTCAGGTTCGCATCCTAGACCCTCTCCCAACTTCTCCTCCTGCTTTCCCAAGCTCACAGGTCACACACTCTTGTTCTCGTGAATATAAGGGGCTGTCCATGGATGTGTACATGTGACCTGGTGGGGGAAACGGCTAACCCTGCAGACTGCTGTTCCAGGCAGCCCAGCTCCCCAAGAGCCTGGCAAAGGAAGCAGGAGGCGGGGGAGGTGTCCTAATCCTAATCTCTCATTAGGAGAGGCACAAGGCGTGTTGATGAATCAGAGGTGGCAGGTGGTATGGACAGAAGTTTGACCAGCCAACCCTGTTGTTGCCCTTTTCATGGATAGGGAGAGAGAGGAGGGGAAGTTCAGGAACCCTCCTGTGTTTTGGAGGACAGGGGTGTATCCCCTGCTGAGGGCTTGTAGCCACATCACTCCACTCCATGACCGGAACATGACCCTCTCCTCTTTTTCAGACACACAAGCCCCACAGGGTAGACTCCGCACCTTCCTACCTTTGTACTCATACTGTTTGCTGTCCAGGTGGCATCTTTTTTTCTTTCATCCACCTGGCAAAATCTGATTTATCCCTTAAGAGCCAGCTCACATGGTAGAGGCCTTTCTGGTTTTCCTCAGGTAGAGGTGAAAGCCCTTTCCTCTATGCTGTTCATACACAGTTTCACTCGTGTCTGTGTGAAGAGGCCACCAAACAGGCTTTGTGTGAGCACCAAGGCTGTTTATTTCACCTGGTGCAGGCGGGCTGAGTCCGAAAAGAGAGTCAGCGAAGGGAGATAGGGGTGGGGCCGTTTTCTAAGATTTGGGTAGGTAATGGAAAATTACTGTCAAAGGGGGTTGTTCGCTGGCAGGCAGGGGTGGGGGTTGCAAGGTGCTCAGTGGGGGAGCTTTTGAGCCAGGATGAGCCAGGAGAAGGAATTTCACAAGGTAGCGTCATCAGTTAAGGCAGGGACCAGCCATTTTCACTTCTTTTGTGGTGGAATGTCATCAGTTAAGGCAGGAACCAGCCGTCTGGACGTGCATGTGCAGGTCACAGGGGATATGATGGCTTAGCTTGGGCTCAGAGGCCTGACACACAGCATTATTACAAACGCTTAGGACACAGAGGTATCCATTCATGGATTTCTTTCCCTTTACCAAGGTATGAGTTCCTCAAGGGTGTGCTGCTGTGTATATTACCCATCCTTGAATGCTTAGCTGGGGACCTGGCATGTGACCGATATCCACTGAACATCCGTGAAGTGAACTGAAGTAGATGTTTAGTAGCCAAGTAGGAGCAGCGAGGGCGTCACCTGGCAGTTCTCATTATAAAGAAGATGGTGTAACCTGGGAGGGTCATGAACCCTACTTTTGCAACCAACCTTCCCTCAGAAGAGAGATTCTGGGACACCCTGTTCTAACCCTTCTGTGGACTTCCGCATGGCATGTAGACCATTCCAGATGACTTGGCTGTATGCTTTCTGCCCTTGAGATGGCTCTTTTACTGTTTTGTATGCACACTACATCTCCCCAGTTAGTCTGTAAGCTTTACTTGGGCAGGAAAGATGACCATTTTGTGTCTTTCTGTGTCTGCCTCAGTACAGAGCTCCTGGGAGATCTTTGATGATTTAGTACATGTAGCTTGAAAGAACCCGAGGCTTTGGGTTTCAAATGCAGCTGTCAGATTTCTGGTCTGACTTTAGGAATATATATATATTTTTGTCTGTGGGTGGGCAGTCTTGTGGAATTGAGGATTAATTTTTCATGAGGGTTGTGAGTTTGGGAGAAATTCTTCAAGAAAAGGCTTTGGGGCTGGGCATGGTGACTCACACCTGTAATCCCAGCACTTTGGGGAGGCCAAGGTGGGAGGATCACTTGAGGCCAGGAGTTCCAGACCAGCCTGGGCAACATAATGAGACCCTGCCTCTATTAAAAAATAATGAGAAGAAGAAAAGAGGAAAGAGAAGGCTTTTGGATAGCTTTCATAGGAATTTCTTAAGAATATAATCTTTTCTCCACTCATCTTGTTAGAGCAAGTAAGAGGCTTTGGGGCTGGGCATGGTGGCTCAACGGTAGGGGGTGGCTGGCAAGATGACTTTATTTTATTTTTATTTATTTATTTATTTGAAATGAAGTCTCGTTTTGTCTCCTAGGCTGGAGCGCAGTGGTGCAATCTCGGCTCACTGCAACTTCTGCCTCCCGGGTTCAAGCAATTCTCCTGCCTCAGCCTCCCAAGTAGCTGGGACTACAGGCATGCATCACCACACCCAGCCAATTTTTGTATTTTGAGTAGAGAAGGGGTTTCACTATGTTGGCCAGGCTGGTCTTGAACTCCTGACCTCAGGCGATCTGCCAGCCTTGGCCTCCCAAAGTGCTGGGATTACAGGCGTGATCCACCATGCCCAGCCGGCAAGATGACTTTAAAGTGTTATTCTTGACCTGTTCACACCGTTGAGTTCACGCAGGGTGTTTTTCATATTACTTTATTTCCTGTACTGTGAAGTATGTTGAAATGTGGAAGTTATTTCACAAAGTTAACACGGTCTTCAAGAGAGAAGAGATATATGTGCAGAGTACACACATACACCTATGTACACACCTGTATATGTTGATGATGACAGCATGGAGGGAATGAACTAGTGCATGGAGAAGGGGGCTCTTTTTAAACTTGAAAGAAACCAGCCCATTGTGTGTGTGTTTGGGGGACGGGAGCCTGTAAAGCCTATTTACCTTGAATCCCCTCTGGCTTACAGCTGCAGAGAGCGATGGAGAGCAGACATATTCAAGATTGGGCAGTGGGATGATGGTGATTGGGTTTGCAGGATCAAGGTAATGACCTCTCCCCTGAGGGCCTCATCAAAGGGGCTGAGGTTGCAAGCTGTGAATAAGATGCAGAAGGGGCTCTTATCCAGGCCGAAGCACCAGGTTGCTTTCGGCCATAATAACGTATGGACTTTAAGCAGGAGCCTTGAAGAAACCAGCTGCAGCTAGAAAGAATGCGGCGATTGTAGTGGAGCACGGGGGAAGGAGGCTATGATGAAACAGGCCCTATTTTCCATAATTAGCAAAAGAGAAAGGTGAGAAGGAGCATAATGGGAATTTCTTGAAGTTAGGGACCCAGCTTAATCCAATTTCTTAAAAACCTCTGGAACTTTTTTCATCCTAACTTGGGGGTGGGCACTGTGTCTTACTCATTTCTAGAACATCCATCTCCTACGCCTCCCACCAATATACACACGCAGGGGGCTGAGAAGGGGCAGCATCCCTTGGAGGAAGTTAGGGGGAAAGGTGAAGTCGAGGCAGCCCTGTCTGGACCGGGTTCCACTTGGAGACCTGCCAAGCTGCTCACCTGGACCAGGCATGGAGGGTGGGGAAGCCTCTGGGGGAGGGACAGTCCATACAGAAAATAAATTACTGCAAGGGAAGGGGCAAATATTTAGGACTTGTCCTGCATTCGAGTATGATTTAAAGTGTACTCGGAACATGAGCGCCGGAGGACTTGGAACATGAGCGCTGGAGGGACCTCAGAGGAGCATCTTTTTTTTTTTCGAGACGGAGTCTCACTCTGTCGCCCAAGCTGGAGTGCAGTGGCACAATCTTGCCTCACTGCAACCTACGCTTCCCCAGCTCAAGCGATTCTCCCGCCTCAGCTTTCCAGTAGCTGGGATTATAGGCGCGCGCCACTACGCCCGGCTAATTTTTTTGTATTTTAGTAGAGACGGGGGTTTCACCACGTTGCCCAGGGTGGTTTCGAACTGCTGAGCTCAGGGAATAATCCGCCCGCCTCGGCCTCCCAAAGTGCTGGGATTACAGGCGTGAGCCACCGCGCCCGGCCAGGAGCATCTTATCCACCTCCTCGGTTTACAGATGAGGGAGCTGAGAAGGCACCCGGAAAGGGCATACAACAAATGGGAGCCGACTATGTCCTCACCTGGGCTCACTCATGATGGCAATGAGCCCAGCCTGGGGACGTTTGTGCCCGTTAGACCCTAGAGGAGAGCGACACCATGCACACTGCTCATGGCTCTTCCATGTTGGGACCCCACGGGCCTCCTCCACCGAGGAAAATCACCCCAGGAAGAGGGCCAGGCGCAAGACTGGGACCAGCCGTTACTCCCACCAGCCACTAGGTGGCACCGATGCGTCTGTCTCCGAGGAGGAGGTGCATTTTCAAACGTGGAGGGGCGTCTGGGAGATGTCCAGGTGCTCCGCCCCTTCCTCCCTGTTTCTCAGGAGCCGCCTCCCGAGCGTGGAAATAGCTGGGCCGCGCACACTGATGGAGAACAGATGGCGGGGGCGGGGCTGCTGCCTCTTCCTTCCTCCGCC
Source organism: Symphalangus syndactylus (assembly GCF_028878055.3). Classification (NCBI taxonomy): domain Eukaryota; kingdom Metazoa; phylum Chordata; class Mammalia; order Primates; family Hylobatidae; genus Symphalangus; species Symphalangus syndactylus. The sequence goes on from NC_072434.2 coordinate 19,532,723, forward strand.
CCCACACAAACACTGTGAACCCTCCTCCCTAAACCCGAGGTTGGGCAAGGGGGCCGCAGGACCCATCGACGCCACGCAGGCCCATCCCGGGCTTGAACTCCTCCCCTCTCCCATGGCTGCTTCCTAGTTCCTTGGGCCATTCTCCTTGGTTGTTCCTCCTGAGGCCCAGCCAGGAGGGCGTGTGCTATGTTCACCCTGGAACAGGAGGGAGCCCCCTGCGCATCCCTGTGACCTGCTGGCCAGATGCAGGCCCCTGCGGGAGCCCTGACCCTGCACCCCACCTCCGTCATTCCCTCGCTCCTCCTTCCCGGAGACCCGGGCCAGCAGGGCCAGGGCGATGTCTGGTGCCGGGGAACCGTGCGGCGTAGCAGCAGCTTTGCTAGAAGGGATTCTTGGCCCAGGAGAACTGGGTTTCTCAGCTTCTTTGAGCCAGAGCTGCCCAAGATGGAGGAGTCCCCAGGGGAACTTTCTGAACCTTACCTCCAGGCTGTTTGCTCGGCCAGGACCAAGATCAGATAGTCCACGGCCCAGATGTACCCAGGAGTGGGGGTGGGGGAGGAGAGAGAAGGAGACACCAAGTCTTTAGACACATCTGTGTTTCTGGAGCAAAGGGAAACCACAGAAGGCCAGGAGTTTGGGTGTGCACTGGGTGTCTTTCAACTGGGTGGGACCAAACTGAACCCTTGGAAGTCTTGCTCCTGAGGCTGCAGAAGAATAGATGGCTTTTCCCTGCCTCAAGGGTGGGATAAGGGAGGCAAAGCTGGGAGAAAGAAAGGGAGAAAGAGAAAACGAATGGCGGGCACAGGCGCCTGGGCCCCAGCCTTCAAGTGCGGTCAGAGCAGATCCCATGGCGGAGTAGGGCTTAGATGACCACGGACTGCAGGAGGCGGAAGCACATCATGAGGTCCAGCGGGATGGGCGGCTTCAGGTAGTTTCCATCCAGCCGCAGGTAGCGCAGGTGTGGCACGTTCTCCAGGTCCGAGGAGAAGTCATGGAACGCCACTAGGTCGTTGGGGCAAATCTGGGTTCCGTTGATTTCTACGGAAAAAGAAGACGAGAAATCAGCAGGGAGTGGAGGCTGGCGGCCAAGATGAGGAAGGGGAAAGGGGAAGACACCCGAGAGCAAGGACTGTAGACTTCTCTCTGAAACTGGCTAGCTTTGGGGATGTCTGATCACAGATGAGCTGCCTTGACCTCCAGGCTCAGTTTACTGATTTGTAAAATGAATTAAGTTGGAATTGATCAACAACTGTTATAGCAAGTTCACTCTAGAAAATTGGAAGTAAATTTTGAACTGGGCCTTCAAGAATAGGTAGAATTACAACAGGTGGAGACCTGAGGGATGATGTTCTGATAGAGGAATCTGTTTGAATGAAGTTGTGGAGGCCAAAATTCTGCTTGTGGGCGAATCTGGGAATAGTAATACTGCAATGTGATGTACTAAGGAGAGTAAGCTGGGAAGGTAGTTAGGCTCTCAAACAGTCTTTCACTAAGAGGCTTTTCATCTCTGGTCTGAGGAACGGCAGTGAACAGGACTGTCTTTATGAGAGCGATGTTATTAATAGGATACTTGAACCATGGCATCCTGGAGTGTTAAATCTGGAAGGGTCCTTAGGGATCCCTATGTTCAGGTTTATGTTGTACAAAGATGATCTGGCTACAGTGTGGAGAAGCAATGCAGTAAGGTGAGATCTGAAGCCAGCAGGTGGATGTGAAAATTACTCTGCAGGTTTTCCTTTGAATTGGATGTGAGACATGAGGATGGGCAAAAGATGGTAACTGAAATAGGGATGACAGGAAGAAGAAAGAGGGTCTGGGGAGAGCTCTGGAGCCCCAGGGACACGATGAGCCTACTGATTCTGAAGGGTCCATGGCCTGAGATTCCATTTCCTCCATCACATCTTGTTAGATGCCTGTGGCACCAGGCGTGCCAGCATTTAAATGAACTGTTTTATTCTCCCCTAAGCCTTCCTCACTTATCATTTATGGAGGAGGAGGAGGAGGAAGAGTAGGCATCGTCTTCATTGTAATTGTCTTCCTCTTCCTTTTCCTCCTTTCTCCTTCGCCATTGGAGTAGCAGAAGGGCTCTGACACAGGGGTTTTCTCTTATGAGCTTCGGGCTGTGGCCTAGCCACCCTGACGCTGACTTCTTCAATCTGTGAAATGGTAAGAGTGGTTCCTGCCCTGTAATCAGGGGAGGGAATGTTGGCAAAGGCATTTTTCAAGCTGTTTAAGGACAGTACCAGTGGCAGCATTACGGTCATTGTGAAGAACATAATCATCGCACTGACCTAGGCCCCACTCAGCCCATTCTGTCTGTGAAAGGCACAGGAGACAGGCTGGATGGGGTGGGCTCATGTGTGAGTTCTCTGACTTCAACCTTAGAAGGCTGGGGTATCCTCCAGCAACCTGTTCTTCCATAATCTGGTAGAGACCTATCAGCCATTTATTAATCAAGGTATCCTTTCTGTCTGTATTTTGGCCTCATAGCTTCCTGGGGGTAATGAGTTTTATTTTGGTGTGCTGTCTTCAGGGTAAAATTAGACAGTCTTCCCCTTTCCTATTCTTTTTTTGTAAGGTTAAAAAAAAATCCTCCTCTACTTCTTGAAATTATCCCAAATGAGTGAACAGATCTATTCGCCCATTGTTGGTGTCGGTAGAGACACCAACAATCTCCCTCTCATTCTTTGGTTTGGAACCTAAGGATCCCCAAGTATCGTTCTAGGGATCCTTCTCTTTTCCCTCAATCCCTCTCCTCCCTTCTGCTGCTGCATGCCTTGTGTGAATGTAGGCTGATTTTGTTCAAGGACCAGAAAATATTATTTCACTTCTAAACCTTTCTGCTAATGCTCTGCTCAGAGCTGAAATTTTTGATTGAAGCAAAACTGCAACTTCCAACCTCCTCTCCTGGGCTGCAATTGATACTCCAAGTCCAGAACCCTGTAAATGTCACTTAGGCAAACTCTCCCTTAAGTGCATCTAAACATCACACCCTTCCAGATAGATTCAGAAAGCACCAGCATACAGACCTTCTTTTCCTGGCTGCCACATTTTTACCAGTTGCATACTGTGAATCAAAACCCAGGCTCAGGCTTGGGAAGAAGCATCCTCCCACAGGGGCAGGTTTCTGCAGAGGGCAGGCCCAGGACATTTCAGGATAGGTATATAAATGTCTCTGTTCTGTTTTTAGCAGAATGTCCAGGAGTATATTCCATGTCTACCCTACCTATAGATCCAGTTGCCAAGGAACTGGGGCTGAGGAAGAAAACCTATGACCCTCCAAGTATGGTATTCTGGCACTTTCTCCATATTAAACTATTACATCCTCATATCACTTTTGTGATAGAAGGTATTATTACCATTCTCACTTTACAGATGAGGAAACTTCCCAGACTGGTCAAATATCTTTTCAAGGTCACCCAGATAGCAAGTGGCAAGGCCATAAATTGAAGTCCAGTGCCAAAGTGGATGCTTTTTATACCACCCCACCCTGAGTCTCCCTAGAGAGGGTAGAGGCGCTATACAAGGCAACCTCCTTGCCTTTGGCCCCGCCCCGGCCCACCCCACTCACTCTCGATGCTATTGTTGTTGAGGTACAGGTGTTCCAGCCTGTTGTTGATGGCGGGCACACTGCTGATCCTGTTGTGCGACAGGTGGAGCACGAGCAGGTTGGAGATATTAAAGGAGTTCTTGGGGAGTCCCCTGTCTGTCAGCTTGTTGTAGTTAAGCCGAATGAAGGCAAGGTTGGGAAAGCTCTTGAAGTATCCGTTAGGGATGGTCTCAATCTTGTTACTGTCCAGGTAGAGCTGGTGAATGGCGGTGGGGACCCTGGGCGGCATCTTTCTCAGGATGTTGTGGGCCAGGTTGAGCTGCATGAGGTTCTTGAGGCCCTGGAAGGTGTCAGGCTTGAAGACGCCGTCACTCAGCCTGTTGTGCTGGAGATCCAGGAGCAGCAGGTTCTCCAGCTTGCTGAAGACACCAGGCGGGATTCTGGAGATGTGGTTCTGGCTCAGCCTCAGCTGCTCCAGGTTCCGGGGCAGGGCAGAGGGGACCTCTTCCAACTGGTTCTTCTCCATGTAGAGGAACACCAGGCCGGGCAGTTTCTCCAGCACCCTCTGGTCTATCTTGCGGATTCGGTTGTTGTCCAGGTTAATCCATCGCAGGCCTGTGGCATTCTGGAAGGACTCCACCGGGAGCTCAGTGATGAAGTTGTTCTGGAGATAGAGATAATGGATGCGGGGTGGGATGACAGGGACCTTTCGCAGGTTGCGGCTATCACAGTAGAGGGCAGATGGGAAATCAGGGGGGCAGTAGCATTCGCGGGGACAGTCAGGGAAGACAGATGGAGGGCCTGGAGGGAGGGGAGGAGGCAGGTCTGTTGGCTCTGCTGGTTCATGAGGCTGAGGAAAGCTGGGTGTGGGCCTGGGCCTGGGCCTAGGTCTGCGCCCGGGCCCAGTGCCGGGTCTTGGTCGTCTTGTTGGCTGGCCTTGGGCCACTGAGGCCAAGATGAGAAGTGGGAGGAGCCAGCAGAGGGGTGACCTCATGATCCAGGTGATGCACCTGCAGGGAGAAGACACAGGAGGTCATTATCCTTGGGCCCTCAGTAACTAGTTATCATGTTTTTGAAGCCAGAACTGGGCAGAACTAGAGCTCCAGGGAAGATGGGCAGAGCTCAGGGAGCTGTAGAAGCATCTCCTTGTTTGCTTGTACCCAGCAGGTAAAGGAATAACAAGGGCTTGAGGCTCTGGATTCCCTGGCCATTGGCTTAGCCACTCGATGTGTTGAGCCTGCTCTGAAGAGGGCAGGGGGCATGCTAGTAGAAAGCACATTGGGGGCCGGGCGCAGTGGCTCACGCCTGTAATCCAGCACTTTGGGAGGCCGAGGTGGGCAGATCACGAGGTCAGGAGATCGAGACCATCCTGGCTAACATGGTGAAATCTTGTCTCTACTAAAAATACAAAAAATTAGCCAGGCGTGGTGGCGGGCATCTGTAGTCCCAGCTACTCGGGAGGCTGAGGCAGGAGAATGGCGTGAACCTGGGAGGCGGAGTTTGCAGTGAGCTGAGATTGCACCACTGCACTCCAGCCTGGGTGACAGAGTGAGACTCCATCTCAAAAAAAAAAAAAAAAAAAAGAATGAAAGAAAGCACACTGGGGCCAGGGTGGTGGCATACAAGCCTATAATCCCAGCACTTCGGGAGGCCAAAACGTGTGGCTCACTTCAGGTCAGGAGTTCCAGATCAGCCTGACCAACATGGAGAAACCCTGTCTCTACTAAATACAAAAAATTAGCAGGGTGTGGTGGTGGACACCTGTAATCTCAGCTACTTGGGAGGCTGAGGCAGGAGAATCGCTTGAACTCAGGAGAAGGAGGTTGCAGTGAGCCGAGATTGCGCCAATGCACTCCAGCCTGGGCAACAAGAGCAAAACTCTTTCTCAAAAAAAAAAAAAAAGAAAGAAAGAAAGAAAGCACACTGGACTCCGAGTCAGGAGTCCTGGGGCTTGTCAGAGAAGACCCTTAACCACTCTGGCCCTCAGTCCTCCCATTCACAGCATGAGAAAATCATCAGTGTCTTCCCCATGAGAGGGATGTTAGGATGTATGAACCATAGAGTCCTGGTTAAATCCAGAAAGGTCCTTAAAGATCCCATAACATAGTGGTTTTCCAACTCTGCCTTCATTTCTGTGGCACGCCCCTGTGGGGAGGAGACTGAGGAGATGGCCCTGGGGTACCCTCAAGCCATCCCTGTGCCAACCTCAGCAGCTCTCTTGAAAAAAACCTATTATATATATTGAGGTTTAGCCAAAGCATTTACTTGTTGGGGGGCGGGGGACACGTTTCTTTGCTAAAAATGGCTTGAAATCCACCAATCAACTCCAGACCCCACCGTTTACAAAAACTGAGGACTGGAGGGAAGAAGTGGCTTGCCAAGGCCAAGATGCTGTTTAACAGCAGACTCAGGACAAGAACCAAGGCCTCCTCCCTTCCAGAGGAGAGCTAGTGGGATCTTGGGAAGGGAGGGAAGTGCTGCTGACACCTTTGCATCCACCCTGGCTCACAGATGCTCTGGGCCTTCCCACCCATCTCCCTACTCCCGGCACTTGGCTCAGAGAACACTGGTCTTTGCCTTTGGGAGATACCCCAAGAATGTCTCCCCAGATGTGGAGGCTCCCGGGAAAATAAACAGGGAAGGGATTGAAAGATGTGGAGAAAACACTTTCCTTTCTTTTGATCACATATTGCTGCTCCCATATCCTTTGGAGTTAGTGGTATTAAAGTGGGATATCAAGAATAACCTCCTGTTAGCCTCAATGACATTGAAATACGGAGCTGAAGGATGTTTTGGTGTTGCCCTCCTTCCCATTGGCCCCGATGACCCTCCAGATAGGGCCATGTGGTTTGAGTGGAATTGAAACTGGGGAAATAACAACAGATTCATGGCTGCAGACAGAAAGAGGCAGCTCCCACAGGCATCCCCCCGGCCTAGGCTAGGAAGGGTCCCCGGAGGGGATGCCCTGTACTTTCCCCTCTCCAAGGATATCATTCCTATGACACCCCCAGCCAGGATCCCTGTTCCCACATTGCTTCAACTGGCCTTCTTTGCCTCTTCCTCAAAATTGGAGTGCCCCTTCCACTACCTCGAGGTCTGGACACACTGGGGATGCAGGCTTCTCTGAGATAGGGTGGGCTGGAGTATGTCCCCAGCTTGTGTCTGGACCCTGTGATCACTGTGCTGATTCAGACACCCTGCCTCTCCCACCTTCTCTTTGAACCCATGTCAGCTTAGACTTTTCTTGCTTGACCCAGTGCCTGGCTCCTTACTGGCTTTGATCAAAGAAAGACAACAGAAGCCACTCACCAGCTGCTAAATTGTAGGACAAATGCTCAGGAGAAGCTGAATGTGACAAGAAACTAGAAAGAGAAGCACTTAGCCATGGATGGGTGGAGGGTGTCTCACCGCAGCTTATGTGCATGGACACACACACACACGCCCTTGACCCCCCAGTCTGCACACTCTCACACACACACCTCTTCAGGTCCCATGCACATAAGCAAATTCACTCACTTATCCTCTGTGTGCGTATATGAGCCCATATGCAGTACACTGAGTATTGGAAGGAAAGAAGGAAGGCGGAAGGGAAGGAGGGCAGAGACTGTCCTTCTCCACCTCCCTCTAAGGTGGTCTCTTCCAAGGCAGGCCTCTCCAAGGAGGTCTAGAAGGCCATTTTTCCTGGCCTCCTATCACAAAGGACCTTGCAGTTAGGTTTTTGGCTTGATCTCCTGTTAAGGATATAACATTCTCAGAGACACATTGCAAGGATTAAAAAGAGAAGGCATTAATTGCAAAACTTTAAGCTTGAGTCTTGTTGGCTGAACCCCACTTCACTTGTAATTGGTGAACTATGAATTAACGTTGTGGGAAGTTCTGTAATTTTCTGGAAAACAGAACAGTCATCTTGCATATAAATTAAGGAGGTGGTTAAAGCATTAGTATTCTAAAAAAAACATTTCTAAAAGCCTCAATTTTTGTGATCCTGATTTTTTTTTTTTTTTTTTTTGAGATGGAGTCTCACTCTGTCGCCCAGGCTGGAGTGCAGTGGCGTGATCTCGGCTCACTGCAAGCTCCACCTCCTGGGTTCATGCCATTCTCCTGCCTCAGCCTCCCAAGTAGCTGGGACTACAGGCACCCGCCACTATGCCTGGCTAATTTTTTTGTATTTTTAGTAGAGACAGGTTTCACCGTGTTGGCCAGGATGGTCTCGATCTCCTGACCTCGTGATCCACCCGCCTCGGCCTCCCAAAGTGCTGGAATTACAGGCGTGAGCCACCGCGCCCAGCTGAAGTGACCCTGATTTAAAAAAAAAATTATTTTCTAATCACCCAGAAGCCTAGAAATCTTTCATACTGTGAGAAGCCCTGTCCCAAGGGGGCTCCAAGCACTGGCGGCAGTTTTTCTATATCCCTTCCTTGCCTTTGTCACTGAAAGCATATTCCAGGGACTGGGCACCAATTTGCCCAGGGCTTCCAGCAAAAGCAGTGAGGCACTATGGCTGTGACCTGTGCTGGGGGTGGGTTTCCTTGGCTCAGTGCCAGGGCAGCCCTGGTCTTCATCGTCAGGGGTGAGAGGAACAGGCAGGTCACTCACAGCTCCACCCAGCAGGCTGGCCGCGCACGCCTTCTCATCCACAGTAAACACAGGCCTTCCTCATCCCCACATGCAGCACCAGACCCTTTGGGAACTTATCTTTTCACTAGTCCTCTGACCCATTTACATTCCAAACCTCTGGGCCTAGCCAAGCCTCTCCCAGAGCCAACAGGAGGTTCCCCAGGAAATGCTCCCAGGAGCAAGTTATGTGGGGAAGCTGAGCCTGCTCTTCTCCCCTTCCCTCAGCCCCAGGGCTGAATCAGAACCATTCCAAGTGCAGGGATGCTTCTCTCTTAAGGAAATAGCATTCATTTCTAAGGTTTTTCTCATGGAGTGATGCCCCTTCCTGCTGGAGCTTTGCCATGAGGCAGGATGAGAAGTTCTGACAGCTGACAGCACAGTCATTCTCTCTGGCAGTGCTCCGTGATGTCCTAGGTCTCTGAAACCAGAATCCGTGTGACAGACTGAGGGTACCTGGACTCCATGGGTAGTCATAGTCCCTCCTACAAAGCCTCAGACCCACACTCTATGCTCCTGCCTTCTAGAAACTTCTGTCCAATCATAAGATTCCTTAGGATGGGTCCATGTGTGTGTTTTTAAATTTTTCTTATGCTTTCACAAGTGCACCTCTCCACCCACAGCTTTCTACTGGGCTCTGCTCATTGCTCAATCAGTGAAGGTTTGTTGACCACCTACAACAGCATGCAGTTCTGCTGTCCACCATCGGTTCTGGAAAAGCTGCTGCTTCACGGAAGAGAAAGGCAATTGCTTTGCCCAACCCAACATTCACCCTCCACATTAAAGAATGTTTCCTAAGAGAATCTTAATTTTTTTTTCTTTTTTCACTTTAAACAAAAATGAGATGGGGGGTCTCACTATATTGCTCAGGCTGGTCTTGAACTCCTAAGCTCAAGCGATCCTCCCACCTCGGCCGTTCAAATTCCTGAGGTTACAGGTGTGAGCCACTGCGCCTAGCCTCTAAGAGAGTTTTAAATTCTAATTTCAATTCCAACTATTGTGGATCTGGGCTTGACTCCTGGCTCTGACTCTCCAACCCAGGCTCCTCATCTGTGTGAGGATCAAACGAGATCATGCATTTGAAGGCATGTTATAAAGTGCCAAATCTCTGCAAGTGGCAGAGGCTTACTTACTCATTTATTTGTTTATAAAGAGCAGATTCTCTAGAGAGACTTCTTGATTTTTTTTTTTTTTTTTTTTTTTTTTGGTGATACAGGGTCTCCCTTTGTTGACCAGGCTAGAGTGCAGTAGTGCAATCACAGCTCACTGCAGCCTTAACCTCCCTGGGCTCAGGTGATCCTCCCATCTCAGCATCCTGAGTAGCTGGTACTACAGGCATGCGCTACCACACCTGGCTAATTTTGGTCTTTTTTGTAGAGATGGGGTTTTACCATGTTGCCCAGGCTGGTCTCAAACCCCTGAGCTCAAGTGATCTGCCCACCTCAGTCTCCCAAAGTGCTGGGATGAGCCACAGCGCCCCACTGACTCCTTGATTTTTAAAGTGAGATAGCCCCCTTCCCTATCTCTCTCATTAATTTAATGTTAAAACCCAGGAGTGGTGGAATGTTTCTGCTCAGGGCAGGGATGGGTGGAAGTCCTGATGGGTTGGTCAAGTCATTAACAGCACTTATTTAAGGCTAATTGGCTTTGTATGGAGAGGTTGCGGTTGGGCTGGGAATGAGGTTGGGTTTGTCTCCCAGGGCTAGGCAGGGTTAGCGGCAGGGTTACGCTGCACTCTGAGCTGGCATTCTTCTTCCTTGTCAGATCTCCTGTCTAATTGGTCACCCCTAAGCCTCCATGCCTTGACCCAGAGCTACCCTGCAGTGGAGAATGGGGCTGCTTCTGACCCAGCGCTGTGCCTGTGAACATCGGAACACCTCTCTCTCTTTTTTCCCTTCTTTCTGTTCTTAACCTAGGTGTCCGAAAGCCACCCTGCTCTCTTTATCTCTTCCTGTAGTCCAGAAGGGTGTTGGAAGCAGGGAGAATCAAGCAGTCTTTGCCAATTTATGAGCAGAGTTAGCAGAGGAGTGAGCCTGAGGCCCTTTCAAGGCCCCCATTAGGGCTGATGTGGTCCTGAGATAACAAAGGAGCCTTTTGGGGGCATGATGACTTCAAGATGCCCCTTTCTAGGAAGGTGAAAAGGTACAAGGATGAGCTTGCCTGGGGCAGTGGGAGGAGAGCCTGTGGTGCATACTAGTTAGGAGAGAAGATTCTCACCCCTCCACCACTACCTAGTGATGTGAACCCTGTTCTGGGCCTCAGTTTTCTTATCTGTATAATGGGAATAAAAAAATCTTCCCTCTACCTATATTCTTTACCCAGTTGTCAAAAGCAAGTGTGGTTAGCAGCTTTAAAATGCACTACAGATCAAAAAGTGCCAAAAATAAAAATAACTCTATTATGGAGAGACCATCTGTCTCCCCAGTGTCTACCACAAGGCAAAGTGTAAACAGAATGAAGATTTTCTGGCCTCAGGCCACTAGTCTAGAAGAGAAAGTTTTCCATTCCGAGCAGTGGGGAAGAAACCAGGGTGAGACGACTCTTCTCTTACAGCCCGCCGCCCACCATATCCTTCTCTGCCCTGTTCCCCCAGCATCTCCAACCCTTGAAGAAAGCCTAGAAGATGCCTTGAGTGGTTATAGATCTGAGACCAAACCCTGCAGTTCTTCATTCAGATGCTTAGCTGGGTAGGCTTAGGCAAAGCAATTGCTTTTCTGCTCTATAAAATGGGGATACTAACACTTTCTTTTCTGTTTTGAGGGTTAAATGAGTTAATACATGCAAAGTGAGTGTTTCGTGAATGTTAAGGTCTTGTTGATATTATTTCAAAGTAATGGGGTCTCTTTCCCTCCAGCCTGGCTAGTGGGTAGCCCCCATGCGCTGCTCGAAGGCAGGGATCCTTGTGGGTGGGGTACCAGCTTTTCCACACAGAGCAACTTCCTCCCCTTTGTGGCTTGTGAGATCACACTTGGGTCTCAGAAACAACTAACTGAGGAGACTCTGGAAGTCCCCAGCCACCTAGGGAAAGCTTGTTCTGTCTTTCTAATTCACCAACTTCTCACTGATGCTTTCTGCAACAGGTGAGGGGACACTGGCCAGAGAAGGTGCAAGTCTGCCTTCCTCAGCGGGCCATGGAGTTCCACTGTGATTCGTGACTTCTCTCAACCTTTTGCACCCAGGTTTTTGCCCCTTCCAGCCTTGAAATGCTTCACTCACATGCCCAATAAATGGGATTGCCCACTAGGGAGGTGGAGGGGGCATGAAGAAAGTGTTCAGCCCACCCTCTGTGAGAGACCAGACAGGTGGCTGCTGGGCAGGAGGAGCAGGGACCTAGAAGGGTCAGGGGAAGGGCCCAGCACATGCTCCTGGGGTCCTGGGGCAGGCAGATTAGCAGGAGAGGGGAAACAGAAGCTCTGTGGAGCCATCTTGGGGGAACTTTCTTACTGGAATGTTCCTCTGTGGTATATATGGCTGCTTGTGCTTGCAAGGAGGAGAGAGGGAGACAGCTCTTCCCTGTTTACTCCCACTCCCCAAAAGAGAGATGGCCTATTTGGGACACTCTGGAGCTCCTTTTCCAGGACACAGTCCTTCTGCCCAGCTAACACTGCCAGAGTCTTGGGCTTAAAAATTACAGCAAAGCTCTCTCTCAGGCCCCTGATTCTCAAGCCCTGGTGGACCATCAGAATCTCCTGAAGTATTAAAACAAGATTCCTGGGTCTTGATTTAGTAGATCTGTAGTGAGAGCTGACATCTGTATTTTTAGTAAGCCCTCCACACTCCTCCCTCTCCTGCCCTTAGGTGACTGTGAAGATCAGCTGTGTGTGGAACCCCTGATCTCCCTACACCCTGCCTGCCTTGGGACAGACCCTCTGTTAATGGAGAGGAATGAGCAGGGGAGCAGGAGAGGGGCCACCCTTCAGTTTTCCCCTCCCCAACTGCTTAAGGAACTGCCGCCTTTTTTTTTCTCCTCTGCCACAGGACCTTTTGCCAACCTGAATGGTTGGAATAATTTCAGAACGGCTTTAAAGAAAAATATTTTTCTGGCTGCCTGCAGGAAAAAAAATAAAAAATGAACTGTCTCCAGAGCTGGGAATTAGGACCTTCAAGGATTGGGAACTGGGTCGCTTTCTTTCTTTCTTTCCAAAAGCCAAGTGGTTTGGACCAGTGAGACAGAAATACACAGCTGCTGAGAAGACACTGTGCAGGTTGGAAAAAGCCATTTTTCTCTCCCTCCTACCCAGTCAAGCCCTAAATAATGAAGAAACCCTTCCAGCTCCTGCTCTTGCTTATCTCCTCCCTATTCGGCCTGGACTTGGGATGCAAGATTTTCTTCTGCCATCTCAGTGGGAAAACCTACTTTATCTTTGCTCTTACAACTAGGGAGGTGTGTGAGAGGGCAAGAGACAAGATGCGGGGAACATGTGTGCGTGTGCGTGTGTGTGTGTGTATGTGTGTGTCTGCTGGTGTCTGGTGATGATGTGATCTAGCTCTGCATGTCAGATGCAGAGGGCAGAGGTGAATGGACAGGATGTCTTCATTTTGTATGATCGTGTGGGGTGGTGGTAGTGAAAGTGCAGCCTCCGTGTGATGTGTGTGACTTCCACAATGTGTGACAATACACAAAAGGTGCAAAGAGATGGGTTCTGGAGTCCAGTTTCTATGGAAACACCTGATCTGTAGAAACACTTTGTGCAGCGTGGCTCTCTGTGCTGCAACAAGCATCTGTAGCAGGAAAGCTTAACTTTTGCAGCAAGCAAATATAGGGGTATTGAGTGCTGAAAATAAGAGGAAGAGGCTGTAGGAAATAAATCAGGAAGACTAAAGTTGAACTCATTTGAAAGGAGAAAGAGGTGGGAGGAAAGAAGGAGTGAGAGGATAGAGACTAGATCAATAAATGGACAGATCAGGAGGAAACTTACTGGATGAAAGATTCTTCCCAGTCTCCTGCCCATCTCCCGACTGGGCTTACCTGCACACACCTGCCTCTCCTCTCAGCTCTGAGTTTAGTCCTCCTCTTCCACCCCCTCCCTTCGGCGGAGCTGTGGCAGCAGAGAGCCAGCTAGAAGATCTGATCTCCCAGTGGTGTGTGCGTGCTTGTGTTTGCCTGACTTTTCTCCCACCAGAGCCTATTGGGGTGGGGAGGTTAGCTTAGGGGGAGGGAGGGGCAGATCATAGGGAGGGAGGGGAGGAGAGGAGGGAGGAGGGAGGGAGCGGAGGGGAGGAGAGAAGGAGGGAGCTTGGGAAAGGAGGAATGACAATAAAGTCTTTATTTGGCAGCCAAAACTCCCAAAGACTTCATCCACACACCATTCCCACTAACAGACTCATTTTTAATAACATTTCCTTCTGCTGCTGCCGCTTCTGGAGAGGGGTTGTTTGACCCATGTTTGGAAAACAAGCCAAATTAACAGAGGGAAAAGGCATGAAAAGCAACCTCTGTGTAAGCCAGGACTGGATGGCTGGGTCCAGCACTAGCCTGTTTAATTCCTCCTAACAATCGCCTTGCCTTCTGGGGCCGTTGCTCCGTGGTGTTAAATTCCTAAACCAGTGAGGGGTTTGGGATGCTTCCTCTGAGCAGTGACAGTCTTTCCCTATGTTATCTTCTCCAGGAGGTTGCAAAGGGAGTGGAGTCTCAGGCTGGCATAGGAGATAACTTCGGTTTGGCTGCCAGAGCTGTTCTGAGAACCAGAGAGGGAGAAGTCTGGCCTGAGTTGCACAGCAAAGTTAAGGCAGAATTAAGATTTAATGTAAGACCTAAAGTCACTGTTCCTAGCTCATGTGGACAATGTAGTGGCTTCTTTCAGCTTCTCCATATCGCACTTAGGTGAGATTTAGGGGCTGTGTGGTCATCACACAAAGTGATGGGAAATCCAAATTTCCCCTGCGCACATCAACACCCCAGAAGGCCCATTCAAGTAACACCATTACCTCTAACAATCCTCCACCAATGCCCCTCAGTTAAGAAAGCACAACACACTTGCAGGTAAGTAGATGCCCATCAAAATTTCCTGCCATGGCCAGGCATGGTGGCTCATGCCTGTAATCCCAGCACTTCGGGAGGCAGAGGCAGGCGGATCACCTGAGGTCAGGAGTTTGAGACCAACCTGGCCAACATGGTGAAACCTTGTCTCTACTAAAAATACAAAAAAATTAGCTAGGCATGGTGGTGGGCACCTGTAGTCCCAGCTACTAGGGAGGCTGAGGCAGGAGAATTGCTTGAACCTGGGAGGCAAAGCTTGCCGTGAGCCAAGATCGTGCCACTGCACTCCAGCCTGGGCAACAAGAGCGTGACTCTGTCTCAAAAACAACGACAACAACAAAAAAAGATCCTGCCATCCCAGCTGACTACTTAGAAAATGCAATGCAATTTTCTTCTCTATCATTGGTTCCATGGAGAGCTGCAGAGCCCCATGACAGCGGACTGCCTGCCTGCCCTCCCCAATATGGGGTAGAGGACAGAACATTAAAATTAGGGTCTGCAGCCTTGGGCTCAGCCACTCACAAGCTATGTGGTCTTAGGTGAATCACTTGATCATGAGGACCCTCAGTTTCCTCATTTATAAAATGTGGATAATATTGACCTCGCAGAGTTGGGAAGATTAAATATTGTAAATGTGAGAGCACTTTATAAACTGGGAAGATATTAGGGTTTAGGAAAGGGATTGTGGTGAATAGTAATCAGCCTAAGAAAAGGAGAAGGAAAAATAAAACCCAGACCTTTCTCTAACCCTCTTCCACCCCAGATCTCATGGCTTCACACCCTGCTGGTGAGGTCTTGCTGGAAGACAGCACGGCTCCTCTCCAGGTTCACATTAACCGTGGCTCTGCCAGGCTGCTCATGTGCTTCATTTCTCATCCAGATGGGATATGGCATCTTCTGCAGGCCAGGAACATCAGATCCCAGGTTTGTTTGTTTCCCTTGGTATGGTGGGTGGTAGATGATAGAGGGCAAAAAAGACTGGCTGGGCACGGAAACCCATGTCTGCAATCCCAGCACTATGGGAGATCAAGGCAGAAGATCAGTTGAGCCCAGGAGTTCGAGACCAGCCTGGGCCATAGAAGGGGACCCCGTTTGTACAAATAATTTAAAAATTAGCTGGGTGTGGTGGTGTGCAACTGAGGTCCCAGTACTTAGGACACTGAGGTGAGAGGATTACTTGAGGCCAGGAGACCAAGGCTGCAATGAGCTATGATTATGCCAATGCCCTCCAGCCTGCGTCACAGAGCAAGACCCTGTCTCAAAAAGTAATAAGGTGAGCAAAGTACAGTGAGGTGCAGGGAGGATGGGTAGAGTGCCTGTGGGGATAGACAGACTGGAAGGAGTGTGGAGTATGGGCAGGGGCAGAGGTGTCACCTGTATCCATTTGTATGAAAGCCATCCAAATCCCAAGAGTCTATGCTCTTGGGAATGGATGGCCAACTTCCAAGCCCTGCCTAAGCCAGTTATCTCCGTTCCTCCCTCTCCTATCTCCCACATCCCACACTATGCGGAGAGAATTGGAAAGAAGTATAGACATGGCCAGCAGGATATTCAGGAGTGTCCAGAATAGAGTTTGCTAATCAGTGGCTTATGGACCTAATATGGCTTGGGTACCTAATTTTTTTTGACAGCACATTAATTTTTTAAAAGTTTTGTGGAAATTTTAAAATGTATACATATTTACACAGGATAGTATTAATATCCCCATTACCTAATACCTAGCTTCAACAATTACCGACTCATGGTCAATCGTGTTTCTTCTGTGTCCCCCACTCCCACAAACCCTACTGGTATATTTTGAAGCATTGGTTAAAAAAAAAAAAAAGGATTTGAACACCTCTAGGCAGGACAAGCGCTTCCCAGTTCAACACAGTCGCCATCCTGGGAGACAGGGGTCCAGGTTCTTGGGACTTGGCTTTGCCCCGTTGCATGCTGTGTGGCCTTGAAGATGTCCCTCTCTCTCTCTGACCTCAGTTTACCATTTATAAAACACGAGGTTGTACCAAATGACCTCTCACTGCTCTTCCAACAATACTGTGAAGAGAAAGTATAAGGTTTGGGGTTAGGAAACCTGGATTAAGATGTCAACTCTGCTGTTCTCTAGCTACCTGGTGAGCAGGTCTCAGCACACGAGCTTTGGTTTTCTCATCTGCCCCATCTCCCTCCCAGGGTATACCCAAGATAACACGAGGACCATTGGCAGCAATGGCAGGGGAGTATTTTGTGATTCACTGGCTTCATGCACCCTGGGACTACGCGGATCCTCCAGGAAGAGCCTCCTCTACTCTCCTAGAGTCTCGGGGACACCAGTGATGTGTCTTCAACCCAGGGGAGGTATTTATCTCTTGCTGGTGTAGCCGGAGGACAGTCACAGGCACATGATGTGAATGCTGGGGCATATGGTGAGAAGTCCAGATATGCACATTGCTGCTGCTACTGCTGCCTGCTCCTAGGAGAGGGCTAGGGGCAGCATGGTTAGGAGACAGAATGCAGGGAGGGCCAGGCAGCAGAGGGAGGGGGCTCTCCAAGTTGGTGGATTTCAGCTGCATTTGCAGAGTCGGGACCTGCCCACACTTCCCATCCAGACTGAAATCCATCTGGGGGTCTTACCATTTCTTTGACCCTCACAGTAATTGCTGCCTTGGTTACAGGCAGTGAGTGCTTAAAGCAAGAGAAGAAAGGACACAATTGTGTAATACTCTTTCCATAGAAGTACAGGAGGGAGGTACTGAAGCTTCCCACCTCCCCCGTGGTGGTCCTGAGACTTTGCCTGGAAGGAGCAGTGTGGGCCTGAAGAGTTTGGCTCAAACTGTTCAGTGGTCATAAGGACCCACAGAGGCTGGCCCTGGACGGACCCTCACCCTGTACTAGTTGAGGCTCCCAGTCCAGGGTGGGTGGGGTCTGGGCAAATGCATAACGGGAGAAGCTGTGTGAGTCCTGTGGCAGCCTGTCCCACCCTCCAGCCTGGGGGGCCTGGGTTGCCTGGGGTGAGCGGGCCCCTGCTGGGCAGAGACAGCATCCTGTTCATCATGGTATAACCCACAGCACCCACCAACGGCTTGGCACACCCTGGGTGCTCAGTAGGGGTCTGTTTCATTGAATTTAAGAGGGTTGAACAAGGAGATTCTCTGTCACCCTCTTTTTTTAAAAAAAGGTTATTATTTTTTGAATAGTTAATACATTCTCTTGATTGAAAATCTAAGAGGTATGAGAGCTTGCACAGGGAAAAAGTCTTTTCCCTTGCCTGTCCCCTTATCACTCACTTTCCCCCAGAAGACCATGCACCAGTTTCTTGTGTCCTCACAGATTTATTTAATGCACATACTAGCAACAAATAAGCAGCTATGCACTTTTATTTTCACTTAGTGGAACAGGTATATTTTGAAGATGATCATATTGGTACTTTTGGTGATTCTTTCTCTGCCCCCCACCCCCCAATATTTATTTATTTGAGCAATCTCCCTTGGTGAACATTTGGGCTGCTCTTTTTTTTTTTTTTTTTTGTGACAGAGTCTCCCTCTTGTCGCCAGGCTGGTGTGCAATGGTGCAATCTTGGCTCACTACAATCTCTGCCTCCCAGGTTCAAGTGATTCTCCTGTCTCAGCCTCCCGAGTAGCTGGGATTACAGGCACCCGCCACCAAACCCAGCTAATTTTTGTATTTTTAGTAGAGAAGGGGTTTCACCATGTTGGCCAGGCTGGTCTTGGTCTTGAACTCCTGACCTCAGGTAATCTTCCCACCTTGGCCTCCTAAAGTGCTGGGATTACAGGAGTGAGCCACCTCACCCGACCTGGGCTCCTCATTTTTTTTTTTTTTTTTTTTGAGATGGAGTCTCGCTCTGTCGCCCAGGCTGGAGTGCAGTGGCGCGATCTCGGCTCACTGTAAGCTCCGCCTCCTGGGTTCACGCCATTCTCTTGCCTCAGCCTCCCGAGTAGCTGGGACTACAGGTGCCCGCCACTACACCTGGCTAATTTTTTTGTATTTTTTAGTAGAGACGGGGTTTTACCGCATTAGCCAGGATGGAGACCTCATTTTTAAGGTAGGCAGTGCTGGAGTTGGAGTCTCACAAACTTGGTTGCAGGCCTGGCTCTGCCTCCTCTCCATGCTAACGGGGTGGCCTTGGGCTACGCAGCCCTTCCTGAGCCTCAGTTTTCTCCTTTTATGTGTCAGGTATTCAAGGCAGTCCATCAGCTCAGTAGTGACAGAAATACACCTTTATCCTATCATTTCACTGCTCTAATTTCTGGATCCAAGTGCTCATTTCACCAGGACAGTGAAATACTCCATCTCAGTCCTTGGTACCTATAGGGGGCCACCCAGCAGCTTGAGGCAGTTTTATGCAGTGGCAGCCCCAATGGGGATGGAGGGTGTCTGTGGGGAGGGGACGTACATGGCTCCTGGCTGATGCTGCTGCGGGACACACCCCCCATCCCACCAGGCCCCTTCTGGCCGAGCAGCCCTCTGACACTTCCTAGGCTACATGTAGGGGACAAGAACTTTCTGCAAGAACTTTCTTCCTCTCTGGAAACATGCTGGCTGCCTGGCACTCTGCCAGGGGCAGGCTCTCTGATTCCCTCTTTCAGGGCTCTCATTCTCCTCCAGCTCAACTCCTTTTACATGCACATTAAAGCCAGGGGCCCTTTCCTTTTCAGGGGAAGGAAGTTTCCATGTTCCCCTTTCTTCTGACCAAGGCACTGTGTCTATGCCCAGAAGCCCCCAAGAACCTAGGCTTATGGAAAATGAAGCCAAAGGCACATGCAGGCGGCTTCTGCTTCCTGCCTCCCCACAGATCTGATCTGCTTGTTTGGATGAGAGGAAGGGACAGGGCAAAGGCAGCGGAGGAAGAAATAAAACTTATTCGTCGGCCACACAGTGAGCACGGCCGGACTGCAGAACCCCTAAATCCCTCTGTGTGAATTGTCCGTGATCCTGTTGAGGGGTTGTCAGCTTGTGGACCATCTGAGCAGTCCTGCAGAGAGAGGGCTGTTGACACCTGGTGGGAATGAGGGTGCTGACACACGAATACTGTAGACATGGTGTTTAGGCCTAAGTGCAAAGGCTACACAGTCAGCTGGTGTTAGCAGACAGCACTAGCCTGGGGCTGCTCAGTAAGCACTGCTCTGGGCTGCCCTAGGTCTCCCAGAAGCCAGGCTCGCGTGAGTGGTGATGGCATTTTGCCTTCCAAGGTGAGGTCCTTCTAGGTTCTGGGATCTCCCAATCACATCACCCTGAAAACCCAGCCTAATTTAATTTTATGTTGTAAAAGTCACAAGTCACAGCAAGTCACAAGCACCTGGATCGAATATCCAGGTTCCAGGTATCATCCTGAGCAAGCTTCCAAATGCCATCCTGCTCCATGTAATAGATTATTGGGTAATGACACTGCCTCACACAGACACAGTCCCACTGCATCCTGTGACGACCGCCAGTCTGTGGACATGTGTGGTCAGTTATGCCCCATGTCACAAGGTCTAGGAGGGCAGGAGCAAGGCAGCCCTGCCAGGGACCCCCACACATGACCTTGGGGGTCCCCACATCCATATGTGCACCAAGCAATGTCTCTAAATTGAATAACAGTAACAATAATAATGCCTCTTGAGAATTATGATAGGCAAAGCACCCATTTTAGCCCACTGTGTGTACCAGCTCCTTGGTCCTCACATAGCTCAATGAGGCAGGGACTGCTATAATACTCATTTAACAGGTGAGAGACTGAGGCACAGATGGTTTACATTCCAAAGGTCACAAATCTAGTAATGGCAGAGAGAAGATTTGAACCCAGGTCGTCTTCCTATGATGTTCTTGTTTGTGTGTATGAATACTGTTGCGATGAATAAAATGCAAATTATTTAAAATCATCTTTAAATTCATGTAGCTTTGTGTCATTACGTATTCATACAAGTCCAACTGTCATCACATACTTCTTTTTAAAGTTGAAAAGAAATCTTTGCACTTAAAACTGTTAAGAACCACTGATCTAGGTTTCAGTTACTCCTTCTTAAAAGACGGAGTTGCTTTCAACTGTTCCCTTCACGCTGCTCCCTACACCCCGGACTCTCCAAGTCCAGTCAGTTCTATTTCCTCAATGGCCTGACAAGCTGGCCCCCTCTCTCCTGTCATGGCACTGTTTTCCTCTAGGCCCTGGCCCACTGCTACAGTGTCCTGATGGGTCTCCCTGCCCTCCACCCTCCACCTGGCTCTTCCTCAGGCATAGATCTGACTAGGTCACCTTGCATGGTTCCCTGTTCCCGTGACCATTGTTCTTGGCCCACAGCACATGTTAGATTCACCTAAGTGTTCCTGAAAAAAGTGCCTGAGGCCCCAGCCCTAGAGATGTTGGTTCAAATGCGTTTTCCAGGCTGTCGTCATGAGTGATTCTGATCTATGCCCTTGGCTGATAATTAGACCTGTAGAATGCAGTCCAAGCTCCATGGTCTGACTCCTGCTTACCTTTCCAGCCCTGTTTCTCAAAGTCTAGATTCCAAGCATGTGACTGTCTCACAGCAGCCAGAGTACTCCAAGCTATTTCACCTCTGCATGCCTTTGCCCACTGCTCCTTCTGTGTAGAAAGCCCTTCTTCGCTTATACCTGTAATCCCAGCACTTTGGGAGGCCAAGGCGGGTGGATCACAAGGTCAGGAGTTCGAGACCAGCGTGATCAACATAGTGAAACCCTGTCTTTACTAAAAATACAAAAATTAGCCGGGTGTGGTGGCATGTGCCTATAGTCCCGGCTACTCGGGAGGCTGAGACGGGAGAATGGCTTGAACCTGGGAGGTGGAAGTTGCAGTGAGCTGAGACCACACCATTGCACTCCAGCCTGGGTGACACAGTAAGACTCCATCTCAAAAAAAAAAAATAAAAGAAAAAGAAAAAGAAATAAAGAAATAAAGAAAAAAGAAAAAAAGAAAGCCCTTTACCCCCCAGGTGTTACATCTTCTAGGATGCTCTCCCGACAGCACTCTCCTCTTTGACCCCTGGTCTCTCCGATTGCTGCAGCAGTCCCCCAGTGGATGGCCCTCCCGGGAACCGTGCCACTTCCTCGCCCTTCTCTGCTCTCCTGTCTGCCTTATCCACAAGCTCCCGTGGGCCTGTGCCAAACCGGATTCCTACTTGGAGTCCCAAGACCCACATGGTTCTAACACACAGTAGGCGCTCAGGATCCCTCACTCTGGTCCCAGCGGGAATCGGGCAGTGAGCCGAGAAGCGCTAGAATACTTTCTCCTCTTAGTGTGTTTGTCTGAGTAATTGCAAAATCCTCCTGTTTTTATTTTTTTCCTGAAGCCTTCTCATCTTCTAATCTGTTTTCCATGACCGAACAAGTGTGTTATTTCCCCAAACACGAACCTGATCATGTAATTCCCTTGCGTAAAATTTTGCAATGTCTCTCAGGTATTTATAGAATAAAATTCAAATGCCTTGGCATGACATTTTGAGACCCTGCAGCCTGACCTGACTTTCTTGCCGTTCTCATTTCCTTTCATAGTTCCTGTGGAACCAGAGAACCAGACTCATGGGATCCTGGTTCCGTGGGTTTTTTGTTTTGTTTTGTTTGTGAGACAGTCTTGTTCTGTCGCCAAGGCTGGATTGCAGTGGCATGATCTTGGCTCACTGCAACCTCCACCTCCCAGGTTCAAGCGATTCTCGTGCCTCAGCCTCCCAAGTAGCTGGGATTATAGGTGCACACCACCATGCCTGGCTATTTTTTGTATTTTTAGAAGAGACGGGGTTATGCCATGTTGGCGAGGCTGGTCTCAAACTCTTGAACTCAGATGATCCACCCGCCTCGGCCTTCCTAAATGCTGGGATTACAGGCATGAGCCACCGCTCCCGGCTGGTTCCCTGGGCTTTTAGGCCTCTATGCCTTTGCCCAATCTGAGTTCAGATGTCCCTCTTTCTCCTAGTCTCCATTTGGGGGAACTCCTGTTCATCCTGCAAGGCCCAACTCAAATGTTACCTCCTGTGTGTGGCTCTCCTCGGTTCCCACAGGCAGAGTGAGCTCACTCTTGACTGTGCCTCCCTGGGCCACAGCTCTGCATAGCACTGTTAATTCTTGTTTCCACGTCTGCCTCCTATGTGATTGAAGGGTCTCCAAGGCAGAAACCCAGCTCCTGGCAAATAATTAAATAATAATGGTCAGGATAGCTAGCCCTTACAGAGCACTTACTATGTGCCATGCATGTGCTTTACAGGGCATTAGCTCATTTAATCCTCATAACAACCTCAGGAGTAGGAGCTATTATTATCACCCCCACTTTACAGATGAGGAAGCTAAAACAGAGTGTTATCATACAGTCAGTAAGTGTTAAGGTATTACGGTAAGTGTTGAAGCTGGGATTTGAACCCAGGCAGCCTGACTCCAGGATTCATGCTGTCTATGCTGTCCTGATAAATGCCCTTAGAATGAATGGTAATCTGCAGACTCTGAGCTAGTGAGTGTGTGTGTATGTGCGTGTTAATAAGACATGATATGACTCTGTCCCTGCCCACATTAGTTCTGGTGTCAAACTGGGTTGGAAAGGTGTTCTCCTGAGGCCTGGTACAGACTGTGGCTTTCAGTGAAGTAACAGAATTATCTCTTCCAGCAGGTGTTACCCACCCTCGCCCACTCCCCTCATTTCTCCCACAAGCCTCGGCCTCCTTTTTTTGTTATTTCTCCTTTATTTTGTTCTGCTTGGCCAGTCTGGAAAAATGACTGGTTGGCCTGCAGCTCGGGGAGTGGTGCCTGGTCTTCCTCTTGGCCTCTCCAGGCCCCTCCTTCTAACCCCCCGTGCACAGCCCTGGCCTTGTTCAGAGCCAAATCACAGGGTTCAGGGGCTGAGCCACGTGTCTGCCCACCCCGCTGCCTTCTGAGCCTGTGAGCCTCCCGACTCATGCCCCACCACAGGCAAATGACCCAGCCAGAGGCAAAGACCAACACCAAGAACATGCTCAGTCCATGTACTCCCTCCCCAGCCTCCTGGGCTTGGAACTGCTACTGCAGGATGTCACCAGCCATGTTCCCTGCCTGTCTACTGCCCGAGCCCTCCTAGGCTGGCATTCCTCCCTGGCAGACAGCCCACCTGAGCAGACCTCCCTGTTCCTATGCTTACTGTGCCTTCCACTCGCTCACATTCACTTATGGATTTTCCCTGAACCCCTACGCCCACGCTTCACAAAGCCTGGCTCTGCCTTTAGACCCATGGAATATGCCCCAGGCAGAGGGGCTGTGTATCCCTGGTCAGCCTGGCATTTCCCTAGAGCGCCAAGAGAAGGGAGTCTCCCAGCTGATGGTGTGGGAAAGTGGGGCCACACTTGGCTTTATCCTTGTTCTCCCTCCCAGGTCCGTGCCCAGATTGGGTAGCAGGGGCCTGGGGGCTAGTCAAAGTGCTCCATGGAGCAAGGCATGCTTGCTTCTGCTCTAAAAGCTTACTCACAGCCTCAAATGAGCAATACAGAAGCAGACAGGATGATCTGAGGGCACCAGGACCCATAACGACTGTCTGACCCCAAAGCTACATAGTAAACGATAAAGACTTTTTATGGCTGTGGCTCATGAAATAGCACGATGGAGGATCCAGAGCATTGTCATGAGGTGTCCATGCCAAGAGACACTGTGTTTCCTTCTAGTGTTTATGCTGGCCTTGGCGTCATCAACAGTGGATTTAGCCAAGAGAGCTCCGGGCTGAGGCTAAGAGCTCGGGAAGTAATTTATTGGGTGCAAATGCTGCCCCTTCCATCCAGTCACCTCTCTGCAGTGCATTGCAGCCACCCCAGCCATGCCTGAGGAGATCATCCTAGGTGCCCTTTCTTGGGAGGCACTCTGGGGTGGGACTAGGGTCCATGCAGCAGCAAGACCAGACCCTCCATGCCATGGCCTCCTCCCCACATGGTCCCTGGGAGCTGCCCCTTGCTGATCTCAGGGCCTCAGGGCCTCAGGGCCAGCTGTCCCATTCCAGGAGGCCATTCCTAAGACAGAGCAGGGCTCTGGGGCTGGAAACAGTTATGCGAGCAATGGAGCATCCCATCTTGGCCCACCCCAGGTGTGGGGAATTTTCAGGCCCAGTTGAGCCAAGCCACAGAATGAAGGCAAAAAGGCAAAACATGTTTTGGAAGGTGGCTGGCAGCCCCAACTGTCTGCTCCATGGGCCAGGGCTCTATGAAAGGCTGTGGAGTTACTGAAGTGGTGCGGGGCCTGGGGATAGGCAGCCCAGGACAGTGATGGCTCTGCTTTCTTAGAGACCCTCAGAAATGAAGGCTGTCTACCCCACCGTGCCTCATTCCCCCAGTCATGGTCAGCCTAGCACTTCAAGCTAAAATGACCTTCAGGCTCCTTTCTATTTAGATCCTTATCGGAAGACAGAGAAGCCCTCTTCCATCTTGAGTGGAACTTGGATTTGAGGACAGCTTTGGGCTCCTTGGAGACAGGTGCTGGGTGAAGGGCAGGTGTTGTCCTTAGCACTATTATGCCATTAGCATTACTCATCTGCCGGGCTCCTGCTGAATGCAGTAGCTCTCTGGGCGGGCAGCCACCCTCCCTCCTGTTTTTTCTGGAGAGAGGGAAAAAAAGGGGAGGTGGGGAGATGTGGGGAAGCGTGGGCAGAAGGAGGAAGGGAAAGACGCTGAGAGATAAGGGGAGCCAGCAACCTCTAAATCCAGGTTTCTGATGGGCTCCCGTTGCTGTCTCTACTCAGGGGTAGGGTGGGCGAAGGGGAATTTGGTTCCTGAGGCTGTTACACTCTTTGATTGCTGTGGACCGGAGACCTTGTCCCTCTCTCCTCCTTCCTCCCTCCTCCTCCTCCTTCCTCCCTCTCTGGCTCTTTCTCTTCTTTTCCTCTCCCTGCCTTTTCTTTCTTCCTCCTGTCTTCGTGCCTCCTGCTTTTCTCCCATTCCTCCATCTGCCAACCCTTTCCTCCCCTCCGGCCACGCACTCTAAGCTCCCTCCTTGCTCTCCGCTCCTTCTTCTTCTCTCCTCTGTCTTTGGGCTACTCTAGCGGCTGAGCTTAGGGAGGGGATATGAAATTCATTAGCTGCCACATTGCAGTGGGATTAAATCATTCTGGCCGCTTCTCCGGCATCACTCTTCTCTCCATTAGGGCCCTCACAGAGCTACAGGCGCCTCCTGGAGCCCTTCAGTCCCGCCCCCTGGTCTTGCGTTGACTCTACCCCAGCTCCTGTTGCCCAGAGCCAGGCCCCATCCCTCATCCGGAGCCCATGGTGGGTGGGCGTGGAGATGGCTCAAAGCCTGCTCACTCCAGCTTCTCCTCTAGGGGTTTCCCTCCCAGCCTCTAAGCCCTGAATTGGGCCCTGATTTGACCAAGGGAAAGCACCCTTTTTCTTCTTTTCTCCCTTGGCCCCTGAGCCTATCTTCGGGTGCCCTGCTGCCCTCCTGTGGGGGCTTCTGTGCCAGACCTGCCACGTCCCTCCACCGCCCATCTTTTTCCTCCCTGGTCACTCAGGCCTTTTGCTTGACAGCTTCTGCTCTCACAGAGTCCCCAAGCCACCCTCAGAGGAGTGATCTAAATTACTCTGGCTCCCCCTTTAGACTAAAAGCTTGATGAGGGCTTATAGTATATCCCAGCACCCTGCAAGCCAGGCATTCATTTGACAAACATTTATTGAGCAACTGTTATGTGGGTGGCACAATAGTAAGCTCCGAGGGTATAGCTGGGAACAAAACAGACATCATCCCTGTCCTGAGGTGTTCGGTCCAGTGGAAAATACAGGAATAAACAAACATACAAATTAACATAAGCATATCACAACTGGTGGTGCTATGAAGCAGGGAAAGGACCCGCAGTAAGTCCTTAAAGGAATGCATGAATCATAATTAACTCCACTTTTTTTTTTTTTTTGAGACAGAGTCTCACTCTGTCACCCAGGCTGGAGTGAAGTGGCGCAATCTCGGCTCACTGCCACCTCTGCCTACTGATTTCAAGTGATTCTCCTGCTTCAGCCTCCCAAGTGGCTGGGACTATAGGCACACGCCACCACACCCAGCTAATTTTTTTATTTTAATAGAGGTGGGATTTCACCATGTTGGCCAGGCTGGTCTCAAACTCCTGGAATCTTGTGATCCACCTGCCTCGGCCTCCCAATATGCTGGGATTACAAGCGTGCACCACCGTACCCGGCCAACTCCACTTTTTTTTCTATTTCCTTTCCTACTTTGCTTCCAAGCCTGAAGGCTAGTCTGTTCTGTGCCACCTAGAAATATCTCTAATTATATCCTGTCCTAAATTATTCTCTCATTTGTTCCTCTTGTATTATTAGTTTTGTCTCACAATTAATAATACTAATACATTTCCATGCATTAAATGGCTATTATGTGCCAGGCAATATGTTAAGAACCTTAATGTATGGCCTCATTTTGATTTTTATTTCTACTTTAAAGGAAACTGAAACTCAGATGAAATAACCTGTCAAAAGCCACACAGCTAGCACCAGGAGAAGATCCATGTCTTATACTTCCTCACTGCCCCATGGGGCCAGGGGCCCCCAAGATCCCACAAGAGAAGCTGGAGAACCAGGCTGGTGGGGAGTGGGGGACCTGGAGACACAGCCGCTGCTAGTCCAGCAAGAATGAGGTTGGCACCCTCCCTGCTCCATCAAGGATTCTGCCCTGGTGCCCTCATATACACTCTGGCACCCGAAAAAAAACTCTGATCTCCGGGCCATGCCGCCCACCTCCCAGTGCCCCCATCATCTTCACTTTTATGTTTCCCCGCCTTCCCTCCCGTGCATCAAGGTCTGCCCACAAAAGCAGCAGGAGCAAAGCATTCTGGCTCCTTCTCTTCTTGTAAGCCACGGCTTTCTTTTCTAAGAGGCTTCCTTGGGTTTATCCTATCCATCTTCACCTCGAGCTCCTCAGTTCCTCCAGACCCATCTTCATTTAGCCCTGGATCTATTCTGATAAGCAACTCTAATCCACGTGCTACCTACTGACCCATCTTAGTAACTATACACACTCATTAACACTGCATTTATAAAAAGGGGCTTTCCCACCATCTATAATTAGACTCTGGGCTCGATAGGTGGCTGGGATGGTGAACACCACCTAGCCTTTACACTCCCCGTCAGGGGTCCACTGCAGGGCCTCTTGCCACTGTATAATTCATTCTGTACCAGAAGCCAGAGTTCTTAATTTTTAAATCAATTTTTAAAAATTATAATTTGCATAGAGTAACAGGTTACAAATAGGCACCCATTTGAAGTATACAGCTTGATAAACTTTGACACATATGTATATATATATATATATATACATACCCATGCAACCATCACCCCAATCAGATGATTGAAAAATGTTTTAAATTGAGAAAAATTATATATATTTACGTTATACAACATAATGTGTGTATATATAACATACATTATGTAGCATAACATAAATATATATAATTACACACATACACATTGTAGAATGGCTAAATTGAGCTAATTAACATATAAATTATCTCATGTACTTCTCATTTTTTGTGGTGAGAATACAAAATCTATTCTCTTAGCAATTTTCAGTACATAATATATTCCTGTTAACTACAGTCACCGTCGTGTACAATAGATCTCTTGAACTTACTCTTCCTCTCTAACTGAAATTTTGTATCCTTCGACTAACATCTCTCCAACACTTCCACCCCCATCCAGCCCCTGGTCACCACCATTCTGCTCTCTGCCTCTATGATTTCAACTTTTTTAGATTCCACGTATAAGTGAGACCATATGGTGTTTGTTTTTAGGTGCCTGTCTTGTTTCATTTAACATAATGTCTTCTAGGTTCATCCATGTTCACGCAAATGACAAGGTTTCCTTCTTCTTTAATGCTAAATAATATTCCACTGTGTATGTACAGCACATTTGCTTTATCTGTTTGTCATTCGATAGATACTTAGGTTGATTCTGCATTGGCTATTGTGAATAGTGCTGCAATGTACATGGGAGTGCAGATATCTCTTTGACATACAGTAGTCCCTTCTTATCCAAAGTTCTGCTTTCTGTGGTTTCAGTTACACACCATCAACAATGGCCTGAAAATATTAAATGGAAAATTACAGAAATAGACAATTCTTTTTTTTTTTTTTTTTTTTTTGAGATAGAGTCTCTCTCTGTCCCCCAGGCTGGAGGGCAGTGGTATGATCTCGGCTCACTGC
The DNA here is from genome assembly GCF_028878055.3 of Symphalangus syndactylus. NCBI lineage: Eukaryota > Metazoa > Chordata > Mammalia > Primates > Hylobatidae > Symphalangus > Symphalangus syndactylus. The sequence continues at coordinate 19,560,995 of NC_072434.2, forward strand.
AATCTCTGCCTCCTGGGTTTAAGCGATTCTCCTGCCTCACCCTCCTGTGTAGCTGGGACTACAGGTGCCCACCACCATGCCCGGCTAATTTTTGTATTTTTAGTAGAGACAGGGTTTCACCATATTGGCCAGGCTGGTCTCGAACTCCTGACCTTGTGATCCGCCCGTCTCGGATCCCAAAGTGCTGGGATTACAGGTGTGAGCAACCGTGCCCAGCCGACAATTCATAAGTTTTAAATTGTGTGCTGTTCTGAGTAACGTGATGAAATCCTGCACCCTCCCACTTCATCCTGGGGGGATATGAATCCTCCCTTTGTCCAGCATACCCACACTGTAGGCATTACTTAGTAGCCATCTCAGTAATGAGATCAACTGTCTCCATACAGCAGTGCTTGTGTCCAAGTCACCCTCATTTTACTTAATGATGGCCCCAGAGCACAAGAGTAGTGACGGTGGCAATTCAAGTATGCCAAAGAGACATCACGGAGTGCTTCCTTGAAATGAAAAGGTGAATGTTTTCAACTTAGTATGAAAGGAAAAAATATTGTAGGCTGAAATTGCTAAGAGCTGTGATAAGAAGGAAGCTTCTATCTATGAAATTGTAAAGAAGGAAAAAGAAATTCATGCTAGTTTTGTAGTCACACCTCAAATTGCAGAAGTGACAACCACAGTGCATGACAAGTACTTAATTAAGTACTTGTATCCCCATGGATAAGCGGGGGCCACTACACTGATTTCCTTTCCTATGGATATGTATCAGTAGTGGACTTCTGGGTCATGTGGTTGTTCTATTTTTAAGTTTTTTGAGGAATCTCCATGCTGCTTTCTGTAACGGTTGTACTAATTTTCATTCCTAAGGGTTCCTTTTTTTCCACATCCTCACCAACTTTGGTTATTTCCTGTCTTTGTGTGTGTGTGTGTGTGTGTGTGTGTGTGTTTGATAACAGCCATTCTAATAGGTGTGAAGTGATATCTCCTTGTGGTTTTACTTTGCATTTCCCCGATGATTAGTGATGCTAAGCATTTTTTAAATATGCCAGTCAAATGTAAAATATTTTCATCACCATGAAAAATTTCATGTCATGTCACTTGCGCCAACCCAAAACCTTTCAGTGGGATTCCCCAATTTCTAGTAATAGTGGACAAGGTTATTTGGACCAAGCCTACCACTGAAAACAAGTAAAACTGACAGATAAATTTAAAAAAAATTTTTTTTGTTTAAAAACGAGAGCTAACAAGACTTAGAAAGAGAGAAACAACCAACCAGACAAAATTAAAGGGAAAAAATGGTAACCTCAGAGATGGAAACTAAAGGTTTGCCCCGAGGGTATTTGCTGATCCCAGTAAATCTCAACTATTGTTTTGATGCTTACAAGGGAAAGAAGATAGAAATCAATGCTCAGGCTGGGCAGGCATGGTGGTTCTCGCCTGTAATCCTGGCACTTTGGAAGGCCAAAGTGGGCAGATCACTTGAGTTCAGGAGTTCAAGACCAGCCCAGCCAATGTGGTGAAACCCCATCTCTACTAAAAATAAAATTAGTCAGGTGTGGTGACAGGTGCCTGTAATCCCAGCTATTCAGAAGGCTGAGGTGGGAGGATCACTTGGATCCAGGGGGTGGAGGCTGCAGTGAGCTGAGATCGTGCCATTGCACTCCCGCTGGGCAACAGAGCGAGACTCTGTCTCAAAAAAAAAAAAAAAAAAAAGAAAGAAAGAAATCAAAACTCGGGGTTTGAACAAAGTGGAGAGATATCCATCTCTTCCATAAGCAAGGACCACAAAGGACAACACCCTTGGAGTAAAGGTGAACCCAGATTATACCAGGCTGGCAACAGGAAGGCAGAATTCTCGTCACTGTGGTCCAAGGAACCTTAGTTCCTCACACTTGATTTAAGGTGGTTTTAGATCAGCACTGGCCACAAGTGTTTGGCAAAGCAAAAAAAAAAAAAAAAGCAAAGCCAAAAAAGAAAAGAAAACCTTCTCTAGAAGAAAGTCACCCTCATTCCTTGGATTTCAAATTATTCCATCAAATTATTTTTCAAGTATGATGAGGAGGAAACAAACAAAAATAAGCAAGCATACCAGAAATAGACACCGTGCATAAGAACCCACAGATACAACAGACAAGAGAAACTAAACTATAAAAATGTTAGGTTTTATGATTATCAGATACAGTATAAAACAATTATGATTACTATGCTTAGAGAAATAAGTCATGTTTGAAAATTTTATAGTAAATAAGAAATTTGATTTAGATTTGGAAAAAGACCAAATCAAACTTCTAGAAATAACAAATTTGATTAATACAAATAAAAGCTCGGAAGATACAGCTGAAGGGAATTCGAAACTAGAAGACAGAAGAAATCATCCAAAATTTAGCACAGAGGGACAATAGAATGGAAATGATAAAAGAAACATAAAGAGCCACAGAGGACAGAGTGAGAAGAACCAACATATGTTTAATTAGGGTCCCAGAAACACAAGAGAGAGAAATTGTCAGAGACAATGTGTAGACAGATAACAACTGAAAATGTTCCAGAACTGATGAAAGAAACAAATCTCAAATTTAAAGAGACAAATTCATCTCCAAAAGGATAAACAGATATCCCCATCCAGACACATTATTATGAAACTTGCGTAAATCCAAACACAAAAAACAATATTAAAGATAGATTATCTTAAACGAATTTTGTTTGTTTGTTTGAGATGGAGTTTCGCTCTTGTTGCCCAGGCTGGAGTGCAATGATACGATCTCGGCTCACCGCAACCTCTGCCTCCCAGGTTCAAGTGATTCTCCTTCCTCAGCCTCCCGAGTAGCTGGGATTACAGGCATGTGCCACCACGCCTGGCTAATTTTGTATCTTTAGTAGGGACGGAGTTTCGCCACGTTGGCCAGGCTGGTCTTGAACTCCCACCTCAGCTGATCTGCCCGCCTCGGCCTCTCAAAGTGCTGGGCTTACAGGTGTGAGCCACTGCACCTGCCCTAAGCAAATTTTTAATATGTTGAAGGAAAATAACTGCCCACCTAAAATTCTTTTCTCAGTGAAAATACATTTCAACAGTGAGAGTGAAATACAGATGCTTTCAGATGATAAAAATAAAGTAGAAAAACAACAAAAAAAGATGTGTTTGCTACCAGCTGATTTCCTCTAAAGGAAATTCTATTCTTCGAGCAGAAGGGAAATGATCTGGGTTGGAAAGTCTGAGAGGCAAGAAAGAATGAAAAGCAACAAAGTGGCAAATGTGTGGGTAATCCAAATGACCATCCACTGTATAAAACAGTAACAGTAATGTCTTGTGAAGTCTAAAGTTAAAAGATATAATGGATTTCTCAAACTTGTAATGTCCAAACTGAGATCTCTGATCTTTTCCTCCAGACCTAGTCCCATTATATTCTTCCCCATCTAAATAAATGGCAACTTCATTTTATCAATTGCTCAAATCTTGGAGTCATCTTTGGTCTCTTTCTCTCATCTCTCACATCAGCAAATCCTGTTAGATCTACTCAGTGGTGTGCTGAAACTGGCCTATATTGACTCCCAAGGGCCAACAGTTACAAGTTTTAGAAATCTCATAAGCTGATTGACATCCTGTTGGTAGCTTGAAATCAGCCATGATAGGAATATTTACATCACAGAAATCAGCCAACCCCCATTCCCAAGAGCCAGTTTTTAAACTTTTGCCAGCACGCCACTGGATTTACCTACAAACTACGTCCAGATTCTGATCACTTCTCACTACCTTCACAGCCACCACCCTAGTCCCAGCTACTGTTGTTGCAATAGTCTCTCAAAGGGTTTCCCCGCTTCCTCTCTTGCTTCTCTTCATTTCAGTCTCAACACAGCAGCAAGAACAATCCTGTTACTCCAGTGGCTTCCAATCTCAGAGGAAAACCCAAGGCTCTGCACCCTTTGGCTTCCCCGTCCCCACTCCTCTTACCTCTCTGACTGTTAATCCTATTACTCACCCTTCATTCACCCAGACCCTCTCACTCCCTTCCTGTTTCTCAACCAATCCAGCACTCCCCTTTGGGCCTCAGGGTCTTTGTATTAGGTTGGTTGCAAAAGTAATTGCAGTTTTTTGCCCTTGAAAATAATGGCAAAACCCCACAATCACTTTTGCACCAAGCTAGTACCCCCTACGCCCTCTTTCTGGGTGTTCTTCCTAAGATCCTTCAGGACTTTATCACATTTCACCTCAGCAAGGCCGTCTCTGGCCACCCTACCTGAAATTGCAATACTCACACAAAACTTCTTAAGCCCCTTTCGGCTTTATTTTCTCCCTAGCAGTGATTATTAACACAATATAAATTTTATAAATTAATCTTTGTATTATGTCCTCTAATTGGAATGACAGCTCCATGAGGCTGGGGCTTTGTCTGTTTCTGTTGAGGTATATCTCATATTATCAAAACCAAGTCTGACATATAGGTGCTCAATAAATAATCTTATTGTGTTGACCCACCCCAGCGGCATTTGAATTTTTAAATTCAGTTGGGGTGGGGAAGGTTTTATCTAGGCTTTACTGGCACCGTGGAGGCAACGTAAGGCTCAAATCTGCAAACTGGCAGCCTGGAGCCCAGACCAGCCCAAAAATGTGTTTTGTTTAGCCCACTAGACATTTTAAAATAAATTAAATTAGTTGTCAACATTCAAGAATGAGAGATTTCTTATTTCAAAAATCCAGATTCCCAGCTTCTCTGGAAAAATCCAAAGTTCTCATAATCCAGAGGCTTTGTTCCCACCTGGCAACAATCAGCAGCCCGGAGCAGCGCCTGCCCTCCGGCCCCACCCTGCGCCCCACCAGCTCCCTTCCTGCATGCGGCTGGGGCCTGCCTGCTCTCCCTGGCTTAGGCTTGTGTCTGTCTAAATGGTGAGGTCAAGTAGCAAGACCTCTGAACTGAAGTCAGGACCTCTGAGTTTGGTTCCTCATCTGTAAATATATTTCATAACCAGAGGGTGGTTATGAGATCTGATGAGGCATCTGTGAAGGGACTGTGTGAGCTGCAAAGCCCAGAACACCGTGAAGGGATCAAGCTCCACATCACGTCCATTCACATCAACACATCAGGGGCTGCTGATGTGTCTCTATACAGGCCAGCCCTGCTTTGGGACCCCACCCTAATATTCCATGCAGCCTCATTCTGCCTCTCACATAACATCTGGCTCCCATGCAGACAGTGACCTGCTCACCCCTCTCTGTCCAAAGACCCCTGTCCAAGGACCCCTACCCAGCCCCCTTCCCGGCACGTCTGCTCTGCCACGCTGTCTTAGTGGCAGAGCCATGGGGTCTGTGCGTTCTCTCTGACAAGGCTCCACTGTCCTGGGCCAGGAGCCATGCCAGCAAAGCCCTGCAGGTCGAGGCCAGAAGATAATCTACAGGATCCTGTGCAGGCGGGCCCTGAGAGGCAGATGAGGGCTGTGGCCCCTCCGCTTATGGTGCCCACCCGCACCGCCGCTGGAGCCGTGTGGCTCGCGCTGGGCTCGCTGCCTGAGACCAGGCAAGCAGGGGTGTGGTGAGGTGGGTACCACTTCCCCGCCCTTGGTGGGTTTGGGGCGGGAACGCCGACCGTTATTGAGAGGCTTCAAGAATGTGTGGGGAGGCCACAGGAATGCCAGGGGAGGAGGAGATGGAGGGATGGCAGAGAGGCCAGCGTTCAGGGCTTCCACATGCCACGTCTGTGGGGCTCAGAATCTCAGCTTCGAGGAACCACGTGGTCACTTATTAGCTGTGTTGCCTAAGGCAAGTCACTTCATTTCTCTGAGCCTGGTTTTCTCTTCTGTGAAGACTTATTTATTTATTTATTTATTTGAGACGGAGTCTCGTTCTGTCGCCCAGGCTGGAGTGCAATGGTGTGATCTCAGCTCACTGCAACCTCCGTCTCCCAGGTTCAAGCTATTCTCCTGCCTCAGCCTCCTGAGTAGCTGGGATTACAGGCACTTGCCACCACACCCAGTTAATTTTGTATTTTTAGTAGAGACAGGGTTTCACCATGTTGGCCAGGCTGGTCTCGAATTCCTGACCTTGTGATCCGCCTGCCTGGGCCTCCCAAAGTGCTGGGATTACAGGCGTGAGCCACCACGCCCGACCTCAGTTATTTTTACCTACTCCCCAGTGTCATAAGACTCCAATGAGATTCTGTGAGACTCAAATGAATTTAATTAATAAGAGTGCCTGCTCTGTGGCCGGCACTGTTCCAAGCACTACTCGTGCATGAACTCAGCCACTCCTCACACAGGCCCTCTGAGGTGGATGCTGTTGTTATCCCCATTTCACAGACGAGGACACACAGGCACTGAAAGGTCAAGGAATTTGCCTAGGAAGTTATAGTTTGTAAGTGGCAAACTATATATATATATATATATATATATATATTTTGTAAGTGCGGTTTGAATCCAGTAAGTGTAGGTGCAAAGGTCAGGGCCCCTGCCGAGCTCTTTCAATGTGTTTTCTCTGGAAAACATTGCTGAGATAACCCTAACATCTACATAAAAGTGTAAGGGTAGGGGCCGCACAGTGGCTCACACCTGTAATCCCAGCACTTTGGGAGGCTGAGGTGGGCAGATCACCTGAGGTCAGGAGCTTCAGCCAGGCCAACATTGGGAAACCCTGTCTCTACTAAAAATACAAAAATTAGTCAGGCATGGTGGCAGGCACCTGTATTCCCAGCTACTCAGGAAGCTGAGGCAGGAGAATTGTTTGAACCTGGGAGATGGAGGTTCCAGTGTATCAAGATCATGTCACTGCACTCCAGCCTGGGCGACAGAGCGAGACTCCATCTCAGAAAAAAAAAAAAAAAAAAAAGTAAGGGCAAAGTATTCACACAGATGGTGGGAGATTATTTCACTGGGGAAAGGAGATTTGTTGACTCACCAGCAAGTGGAACAGGAGCAGTCAGGATGTCCTAAATCTCTTGAGCCCAGTGGGGTGCCTGCTCCTATGGGGAGCCTGGGATAGATGAGGCTCACAGCTCCCTAGGGAAGCTGGGACTCACAGACTAGGAAGAGAGAAGGAGGCTGGAAGGGAAAGCCTGCTGTGTGTGGATGTCTGAGAGCCGTGGGAAGCTCAGAGAGGAGACACAGCAGGCAATTTCTGGAAAGACTTCTGGAGGGGGTGGTCCCTGAAAAAGAGAGTGAGGGTGGGAGTCCCCCAGGGGCCATGGTTGTGGTATGGTTTGGGATCCTTCCTGCTGATCTTTATCACTGTTTCCTGAACCCCACTTGTCCTTCCAACGAATATCTGGCTGGGAGTGGTCCCGCCATTAATTCCATTAAATCTATTAATTCCATTAAATGGACAGAGGTAAGGGGCAGTGGTCTCTTTCGGCTTAGGGGTAATTGTGAATGGGCATGATCACCTGCCTCCTATGCTTCATAGCAACAACTTGGTTATTTAAAGTGCTCTCCTGATCACTTTCCTCCCAAGAGAGCAGATAATAGCTGGAGGCTGCATCCTGGGGCTGGTGGTCAGGAGAAGGAGGAGGAAGAGGAGGCAGGAAACAAGAATGCCATCTTCCCTCCCTGCTGGCCCTCTCCACTTCTGTCCTATATCATTCTTTCCCCCATTTTGGGCAAGAAGCCAGCTCAGGCTAGACTGTCCCAGGTCTTCCTGGATGGGTTTATTGCAGTGCCCGTCTGGTTCTGGCACCGCTTGAGAAGGTCTCCCTGGATACAGTCAGAGCAGAATGAGACACTTCTCAGCCCTGTTTTCTGGGGGCGTAGAGTCTGAGCTGAATGCCTCTGCTGCTGCCTTGGTCTGTCCTTCATTCCTTTGTCTTCACACTCACCATGCAAGGTCCTAAGGTAGGGACGGAGTCCTATGCATGTCTCTCTCCTATGTCCCAAAGAGCCAGTAAGGTCCTGGGCATAAAAAACACTGTCACTCAAACCTACTGGATTAGTTAGGATGTAAGTTCATGTGCTGTGACAGAAACCACAAATACAAATACTTTAAGCAAAGCAGAAGTTTATTTGCTGCTGGTATAAAAAGCATGGGAAAGCACGACAGTTGGCTCTATAGAGTCAGCAGGTGCTAAGGTGCTTTCTACCTCTTCCTCCCCTCTTTTCTAGCTGACTCTTTGTTTGCATGGCCCAAGAGGGTGCATCCTCATACCAACTTTCCAGCTGGCAGGAAGGGAAGGGTTGTTAGAAGTAGCAAAGACCACCATTGTATATATCCTGTTGGCCACTTACTCCAATGTCCACACCTAGCCTCAAGATAGGCTGGGAAATGTAGTTTTTATTCTGAGAAGGCAGGAGAAGGCATATTTTAGGACACAGCTAGTAACCTGTTACACTCACTCACTGAAAAATCTGAATATATTCAAAAGATAAAGTCACGTTATGAAATGAATCCAATTCAGATTTTCCTAAAACAGTCAGCTCTCTAGCTAGTATGGTTCCCTTATTCATTCATTCATCAAACATTTCCTCATCTATAAATGGGACTGATAGTACACCTCCTGGGGAAATTGTGAGGATACTGAATGCACAAATACATGTAAATCTCCCAAGACAGAGCCTGGCACATAGAAAACGCTGCATCAGGGTTCACTCATAGTATTATTCCTTGGCATTGTCCTGAGTGCCGTAAGGATTAAGGGTTGACTGAGACAAGATCCCTGCTCTCAAGGAGTTCATATCTATTGCATCAAAGAAATATGAACAGAAAGAATGTCTCTACAACTGTAGTTCTCTGTGCAGGGTGTGCCTCAGTGTCCCCTGGGGCTTCACTCCCTCACAGTTTTGATTAACTAGGGTGGAGGCAGGGCTGGAACATCTGCATTTTATTGAAATCTACAAGAGGCTACCCTATAGTATGATGGGTGGCATATTAATGTGAGAGCCATAGGGAGAGGCTAGTCTACTCCACCTGGGTCAGCCAGGGCCAGGGCAGGCTTCCCAGAGGAGGTGATGCCTGAAGGTTTCATGCAAAGCAGGTGGGCAACACCTTTTAGGTAGAAGGATCAGCATGCATTAAATCAGTGTCATTTTCTGGAAACTGCAAGAGGCAGTCAGTGCCCATGGAGCATAGGTTCATGAGGGGCGGGGGTGGAAGGACAGGGAAAAGACTGCCAGAAGTTAGAAAACAGGGAAATACACAGGGGCTTGACTCTAGCTCAGTGGTCATTTTGTTTCTCAGACAGGATCTGACAAAGCTACCATCCCTGTCTGCAGGAAGAAAACAAATATACACACAAAATCTCACATGCAGTTTCAGGAGATTCAGAGACACTGCCTCTACTCCAAGCCCATCCACTGACAGTGAAACCATTGTCAAGTGTGACACACTGAGATACGGACTATAAGAAGAACCTGGTTAAGGGGGATATTAGAGAGTTCGCTTTTGGACAAGCTGAACTTGAGGTGTTTCAAAAAACATTTTTTTTTTTTTTTGAGACAGAGTTTTGCCCTTGTCACCCAGGTTAGAGTGCAATGGTGTTATCTCATCTCACTGCAACCTCCGCCTCCTAGGTTCAAGTGATTCTCCTGCCTCAGTCTCCCAATAGCTGGGATTACAGGCATGCACCACCATGCCTGGCTAATTTTTTTGTGTTATTAGGAGAGACAGGGTTTTGCCATGTTGGCCAGGCTGGTCACCTGACCTCAGGTGATCCACCTGCCTTGGCTTCCCAAAGTGCTGGGATTACAGGTGTGAGACACCGTGCCTACTCGAGGTGTTTCAGATTTGACATCCAAGTGGAAATGTCTAGCAGGCAGGTGGGTGTACCGGTGTGGAGTTCAGGTGAGAAGAGTAGGCTGGAGACAGAGATTTGGGTCATCTGCAGGCTGGTGGTAGCTGAAGTCATGGGAGTCGCTGGGACACCTAGAGGCGGCGGCGGTGTGTGGGGTGAGAAGAGCAGAAGAGAGTCAGGCTTGATCAGGACTCAAACACACGGGACTTACCTTGGCTGCTTTAAGAGCACCTCACCAGGTAAAGAAAACCCTGATTAATAAACTATTTCACAGTAGGAAAGTCAGGGATGCTACCAGTGTGGGTAGGGGATGACATGAGCAGGGACAAAATGAGGGAGGGGTGAAAGGCATCATTGTCACTGCTGCAAGTTCAGGTATAATCGGCTTGTGCGATCATTTGAGAGTCCTTGAAGCAGATAGGATTCCACAGCTCTCTGGCTGAGGGTCCAGCTCCCCTGGAAGGACGGGGGAGCCCAGGAACACTTCCACTGTCCCTCAAGAGAAGGAAGTTCAGGCACGCTCCTCCTTCCTCTGGAGGGGGTTTCTGAGAAATCCCTGTTCCGGTCAGCATGGCAGGACCCGGTGACATACCCTTTGCCATGATGCATCCCACATGGGAGTGACAGTGGCAGGGCTCAGAGCCCTCCCACCTCTCCCCACTTGCACTTTTTCATGTTTCTTTATGAAAAGCCTCGCCAGAGGATGCAAGCTAAAACATGTTTAGCTAGAGATTTAATAGAGGACCTCCTTTTAAAGAATAAAATTATTCCTTTTGGGGACCGTTACAGAAAACACTGGGCATGTGTTCACCATATTAAAAGGCTGTGAGTCTTTAGGAGGGGCAGGACATTTTTCTGAAGTGCTAACTTACATTCCTCCCCAGAATTCCCTCCTCCTCTTTTGCCCATGCTTCCCAAAGCCTCAGGACAGGGTTGTATTAGCAGAGAAAAAATCACTGCACCCAGCTTTCATTCCCTTGACTAGATAATATAGATTAGGTAAAAGATTTGGGAGAGGAATATCGTAAGTCCCCTACCCCCTGCATGATTGACATCTCCTAAAACTCAGGTGTACAGGATGAAGGAGAACAAGAGAATACAGACATTGGTGAGTTTTAGAGAAGTGGGCCCTGCACCCATTTCTTCATTCATGGACCAAACTGAGCTCCAGAGAGGGACTAAATACCAGGAGATAAGAGGGATCCAAGAACAGCGGGGTCTGTGCCTTCTATATCTGGACAGACCCATGGGGCAACAAGCTCTGAGAAGTGCTGCGTGAAGTTCCTAGGCAGGTAATACACTATTGGGAGGAAATAGATGATTTCCTCATATATAATCTGTTTGTTCCAGCCTATGGTGAAGCTCCAGAGTCTTTGCTGAGTAGCAGAGAAGTAACAGGGAGAGACATCAACCTGAAGGGACCACGGGGCAGGGACAAGGGGCATCTTTTCCTATCTGACAAGCCCACCAGCCAGGACGAGGCAGAGTGATGGAGGTCTCAGAGGATGCCTCTGTAATAGGTGACACTGAGTTCCAGGACCTGGACCTATCCCACACTATAAATTAGACACAACCCTGGGGAAAAGGGGGTTGATTCCTGAGTTGACCAAGACAAAGATTCTGCCAGCCTAAAAGACTGAAAAGTCAAAATAAAAATCTAATTTCTATATTTTTGACTTTTTCTTTGATTTTTTTTTCTTTTTAGTGTGTTATGTTAGTTTTCCAGTCTGAATATGTTCATAAAAATTTAATTTCTTAAAGAAAATAAAGGAAAGCCACATTTCTTGCACACATAAATTGTGAACAAAAATCCACACATTTAATATAATATATATGTATAGATGAACTGGCCTTAAACAAAACTGGGATTTTAGGAATATATATAAGGCAAGTGGTCATTGTACAACAAACCTGAGTCTTTAGGTGTCTTTAAAAAGAAGGGGAAAAAAATCCAAGTCCACTCCCTTAAAAGACAAACAAACCAGCAAACAAACCAGGAGAAAGAAAGTCATTGTAGCGCCAGTAGTCATTTTCTAAACTTTTCACTGAAAAAAAAAAAAAATCCATTGAATCTAGCCATTCATTCATCTCAGGCAAATATGGAAAAATTAGCAGAATGAGCAATGAAGAAAGAAGTTACCAGAACAGGGGCTGGGGATGGAAAATATTTTGCAATTCTGTAGTTGTTGCCACTTTTGTTGGTGTAATGGGTCATGAATGCAGCGCGTTCTGGCGCCTCCCGGTAAGCGGAGCCCAGCAGAGACTCTAGACACAGGCTCCCTTGACCTTTGTGTATTTAGTGCCCTGCCGCCTTGATGTCTGGAACAGCCACCTCACCCCGGCAAGTCCTGTCCCTCCACCCCCTGCACCCTCCCTAATTTGTGAGGTGGAGCCATGGAACCACTGCCATCAGGGGCCTCCCACTGGGAGAGGCTGTGCACAGATTTAGAAAATATGCTTACTGGGGAAGAGCGGGGCCCTGGCTGTTTGTTCACTGTCTCGACACCTCAGAAAGGAGAAGAGGGCTTTGGCTGCAGGAGGGAACATTACCAGATCATCTGGACCATAAAACACTGGCTCACGTCCCCAGGGGAAATTGGGGACTTCCCTAATCCTCAAGTGGAGAGGGTCTCCTCTTCCAGCAGGAGACAGGCTAGTGCAAAAGAATGGACAAAACAGAGAGGATGACTACCCATCCCTAGTCTCAGGGTTTCTTGTCAAATTCAGGAATATTTCTGAACTCATTAGCCTATCACCTCTGACCTTGGGGGAGTGGAGAATAGAAACACCCTGGGTCCGGGCATTCATTCCTGTCTCCCTTTCTCCCCAGATTTTTGTCTTTTAGATAAAGAAACAGAGAAAGAGCCAGTTGCGTAATGATCAGACCTAATCAAGCAATGACACAGTCTCTTTTATTTTATTTTATTTTTATTTTTTAAGAGAGGGGCTCCCTCTGTCACCTAGGCTGGAGTACAGTGGTGTGATCACAGCTCACTGCAGCCTTAACCTCCTGGGCTCAAGTGATTCTCCCCCCTCAGTCTCCTGAGTAGCTGGGACTACAGGTGCACACTACCATATCTGGCTAATTTTTCTTTTATTTTTTTTTGTAGAGACAAGGTCTCACCATGTTGCCCAGGCTGGTCTCAAACTCCTGGGCTCAAGCAATCCTCCTGCCTCAGCCTCCCAAAGTGCTGGGATTGTAGCTGTGAGCCACCGCACCCAGCCAGGCAATGAGAGTTTAAATAACAATGTGTAATATTTTCCAGCAATTACTATATGCCAGGCCCTTGATGTGGTGTAGTCTGTCTTCTATAATTCCCTTAACAGCCTTATGAGGTAGGGACTATTATTAGTTTCATTTTTCAGAAAAGAAAGCCAAGGCACACAGAGGCTAAGTAACTCAACTAAGGTTGTATAGTTGTTAAAAAGTAGGCTGGGATTTAGACCCAGGAGCATCTGACTCCAGAGCCCACGTGTTAACTCCTACACTCCACTGTTTCCTAGAGAGAATGCAAAGAGATGCATAACATAGAGAAAGCTAGGGAGATAACGGGAGTAGTGTGTGAAATGAGAGGAGGAAGAAAATATATTTTAAAATCGTAGATGGTATCTTTAGGAAAAAGTAGAAAATTCCATTGTTGAAAATGGAGATGCTGTTCCTATGTTTGGCAAATACACACCTGGAGGTCATGTTTGCAAAAAGCTGGTGGAAAAGGGAAGTTGGAGTAGGTACATGGAGGTCATGGCTGCAAAAAGCTGGTGGAAAAGGGAAGTTGGAGTAAGTGAGTTGGAAGGTTGGGACTGCACCAACAACTTCCTCTAAATTAAAGGAGGGAGCTTGCTTCCTTCTCTGTGTCCCAGCCCAAATCCAATTCTAGACTAATTCACAGACCTTCTGATGAACCATACTCTCCACCCTGTCTAACCCCACCAAACTTCAGACTGAACCCACCAGCTTCCAAGAAAACAGCAGGGTGGACAGAGCCCTGAATCACAGTTCCAAGGGAAGATGCCAAGGCTACCCTGTTTCCAGAAGCTAGTGGAAGGAATGATACAGAAAGGAGGAGAGCCAACCTATTACCCAGCTATTCCACCTGGGTGATAGCCTGGCTCTCTGTCCAGTCCATCTGTGGACACCTGTTCAAAGTTTTGCTCTTCAGATCTCCCTGAGGAGTCTGAAGGGACTGAGGGGTTCAGTGACTCTCCAGGGGTAGAAATTTTGGTGAAAGATTGAGGAAGGATAACTAGCTGCTTAGAGACAGACCTGGCTTAAAATAGGGCTGACTTCTCCAAGAGGACACGGGGTAGTGAGGATATTCTCAGAGACAGTGGAGACAGCAGAAAAAACAATGGACCAGGAGTCAGGAAAGCAAACTGCCCCCAGGCCCCAGGCCTGTTTACTGCCAGTAAGACCTTGGGTAATCTAACTTAGCAAGGTTATTGAAACAGAATATCATAGCCCTGGTGGCTTAAACAATAGTCATTTATTTTCTCACAGTTCTGGAGACTGGAAGTCCAAGATCAGGATCCAGCATAGCGGAGTTCTGGTGAGGACTCTCTTCCTGGCTTGCAGACAGCTGCTTTCTCACTTCTGTCTCTCTTTTCCTCTTCTTATAAGGTCACTGATACCATCAGATTAGGACCCTACCCTTACGACCTCATTTAACCTTCATTGCCTCCTAAAAGCCCCATTTCTAAATAGAGTCACATTGGGAGTTAGGGATTCAACATATGAATTTGAGGGGAGGAGGGGCACAATTCAGTCTATAGCACGCTCTTTCTGAGCCTGTTTTCTCATTTTCATAGTGTCTTGTTCTCAACACCACCTACTTAAGGGGCATTGCCTGTCCTCTTTCACACCAGTTGTTTTGCTCTTGTGTGAAGATAATTTAACTTTTCACTTTCAGAGTTCTTTTACCCAAGCTGTTCACTAGAGACTCCTAATTATCCTATAAGAGGGGAAAAGAATGTATTAACATACTGTGCCAGCTAAGTGTTGCTGCATAAGAAACCACCCCAAAAGTTAGTAGCTTAAAACAACAAACCATTTTATTACATCTTGAGATTTTGTGGGTCAGAAATTCTGGCAGGGCTTGGCTTGTTGGTTCTTCTGTTCCACCTGTTTTTTCCTGAGGTTACTTCTGTGTTCAGCTGGTGATGGGCTGATCAGGAGAGTTCAAGACAGCCTCGCCCACATGTCTGGCACCTTGGCAGGCTGGCTGGGAGGCTGGACTCAGGAGAGACTGCTGACCAGAGTGCACACTCCAGCATGGCAGTCTCAGGGTAGTCAGGCTTCTTACAGAGAGGCCCAGGGCTCTCAGAGAGTGTTTAGAGCCACCTGGAAGGAAGCTGCAAGCTTTCTTATTACACACCTTGAAAGTTCCAGAATATCACAACTGCCATATTCCATTGGTTAAGCAAGTCACTAAAGCCAACCCAGATCTCAAAAGAAGGAATAGCAAAGATTTTGGGCCCTCTTGAATTTACCACATATCCCCATTTTGTAGAAGAAATAAGTGGGGCCCACAGTGCTCACTGACAGCTTCTCAGTCACAGAGTCCTTAGATACTACATTCATTTCTGATGGCTCCTGTAACATATTACCACAAACTTCGTGGCTTAAAACAACACACATGTATTCTCTTATACTTCTGGAGGTCCGAAGTCCAAAATGTGCCTTACAGGAGGAAATAAAGAGCTGAGTTTCTTCTGGAGGCTCCAGGGTAGAAGCTGTTTCCTGGTCTTTTCCAGCTTTTAGAGGCTACCTGCATTCCTTGGCTTGTGGCCCCATCCTCCATCTTCAGTGCATCACTCCAACCTCTGCTTCCGTCATCACACCTCCTCTCTGACTTTGACCCTCTTGCCTTCCTCTTGTAAAGGCCATTGCAATTACACTGGGCTCACCTGGATAATCCAGGATAATCTCTCCATCTCAGGATCCTTCATCACATCTATAACGTCTCCTTTGCTGTGTTAGATAACATGTCTACAGGATTGGGGGATTAGAATGTAGGCATCTTTGTGGGCAGGGTGGGGATGGGGGTGCATTATTCTATCCACCACAGATACTGAGCCAGAACTAAAACACAGGTCCCTGGCTCCCAGCTCATGAGGTGCTTCTCCTGTTAGCAAGAAGAAAGGGCTATATCAGGTAGTCATCACCTCAAAGCACAGCATAACTGACTAACCCCCAAACTCAGGGGCTTGTAACCATAAATGTTTATTTGGACACAAACCTACAGGTTGCTGGGTGGTTCTTTTCATCTCCCCTGGCCATGCTCACATGTTTGTGGATCAGCTGGGATAATAGGTAAGTCAGCTATCCTGTACTTATTTTGCATGGCCAGGTAGATGTGCAGGAGCCCAGGGAGAAATGTGCAAGCACTTTTTAAGGCCTCTGCCTGACTCACATCTGTTGATGTTCCACCGGTCAAGGCAAGTCAAGTTGTTGGCCAGTGTCAGGTAGGAAGGCATTATAAAATTTCATGGCAAAGGGTATAATACAGAGCAAAGAATTGGAACCCTGAATTATTTTCCATCTCAGGCCCTCTGTGATACGGCAGTTTCATCGCCAGGTGTCAGTAAATACTAAGTTGACCAAAGAGTATTTGTTATGGGCTCAAAAGCATCAGAGACCTTGTGGCACTCTGTATTTTCCAAAGATGGTCACGCCTACACATTTATCCCAAGCCATCTGCTCTTCTTGTAACCGATATTCTTCCCACTGAGAGGCAGGGTTTACATTCCCTTAGGTCATAAAAAAGGGCTCAGCTTCTGGCTGGCTCTCTCTGCCTCCAGATGCTCACCTTTGGAACCCAGCCACTATGTTGCAAGGAGGCCCATGCCACATGGAGAGATACACTTGAAGAGGAACCAAAGCCTTCTCCCAACAGCCAGTGCCAACTTGCCAGCCATGTGAGTAGGCAGCCTTGGAAGTGGATCCTCCAGCCCCAGTCAAACTTTTAGACACTGCAGTTTTGGCTGACATTTTGACTACATCTTCGTGAGAATGCCCAAGCCAGAACCACCCAGCCAAGCCACTCTGATTCCTGATCCGTAGAAACAATGTGAGACAGTCCATGATTATTGTTGTTTTAAGTCATTAATATTCAAGGTGATTGTTATGTAGCTTTAGCTAATATAGACCTATTCATGAGGCTTAGGACAAAATGACAATAGACCCAACTTGGGGGCTCCAGGAACCTAGAGTCTCTAGGTGACCAAGCAGACATTAACACAATCAACAGCATATGGTAAGTATTTAACACAGTCAGAATACACTAGCAAGAAGGGTCGGTCAGGGATATGCTGACCACATCTTTCCAACTCAAAATTGGGACAATTGACTAATGGTAGACCATTGTAGCTTGGAATTGGGACAAAATATTTGAATCAGGGCTGACCGCAATAGTATATAAGATATATGGTCACTTTGTCCAAAAATTGTTCTGCCCAACTGGGGCTTTGAGTGATCTGGAAGAGCTCCCTGGAGTGACAGCAATTATGATGGGGAAACAATATGGCTATCTGAGGGTTTCTGGCCATTTCCCTCTTTCCTGCCTGGGAAAGAGGATACTCAGTCATCGTTTCCTTTCCTCTCTCCAGGGAGGGTCTTGCTTAGCCAGGTTGTATATGCAGGGCTTTTGTGTTGCAGAATCAGGAGGAAAAGGGAGAAAAGAAGGAGAAAGTGTGTGTGGTTAGAGCTGGAAAAGGAGTTTGGGAGGTGGGAGTTTTGGAAAGGAGAGGTGCCAGATCAGATCTGATATGTACAGAAAAAAATGGGAGAGAAAAATTAGGACCTTGAGAAGTAGTATTCTGGCCTACCCCATCCTCTTCATTGCATCAGAGAAGGTGTACAGATAACCTGAGTTTTTTTGAAATACTTTTTGGTTGCTGGACTGAGTTTATTTGGTGACAACCACTTTGAGACTGGACCATGTGGGTGATGGGGCTCTAAGTGTCTCTGCAATGAGTAGCAGAGAGGAATGGGGTGTGGTGGGTGGCTCTGGGCATATGAGACAGTAGGTCAGCGGCTATGAGGGGAAGAGGATGGAAGCCAAGGAACTGTTCATTTGTTCCAGAATTGGAAGTCAGCGTGACTTATGACCTGCAGAATTTGGGCTGTCCCGGGCCCAGCTGCGTCCAGATGAGTGCAAGGAGCTCAAAGGCTCGGGGCTTTTAGAAGCCTTGTTTGTGGCATCACTGCCCACTCTAGTGTAGCCCCGGGATGGGAGGGGCTTGGCAAGGGCTTGACCTTCTGCTTCTCAAAACAGAGGATCTGGGGCTGGAGGGAGAAGAGGTTTGCTGGGCCTGATAGTGGACGCAGAAGTACAGAAGTAAAGACAGGAAGGAAAAAACAACTGATAGACAGGGGCGCGTAAAGAGCTGCCTCAGGTTCCTGAAATATTCCAAGGAATTGCGAGTGCCCCAAGAGCATGGACTGGCTCTTATTCATGTTTGTTCTTCAGACTTTACATCATGCCTGACGTGTAATTGCTCCATAAATAATTTAGAGGGAGAGAAGAAGGGAGGCAGGGAAGGAAGGTGGGAGAGAGGAAGGCAGGGAGAAAGGGAGGGAACAAGGGAGGAAGGGAGGCAGTGGGGAGGGAGGAATAGAAGGAGAAAGGCAGGGAGGATAGGAAAGAAGGAGGAGGAGAGAAGTTGGTTGGTTTTCTAACTTCCTCTCAAAATTAATTGGCTACCTAACTGAAACATAACATTATTCTCACTGACATCTAATTTCTCCTGGAGCCAGAGCTGTTATAGGGGACCCCGATGTCAGTCTTAAAATTCTAGAATTCTGGAGCTCAAGTTCTCTTGTCTCCACTGATCCAGGCTCCTCTCTCTCCGGTGAGCTGCTGACAGAGAGTTAGGGACCATTTGGAATCGCACAGAACTGGATTCAAATCCCCACTCCATCACTTTAGTCTTGGATACTCAAGCAAATTACTTGAACTCCTTACAGAGGCCCGGATTCCTGTAACAGCAGCATGGATCCTTGCTGCAATGAGGATTAAGCGGAATGTGTCACTGAAAATGAAATGAAATGAAATGAGAAGCCCCTAATCCAGCCCCTAGCTCATGGATCTCAGGAAGGGCCTGCAGGCTTCCTTCTCTCTGGTGGATAAATGTAGCCCCTGCTCACTTTCCCTGCCCTCTGACTGTCCCTTACCCTTTGATCCCTCCAAGCTGCCCTTTTCCTCCCTCCTCCTTGTCTCTAACCCTGTGTCCTCCTGGCCTTTCCAGGTTTGGTTACTGCTCGCTGGAGCTGTTTTCCCCTGCTGCATCTCTGTCTCTCTCTCCAGGTTAGCCTCCTTGGTAGGATACTGGCAGTGTCCCTCCAGGAGGCTCGTGCCCTAGGAGGTGAGGGACCAGCAAACAGCTCAGAGATGAGCCAAGAGGGATAGGACTGCCCATCCCAGGGCTTCTGGGGGGTGAACACCCATGTCTTTCCAGCAGCTACACACAGCTGGTTATTCAGGAAAAAACAAAAAAATAAAATTTAAAGATGTAGGCTCCTGCATTCCACAGCATTCCAGGGCTCTGCCTCAGTCAGGGAGAACCCCACTCCTCCTGCAGCCTTGAGCCTCAGCCCTTCGCCTTAGCTTCTGTGGCTCCTTGGCCTCCGTTCCCTCTGCCTCTGCTCTCCATGCCTCTGCCCAGAGCAGGAACCATCTCTGGAGACAGTGAGTGGGTCCTGAAGGTGGGAGAATTTCACAGGATGCCCCAGCCCCCATCTGGGCATTTAGACTAATCTCAGAAGAGTTGAATTCTGTTCTTAAAGTTGCACTGGGCAAGATATGCCCATAAGAAGGGGGGTGGGTGTCTGCCTGATTTGGCAGAGGATGACACAGGGACCCAGGGCTGACCTGGGGATGAGTGTACCACGCTGTCAGGCAAAAACCCAGAGAGCCCAGGTCACATGTCAGAGAAAAGGCTTTGACACGGGATTCTGAGACCATGAGCCCAAGGCTCACCCCCATGTAAGGGAAGGAAAAACACACAGTGGGGGCAAAGGCTTCTGAACCCTTTAGTTAATGGAACAAAAGCCTTCAGGAGGAGTGAGATCACGGCCTGCTTTCTGTCCACCGTGGGGCACCCGTGCACTTCAAGGAAGGCCCAGGAGGAGCTGCCAGCACAGCTCTGTCGAGGGTGAGGAGTGAGTGGCTTGCAGAGGAGCCACTCCACGATGCCCTGGCAATCCCCTGTTACATTCCAGAACACAGAGGACCACGAACTCCCAGCTTGGCCCAAGGCATGCGGGGCTGGCACGCAGCCCAGGCATTTCCGCCTCTCCCAACCTTCTTTCTCGTTCTCTTTCTGCATCCTGGTGCTAAAGGTTCTGCTGGAGCTTCCGTCTCTCTTCTTTGCAGAGGGAGAATAGGGAAAGGAGTGGGTGTCAGCTGGGAGAAATTTCCACTCAGTTTAATGTTGCTGGAAATCCAGACATCACTAAAATATGGGCTGAGGACCCTCACGTGCCCAGCACTGTGCCAACCAGCCCCAGAATGCAGAGATGAAGAACAGCTGTCTACTGAGGACAGAGGAGACTGCTTATGGACGTGTCCTTGACAGCCACATTGGCTGGGCACATGGAAGAGATCGCAGGAGGCAATGGCAGTGAGGGTTCTGCACCACTGCACCCTGCAAGCTGCCTGAGGGTGGGCCCCCCTCTGCTTCTTTGCCACCAGTGCCTAGCACAGTGCCTGGCCTGCTGGAGGAGCTCAGTACACACTTGTTAAGTGAATTAGTGGAATGAGGTAGTTCAGGAAGGCTTCCTGGAGGAAAGAAAATCTGAACAGGGCCCAGAGAGGATGGGTGGAATTTGACCAGGCCAAGTAGAAAGGAATGTATCCTGTGCAGCAGAGAGCCCTGAAATGAGACGTAAGGAAGGGGACAGTCCACAGTAGGCTCTTCTAGATAGATGCATGGGGAACAGCTCCTTTGTTACTCTCAGGATAAAGCCAGGCCCCCCGGTTCACTCACAAGATCCTTCTCATCTGGCTCTGCCCACCCTTCAGCACTGCCTCTTCCCACAGCACCCTGGTCCTCTACTCCAGCTGACTCAAGTATTTATTTGCAGTCCCTGGGACAAGACCCTTGATCTGTCTCCTCCAAGCCTGTGAACAACACTCCTCCCTTCTGCCAGGAAGGTCTCCACCTGCACCTCTCCCTGTCTCTCCTGCTCCTCCTGACACCATTGATCTCTCCTGACACCAGTGGTCTCTCCTGCGAGGACCTGACCTTCTGAAGTCTGGTGGGTCACCGTTCCTAAGTGCAACGTGCCGCTCTCTGCTTGCCGCATGCTCACACCATCCCCATGAATTGTTATTCCCGGTCTGTCTCCCCCTAGACTGGTCCTAGACTGGTCATGTTCCAGTGCACCAGATTCCCCACTCCGAGATGACCAATTACAGTCAGAGACAATAAGCTACAGCTTCAGCAATGTGTGAGAGGCAGCCAGCATCAAGGGGGGCAAAGCACAGCCATCAAAACAGAGATCACACGGTCCCAAACAGCCTCGACCCTGGCTCACATAAACTTTTTCATCTCTAAGTGGAAGAAGCAGGCTGACGCAGGCATGGCTTTCAAAGCTTTTCCGTAAGATGTTAGTGATTTCTGATCATACTTGGCAAACATCCTTTGTTGATTAGCCTGTAAATTCCTTGGAGCTGAAGATCAAGTCCAATTCTCCTTTGTATTATCAGTTAAACATCACACCGGGCACATGGGAGGCTTAATAAAGAATTATTTCTTTATTTGGTTAATTAATTATTCATTGATCAAACTCACTTAAGGCAATGTCATTATAATTTCCAGTCTCGACTTCAATCTTGAACAGGCTGCAGGAAGGGTTCTCACACCTAGAGCTTATGCCCAGAAGATTACATAATACCAGCAGTAGGAAATGAGAAGCTACAGTAGTAAATGGGAAGTCAGTTTCCAGATAAATTCCACATGCTCAGAGGTGGAAAAGGCTTTAGAGAGCACCTAGCCCCCACCCTCACTTTTTAAGATGGGAAACTGAGACTGTGATATGGAAATTATTTGTCCAAGGTCACAGGACATCATTTACTTGTTGGATCCAGTTGTTTGACCTTGGTCTTTGAGGTTCACTGTTCTCTCCATTATACCATTTCACCTTCCTCTACCACCAGTAAGAATCCTCCAACTGCCCATTCCCAAGAAGGAGCCTGGTAGAAAGACCATGGATATTTGTGTCAAACCTGAGTTCAAATCCTGATTCTGCTACTTAATTGCCATTCGACTAAGAGAGCCTTGTATATTACTCAAATTACTCACTTGTGAAACAGAGAAATAGCACCTACTTTGGAGGGCTGGAGTGTGAATTACAGGTAGGATAATGTCTGCAGCGTGCCCAGCCCTGTGCTTGATATGGTGGCTCTCAATAAACGTCAGTTCCGCCCCTTCCTCCGGTTCTTGGAGTTGTTTTGCCTTCTCTGTCTTTTCCCTCTTAGAAAATCATAAGGTCTACTTAGAAGGGCCTCTCAGAGGTCTTTTGGCCCACTTCCCTGCATGTATTTAGGGCTGACCCCTCTCTTCTCTCTAAAGCATTTCATCCTATCCTGGAGCTTCTAAGGAAGGCATTCCACTGTATAACTCAGGCTAGTGGATGAAAGTTACGTAGGGCCTCTCTTCTTCCTCCCATCTAGCCCAATACTTCCTACTGCAATTTAGGAACGAAGTTATTTTCGCTGTTTTGCTTTCCAGGAGGATGCAGAAATATTTTTTTCCTTCTTCCCTCTTTTTCCACCATATCTGTTTATTTTTTCTTCAATATCCTGATTTCTCCTCCTTTTCTCCTTCCCCTGGGCTTTAGGAACTACCTCCACCCCTCTCTCTGTGCCCCTGTCCCTGTCTTCTCTTTTCAGATGGGCAGCAGACTGATGATATCCCACATATTAGGGCGGCCCCTCCCACATCTCATTCCCGCCCAGACATCTCAGCCCTGCTCAGGGCCCACCTCTGGCAGAGACCTTATCTCTGCCCACCACACCGCAGCTCCAGCTGCCGTCCTGGGCAGACTGAAACCAAACAGCTAGGGTGAGTCCGTATTGGATCCTGCTGGCTGGCTGACCTAGCTGCCTGCTCCCGGGAGAAGTAGGATGAGGGGACAGGTGGAAGTTGAGGCCACCTTCCTAGCTCCTCTGACAAATGCCAAAGGGACCTGTAGAGCCTCCTGCCATTCCACAGCGTGGGTGCTACTAGCTCTCCTTGTCCCAGACCCCTCTCCTTGACTGTGCTGGCCTCGTTGCCAGAAAAATTTCAGGGCAGGCGGAGGCAATCTGCCTGGAAAACAAACCCGGTGCTGAGCCACCACAGGATGGGCCAAAGGATTTCAGTGGAATCCCAAAACTTGCAGCGCAGACTGAATCTCGTAAATCAGAAGGGGCTTGTTGCTCTAAGCGGCCTGAACTTTCTTTTTTTTCTTCTTCTTCTTCTTCTTTTTTTTTAAATTATACTTTAAGTTCTAGGGTACATGTGCACAATGTGCAGGTTTGTTACATATGTATACATGTGCCATGTTGGTGTGCTGTACCCATTAACTCATCATTTAACATTAGGTATATCTCCTAATGCTATCCCTCCCCCCACCCCACCCCACAACAGGCCCCAGTGTGTGATGTTCCCCACCCTGTGTCCAAGTGTTCTCATTGTTCAGTTCCCACCTATGAGTGAGAACCTGCGGTGTTTGGTTTTCTGTCCTTGTGATAGTTTGCTCAGAATGATGGTTTCCAGCTTCATCCATGTCTCTGCAAAGGACATGAACTCATCCTTTTTCGTGGCTGCATAGTATTCCATGGTGGATATGTGCCACGTTTTCTTAATCCAGTCTATCACTGATGGACATTTGGGTTGGTTCCAAGTCTTTGCTATTGTGAATAGTGCCACAATAAACATACATGTGCATGTGTCTTTATAGCAGCATGATTTATAATCCTTTGGGTATATACCCAGTAATGGGATGGCTGGGTCAAATGATATTTCTAGTTCTAGAAACTTGAGGAATTGCCTCACTGTCTTCCACAATGGTTGAACTAGTTTACAGTCCCACCAACAGTGTAAAAGCATTCCTATTTCTCTACATCCTCTCCAGCACCTGTTGCTTCCTGACTTTTTAATGATCACCTTTCTAACTGGTGTGAGATGGTATCTCACTGTGGTTTTGAGTTGCATTTCTCTGATGGCCAGTGATGATAAGCATGTTTTCATGTGTCTGTTGGCTGCATAAATGTCTTCTGAGAAATGTCTGTTCATATCCTTTGCCCACTTGTTGATGGGGTTGTTTGATTTTTTCTTGTAAATTGTTTAAGTTCTTCGTAGATTCTGGATATTAGCCCTTTGTCAGATGGGTAGATTGCAAAAATTTTCTCCCATTTTGTAGGTTGCCTGTTCACTCTGATGGTAGTTTCTTTTGCTGTGCAGAAGCTCTTTAGTTTAATTAGATCCCATTTGTAAATTTTGGCTTTTGTTGCCATTGCTTTTGGTGTTTTAGTCATGAAGTCCTTGCCCATGCCTATGTCCTGAATGGTATTGCCTAGGTTTGTTTCTAGGGTTTTTATGGTTTTAGGTCTGACATTTAAGTCTTTAATCCATCTTGAATTAATTTTTGTATAAGGTGTAAGGAAGGGATCCAGTTTCAGCTTTCTACATATGGCTAGCCAGTTTTCCCAGCACCATTTGTTAAATAGGGAATTCTTTCCCCATTGCTTGTTTTTGTCAGGTTTGTCAAAGATCAGATGGTTGTAGATGTGCGGTATTATTTCTGAGGACTCTGTTCTGTTCCATTGGTCTATATCCTGTTTTGGTACCAGTACCATGCTGTTTTGGTTACTGTAGCCTTGTAGTATAGTTTGAAGTCAGGTAGCGTGATGCCTCCAGCCTTGTTCTTTTGGCTTAGGATTGTCTTGGCAATGCGGGCTCTTTTTTGGTTCCATATGAACTTTAAAGGAGTTTTTTCCAATTCTGTGAAGAAAGCCATTGGTAGCTTGATGGGGATGTCATTGAATCTATAAATTACCTTGGGCAGTATGGCCATTTTCACTATATTGATTCTTCCTATCCATGAGCATGGAATGTTCTTCCATTTGTTTGTGTCCTCTTTTATTTCATTGAGGAGTGGTTTGTAAGTGGCCTGACCTTTCTTGTGCTGGTGGCTCCCTGCTTGCTTTTTGCCTCATTCCCACTCCCTGTCTGGAGTTGGGGGGCAGGGTGGGGGATAAAGGGGGTGGGCGTGGTCAGGAACAGAGGGCAGGCAGCCGGAGGGGACTGATGGGCTGATTGAGCTGAGTATGAACCATCCCTCTGCCTGGCTGTGCCCTTTGACCTGCCTACTAGAAGGCCTCGTTGGTATTCCAGGCCAGGCCAGCCTGAGGAAGAACAACGAGATATATTCAGGTGCTTTTCAAAGCACCTTCATTTATTAATCCATTTTATCCCTCTGGCAGCCCTGGACAGACATAAGGTGAGAGACAGGCCTGAGGGCCGCGGAGGGCCCTGAGTCCGTGCTTGCATCCCTCCCAGCACATTGTCTCCCCAGGCCCCTGGAATCTGCTGTCTCTTGCATTGGGGACCACCCCCATAGAGAGCGGTGCCTTCTGTTGCTCCAGAGAGGAGACTTCCAGAAGCTTTCACACACTGGCCTCATACTAAGGTGCTTGAGGACATGGACTCTAGTTCAAAATCTGGCTCTGCCCCCTACCAACTGTGGTACCTTGGCCAAATTCCTTAGCCTTTCTGGGCCTCAGAGCTAATACCTACCTCACAGGGTTGTTAGGGTGACTAATTGAGTTTTTTGTTTTTTTTTTTTGAGACAGAGTCTCACTCTGTCACCCAGGCTGGAGTGCAATGGCATAATCTTGGCTCACTGCAACCTCCACCTCTTGGGTTCAAGCGATTCTCCCACCTCAGCCTCACGAATTGCTGGGATTACAGGCACCCACCACAATGCCCGGCTAATTTTTGTATTTTTAGTAGAGACGGTGTTTCACCAAGTTGGCCAGGCTGGTCTGGAACTCCTAATCTCAGGTGATTTGCCCACCTTGGCCTCCCAAAGTGCTGGGATTACAGGCGTGAGCCACCGTGCCCAGCCTAATTGAATTAATACTTAGGAAGTGCTTAGAGCAGTACCTAATACATAGTAAGTCCTGTGTTAGCATTTGCTAAATAAATTGGTCCCAGCTCTGAAACACAGGATTGCACAGCTGCCAGCTCATCTTGCAGGTCTGGTTAGCCCTCAGGGGCTCCCTAGACCTCTTCTTCTCCAAGCCCTTCATTTGCTCAGTAAATATTTATTGAGCACTTACCATGTGCCTCTGTGTTTGGCCTTGGGTTGGCTGTGTGAACAAAACAAAATGGTCCCAGTGCTCATGGGATTTATAGTCAATGCACAAATCAATACATAATGTCAAATCATGCTGTATACTACTAAAGAATCAAAAAATAAGACATTGCAAGGGAATAACAGGGCAAACCTACTTGGGGTGTTGGGGGCTAAGAAAGGTCTATATGGGGAAATTACCTTTGAGCTCAAATCTGAAGGATGAGAAGGAGCAGGTATAGGATTTGGGTGGTGGGAAAGAGCATTCCAGGTAGAGGGACCAGCATCGTGGGGGCCCCTGGGCAAGCAGAGGCATAACGTGTAGCAGAAATGGGAGGAAGCCCAACGTGGCTAGTGCCAGGGACTGAGAGGCTGTGAGAGAAGAGGTGGAGGGGGGTGCAGATTTAGGTTGTGGGATCACCTGCTAAGTAGAATGTAAAGGATGAAAGGGCTTTAAGCAGTGGAGTGGCATGATCCCATTTGGCTAGACGAGCCCGTCTGGCGCTCAGGTGTGGTGATGAGAGATTGGAGAGAGTAGTTAGAAGGGGTCTGCAGTGATCAAGGCGAGGCTTGCTGCTGCCTTACATTGGAGAAGTGGCCATGGGGATGGCTAGAAGTGGGTCAACTTGAGATGTATTTTGGAGGTAGAAGGTGGGGCTTAGGATTGTCATGTGTAGGAAAGCTTTCAGGATTTTAGGGGGTGTTAAGCTTGCTGGGACTCAAGGAGCTGGCAATGGGTGGGAGTGAGAGAATGGATTTGAGGGTGGAACCTAGGATGACTCCCCATATTGTAGGCTGGATCACCTGGGAAGATGAAGATGAAGAATGTAAGGGAAAGAGGGTGTTTCCTTTCTTCAGTATCCCTAAACACTCTCTTTTGAATAGGCTCCATTTTGCCTCAGATGAAGATGTGAAGTGCTGATCTTCTTTCATTCTCTGAAATGGAAGACTCCTGAAAATGGGTTCTCATCAGCACAGAGTGGAGAATGACTGTTTCCCGTCTGTTCTAAATTCCATGCTTCCATTCCATAGGGTTCAGGGTCTGGGTCCAGATTAATCCTGGCTGTACCACTTGCTAGCCACAAGATCTTAGGTAAGTTACTTAAATCTCTCTGTGCCTCAGTTTCTTTTTCTGCAAAATGGGGATAATAAGGTAGTACCTCTCCCCTAGGTTATTTTGAGAACAGCATGAGATTGTGCTGAGCATACTGTAAATATTCATATAGCTGAAGGGCCAATTTCATTTTTGCCACCTCCTTGAAACATATCATCCCTTAAGACCCCAAGAGCTTTCCTGCACCTTCCATTTCTGAGCCCTGCCTTCATCATTCTGGGCTCACGCAGTTGAATTTTTAAACCCAAGTTCAGGGCCTGACATTTATCCCTGTTAAATCTCATCCTGTTAGATGCACCCGTTGGCGCCTGTCAAATTCCTTTTTATTTTGATAAGGAAGAGGTAGCGTGATGCATGCTAAGTTCATTTTTGTGGCCATAGAAACATCCATCGATGGTGCTTTTGCCATCTTCTTGCCCCCTGGTGAGTGGCCCCTAGCCTGAGTAAAGGCAGAGACCAAGTTGGGCTGAGATGAGGGAGGCGAGGAGGCTCAGCTTGGCCCGAGGGCGATCCAGCACAACCATCCTGGTTCCCGTCTCCCAAGTTAGGAGCTGGCTTTGAGTTCTGAGATGCCGGGCCAGAGAAACCTGTTCAAAGTCACTTCGTGGGTTGGCCAGTGACAAGCCTAAGGCACAGGCCATGGCCCAGCTCTCTGTCCGCAAAGCCCCACCACTTTATGATCTGATCTCCTTCCAAACCACTCTGTCACATTCCCTGACCTCGGATCAGAGAAGAATGTGGGCTAGACATGTCTCGCTCCACACAGCCCTCCGGCCTCTCCACTCCCACAGAGTGTGTATGTACCCACATGCCTCTGAGCGTAGCACCCCCCAACTCCCTCCTGCTCCACGCACGCACCTACTGTGTCTGTGCTGGGTGAAACAACACAGCCCCTTCCACGCTGGTTGAGGGGGGGTTGTGCTCTGCCCCACTCATGCTCCTCCTCTGACCTTTCCAAGGTCTCTGTCCTCACCTTGGAACTGATCTCACAGCAGCGGCAGGTGGCTTTGATGTTCATGCTTAACTGCACACATTACTGAGCTTTCTTCCTGTGGGAGTGTCTCTCCCTAACTTCCTAAGGGCAGGTAGGTCTCCCCCTTACGCCAAGAGCTCCCTGAGGACAGGGGATGTGTATCCTATGACTTCTTCCTCTGTTCTCCAAGCACCTACTGGGCTCATTTCATGGGGGGAGCTGGATTTCAAGATGATCCTGGCATTTAGCAAAGGCCCAGAAGGACAGCCAAACCTAGAAGCCCTGGGAAGCAATAGCACATTGATTCTGCATTCCTCCCGGATTCCAGAGGAGTGGAGGTGGAAAGACACCTCCAGCCAGGCACAACAATGTGCCTTTGGTACCAGCCTCTGGGACTGATGGACTCATTGGTCCAGTGCCTGCCACCACTCGCCCTCTTCCATTAATGCACTCCTTGTTCACCATGTATGCTGCAAGGTATTTTTCCAGGCAGTAGTTTCTTGGGAGATTGAATTTCCCTAATAAGTAGCCTTGCAACTAAATCAGAGGGCAGGGAGAGAGAGGAAGCTCTCTCTCTAGATTCTAACACTGGCAATCCACAAATTAACCCTCACTGGAGCAACCTGCTCAGACTAGAGAAGGGAAAAAAGATTCCTTCTCTAGAAGGTTCCTTCTTTCGCTATTTCCACATTTCTCACATAATTCTTGGTTAATTTTGTCTGCCAACCTGTTGGTATGGCTTGGAGAAGACTGGGGGAGAGAGGGACCGAGATGAAAGAGAAGAAGAAAAGTGGCTCACGCCTATAATCCTAGCACTTTGGGAGGCCGAGGCAGGCAGATCACAAGGTCAGAAGTTTGAGACCAGCCTGACCAACATGGTGAAACCCCGTCTCTACGAAAAAAAAAATACAAAAAAAAAAATTAGCCAGGCGTGGTGGTGCGTGCCTGTAATCCCAGCTACTCAGGAGGCTGAGGCAGGACAATCGCTTGAACCCAGGAGGCAGAAGTTGCAGTGAGTCGAGATTGCGCCACTGCACTCCAGCCTAGGCGACGGAGTGAGACTCTGTCTCAAAAAAAGAAAAAAAAAGAAAAGTATAAACACTTTATATTTGTATAATGCTTTGTATCTTTTCAAAGGACTTTGCCTCTATAAACCCAATACTCATTACATGCTATCAGTAAAGACCCATTTATTCATCAAAATTTTAGTGAGAGCCTACTATATGTTGGGCCTTATGCTAGGCACTTAGAGGGATGTGATAGCAAATTAGACCTGGAGGAGATAAAACCTTGGATAGGGAGACAGAATAAACAAATGATGAGGATTTAAGGTGGAAAAAGGGGTAATGGGGATCAAAGGAGGAAAACACCAACCCTGTAGTACAGTAGAAATAGCAAGCACTTTACAAAGGAAATGATAGCTGATCTGGGTTGCTTCTAATAGATGAGGAAAGGAGGAGCTATAAGGAAGAGTTCTTATTTTGTGTAGCCCGATTCTCCCTGCAACTGATGCTTATCAGTAGAGAGTAACCAGCATGGTGAAAGACCTAGAAACCACAGTGTACTGGGAAAGGGTGAAGGAAATTTGGAGTTTGAGCTGGAGAAGAGACTTGGAGACAAAGGGCACCCTTGTCATTATTTGAAGGACTGATGGATTTATTTATTTATTTATTTATTTATTTATTTATTTATTTATTGACAAGGTTTTGCTCTGTCATCCAGGCTGGAGTGCAATAATATGATCATGGCTCACTGCAGCCTTGAACTCCTCGGGTCAAGCAATCCTTCTGCCTCAACCTCTTGAGTAGCTGGGACTGCAGCTGTGCACCACCATGCCCAGGTAATTTTTTAAAATTTTTTTGTAAGGACAGGGTCTCATTATGTTGGCTGGTCTTGAACTCCAGCCTCCCAAAATGTTGGGATCACAGGCATGAGCCACCACACTCAGCCAGGACTGATGGAAATAAAGACAAAGTAGATCCTCCCTGTGACTCAGGGGAGACCCAAGGCCAGTGGGTGGGAGGAAAATATTTTAGCTCGAAAGAGAAAGACAACATGTGATGCAATGCAGACAAAGTAACCAGGGGTGTTTT
The DNA here is from genome assembly GCF_028878055.3 of Symphalangus syndactylus. NCBI lineage: Eukaryota > Metazoa > Chordata > Mammalia > Primates > Hylobatidae > Symphalangus > Symphalangus syndactylus. The sequence continues at coordinate 19,591,209 of NC_072434.2, forward strand.
CCCCTTTCCCTAAGAGGGCATTTGGCAATGTCTGGAGACAATTTTGGTTGTCACAACTGGAAAGTGAGGTGCTACTGATATCTAGGGAGGTATCTAGCCAGGGATGCTGCTGCTACACATTCCACAGTGCACAGGACAATAACCCTCCACAGCAAAGAATCATCCAGCCCCAAATATCAGAGTGCCAAGGTCAAGTAACCCTAATGCAGTGGAAGAAGCCCAAGCTTGGGGTTCTAATCTCTCATATCAACAGTGCTATTTACTAGCCTTGAGACTGTGGGAAGGTTACTCAACCCTCTTGTTATCAGTGTCCCTGTAAAATGAAAATAATAGAACCAAACAAAACCACTGAATCCCAAATTCAGTGGGTTCTTTCTGAATAGTGCCCACAAAGTCGCTGGTATAGAGAAGGTGCTCCGTAGTGCCTGTTATTAAAACACAAGGAAGATTTTATTTCCTTTTCATCAGTGAAACTGCCTAATAATTTATCAGAGTGCCAGAGAGGTTATGAGTTGTAATGAGTTTTCTGTACCCGGGAATGCTCAATTTCCTGCAGGGATGTTATAGAGGATTTTCTGGAGTAGGTGTGTCAGTCACTCGGTCCTTCTATTCTGGCATTTTTCTAGAGAGGGATCAAGACATCTGCATTGCTTTTTTGTTTGTTTGTTTGTTTTGAGACAGAGTCTTACTCTATCACCCAGCTAGAGTGCAGGGGCGTGATCTCGGCTCACTGCAACCTCTTCTGCCCGGGTTCAAGCGATTCTCCTGCCTCTGCCTCCCGAGTAGCTGGGATTACAAGTGCCTGCCACTGTGCCTGGCTAATTTTTTTTGTATTTTTAGTACAAGTGGGGTTTCACCATTTTGGCCAGGCTGGTCTTGAACTCCTGACCTCATGATCCACCCACCTTGGCCCCCCAAAGTGCTGGGATTACAGGCGTGAGCCACGGTGCCTGGCTGACATCTGCATTGTTGCAGGGGATCGCTCAGATTGGTGGGAAAAACTATAGAGAAAGGATGCAAACCTTCTGAAAGGTCAGAAGGTTCTGCAGAGCCCTGAGGGAGAATGGCTGAAGGCAGCTGTTCTATAACCCTGAGGCAGAGGGCAAGGAGCAGGTACAAGGGAGTGTGGGGGATTTTATCTTAAATAAGCTTGTTATGTTGACCAGGAACTGACTTTTGATCATCTGCGCACATGAAGTTCCCTGAAAGGGGAACAATAAATGTTAATTACCTACAGGTTGTGTTGGCTCCAGGTTTTTGGCATTGTGCCTGCACTGAATAAAAGCAAGCAGCTCCAGCTTCTCGGGGCTGAACTCTGGCCACTTGAGCTGCTCTTCCAGTGTATACCTGTGTCTGAGTACTCATCTCATCCACCGGTCAGGGTCTGTGGGACAGACTAGGCAGGTGGTGCCCCGTGTGAGGAGCAACGCAGTGGATCATGATGGAACCCTCGAAAATGAAAGTGAAGTCACTGCGCAGTAAGTAATCGGTGCCCGCTGGGGATTTCCAAGTTTGAGGGGATTTTCCAGCTAGGGTTTCATCATGGGACAACAGTTATCCCCTCAACAGCAACAGTATATTGAAACAATTGCCTAAAGCTAGTGGAGCCTCAGTCTCAGAGACCCAATTAAAGGACCTGATGCAAACTGTTGTTTTCCACAACCCATGGTTCCCAGAAGAAGGTACACTAGACCTAGAGCTCTGGGAACAAGTGGGAAGAAATCTTAAATGAAGTGCACAAGGGCAGTAGGTCCCAGTAACATCTTTAATGTTATGGTCGTAATAGGGTTGCTTTGGCCCTGCTCTTCACAGAAGAGCCCAAAAAGATAAGGGAAGAGGAACCACTACCCACTTTAATGCCTCAGCCTCCCTCAGCCCCGCCATTACTGGGTAAAGATACCAAAGAGGAAACGGAGGTTTTCCTCCCCTTCCCCCAATGAACTGGGAAGAAGACAAGCGATATACTACAGTTATGGGACCCTGCCTTAGGCAAGCGGCATTGGAAGAGAACCTCTTGTCCTGCCCAGTGATGCAAGATCAACAAGGCAATTGGGTGCATGAGCCCATTACATTTAACACTTCTAAGGAAATAAGAAAAAGCATTAGAGAAAATGGGGCCACTAGCCCATTCACAAGAGGATTGAGGCAATAGCAGATAACTACCATATGACTCCATGGGACTGATCAGTGCTAGCTAAAACAACTTTAGGAGGCGAGTCAACACCCCCTCTGGAGGGCAGAATATGATGAACTGTGTGAACAACAGGCTAACCAGAATCAATTGGCTGGACAAACCATATCGGCTGCTATGCTCCAGGGGAGGGGTCCCTATGTTAATGTACAGCAACAATTAAATTTTGTCCCCCAAGCCTATGCACAAGTGTCCTTATGTGTCTGCAGGGCTTAGAACCAAATTCCCGCAGGCAGAGTTCAACAGGGATCTTTTGTAAATGTTCAACAAGGGCCTCAGGAGCCATTTATTGAATTTATCAATCAGTTAACCCAGGCAATTAAGAGCACACGTAGAACATCAACCATTCCACGGGTATCTCGTATAACCCTCAAGGATAAGCCATAGTGGAACGTGCCCATTCCATGCTTAAAAATATGCTTTTAAAAAAAGGGGGAATATGAATAAGGACCATACAACACTACTAGCACAAGTCTTATTCACCCTTAATTTCTTAAATTTAGGTCATAAATTTCAATCAGCCATAGAAAAGCACTTTGCTAAAACCTCCCAAGATACAAAGCCTTCAGTGCTGTGGAAAGATGTAAATAGTAATATCTGGTGCATTCCAAATGATTTGCTAACATGGGGAAGAGGATATGCTTGTGTTCACATCCCCTCAGGTCCTCTTTGGATTCCAGTGCAATGCATCAAACCATACCATGGCATGGCTGGGACCCAGCGCAGTACTGGAAATGAAGAATGTGATCCTGCAGGACCAGCAGCCCTGGACAATGGAGCCTCCTCGGACAACACAGGACCCGGATGGGGAATGTGAAAAAGACAACTGGGGGATGCTGAATAAGACAACTCAGGAGGCTGAGCGAATCACAGACACCATTCACTCCAGATAATCTGTTCCTTGCTATGCTGTCTGTTGTACATTGCAACTCTCATAAAGATGCAAAGCTGGAACACAAGCTGTAACCGCTGCACCTGTCAAACCTGTCGCTGCACACATCTGTATGCTTCAATCAACTAAACCTGATGCAAAAAACAGAAAAGGGAGAGATGTAGGGGATTGCTCAGAGTGGTGGGAAAAACTATAGGGAAAGGACACAACCTCTTGAAAGGTCGGAAGGTTCTGCAGAGCCCCTGGGGAGAATAGCTGAAGGAAGCTGTTCTATAACCCTGAGACAGAGGGCAAGGAGTAGGTACAAGGGAGTGTGGGGGAATTAATCTTAAACAATCTTGTTACGTTGACCAGGAACTGACCTTTGATCATCCCCGCATGTGAAGTTCCCTGAAAGGGGAACAATAAATGTTAATTACCTTCAGGTTGTGTTGGCTCCAGGTTTTCAGCATTGCACCTGCCCTGAATAAAAGCAAGCAGCTCCAGCTTCTCAGGGCTTCACTCTGGCCACTTGCGCCAGGCAGTCCTCTGGCTGCTCTTACATTGCATACCTGTGTCTGAGTACTCATTTCATCTGTCGGCCAAGGTCTGCAGGACAGACCTGGCACGTTGTAGCCCTAGCACCCCATGAATCGAAGGAATTGCACTTTTCCAGAAACCAAGAACTGATTGGATGAGGGCTGATCAAAGTGGTATTAGAAACTTACTCCCTGCCTCTTAAATAATGCTCTACCCCTCCTAGCCCCTAACTCCTTGGTCCTGGCCTTTAATAACATGTGAGAAACTGAAGAAGTTCCCCAAAAAGTAATGTGAAGGACACAGAGGTCAGAAGAGGACAACAGAAGAAAGGGGAGGCAGAGGGGAGGCCGGAAGCCCCATGACAGATGTGGAGCAAGACATTGACCTGTTGATCCCACCGCCTCAGAGGCCAGCAGGAAGAAAAGAGCCTCACTGAGGAAAGTCCACACAGAAAGTGGTTCCCAAGGGAAGGCGAGGGATTCCATCTGGGGGAACAGAAATTAGAATCAGCGACCAAACATGAGTCCAGGTTCTGGGCTCAGACCTTCATGGACTGCTATTGAGGCACAAATGACAAATCTAACCTGCTATGGAACGGCGTGAATGTGGCGATTTGAAGTGTTCTGAAATCTAGGAAAGGGAAGTGGGCAAGCCCCATGGCAGGGCACTCAGAATCTCTAGGAGGCTCTTCTCAGAGAACAAACACCACACATGAAAACCTATTTGAGAATTACCCACCTGAAATGATGCTGAAGTGTAACTGCCTGAGAACATTAACAAAAAATGATTTAAACTGAAAACGTTTTCCATTTTTAGGTGAAGAAACAGATTCAGAGAGGTAAAATGGTCTAAGATCATAGTTAGTGGCAGAACTGGAACTAAAACCTAGGGATATATATTTGTTAAAAATTTTTTAAAACAGCATGGCTGAGAATGAACCAATCGCATCAGACTCTCCTGTGTGCCTTGGTAAAATGCAGATTCCTAGACTCCACAGAGCCAGGGAATCAGAGTCCTTGGGGATGAGCCTTGGAAATGTATTCTTTTTTCTTTCCTTACCAAGTTCCCAAGAGCTAGAAAAGGAAATGTACCCTTAATAAGCTCACCAGGTGAGGTGACTTGTATGTACATTAAGCTTCAGAGCCAGCGGTTTAGATAGGTTTGCTGATGGTAGACAGATGGAGTCCAAGACCTCTGAAGTGCCTCCCAGTCAAGGAAGCTGGGAATCTATGATGTAGGTACAGCATAGGGTGGCTGCAGCCCCCTCCCCTCTCTGTGTATAAAGGTCATCTTAGGAACTTCCAGGAAGAGTCAAATAAAGAGCTGTCACATACCCTAGAGCTGGAATTGGCACCCTCCACACCAACCCCTTTGCACAGCCTGTCTGCTCTGCATGATCCTGCAGCTGGTTACTGCAGCCTGGAAGAGCTGAGGTAGAGAAGACAGACGTGGGGATGGAGAATAACAATAATAAACAGACCTCAGACAAGAGGCTGCTGCATGGATCTCATTCAGCTGTTTACTCAGAACAATAGGTTATCTCGGGGGGCTCTGCTTTGGCTTGAGTGTGTCCATCAGTCCAGGCCAGCAGGCTTCTGCCCTGTGGCTGTCATTGCCAGGCTGTTAGGAGATGTGTCATTATTTGCTTTTCTCTGAATTCCAATCACTGTCTACTGTGGCAGCTGAACCTGATGTTTTCAGATCTTGCTCACTGTCTGCTGTTGCTGGTCCCCCATCACCTGATCCACTGCACCACAGAGTATGAGTCTGGGCAGGAGGGCAAGTCCACAAACCCAGGCCATGCAAACTGCCCTGTCCATCCTTCCCACTAAGCTCCAACGGAACCAGATGACATTGTCTGCTCCAATTGGGCTGTTTCCAATTCCCCAAACACACCTGGCACACTCCCAGCCCACACTGAGATTTTGCTCTTGCTGTTTCCTCTGCCTGGAAGTCCTTCCCCACATCGTCCAGCATATTCCACTCATTCTTTAGGGCCATGGCAGACATTGCTGGTTGCATAACCTTCATCTCTTCTCCCCTTCTTCATTTACAGTCCATCGATTTTGTTTAAGGAAGGGAGATCAATATGCCATCCTAAAAAAAAAGCTTCCAGGCTTCCTCATTGCTAGAAGTGATAATGTAACACAGTTCTAGCCAATGGGATTTATGTATTTATTTATTTTGGAGACAGGGTCTTGCTCTGTCACCCAGGCTGGAGTGCAGTGGCATGATCTCGGCTCACTGCAGCCTCAAACTTCTGGGCTCAAACAATCCTCCCACCTCAGCCTTCTGAGTAGCTGCGACTACAGGCACACGGCACCATGCCCAGCTATTTTTTAATATTTATTTTTATCTTTTAATTTCCTTAAAATAAAAAAGGAAGAGACAGCAGGCATGTGTCTGGCATGTGTGTTTTGTTTTTCCCCTTCTTGCTCCCTGGAAAGTCTAAGCCTGGGGGTGGAGTAGCCAATTTATAACCAAGAGAATAAAGACCACATGTTAAGGATGCTGGCCTGGAAGACAGAAGGAGCCTAGGTCCTTCATGACATCTTGAAGCTTGCACCGTCCTATCTCCACACTTCTTATAACAAGAGAAAAATAAACCTATATTTGTTTAAACCTCGTAGTTAGGTTTCTGTTACATGCAGCCAAATTCAGTCCTAACCGATACAATGGCTTATCTAAATATATACATTTATTTATTTATTTACTTATTTGAAGAGAGATGGGGTCTTGTTTTGTGGCCCAGGCTGGTCTTGAACTTCTGGGCTCAAGCAATCCTCCCACTTCTGCCTCCCAAAGTGCTGGGATTACAGGCATGAGCTACCTCGCCCAACCTCTCCCTCCATTTCTAATCATCCTGGCTGGATAGGTTCCTCCCTCCCTCTGCGCTCAGTTGGCCCCTAGTTCCTCTTCCAGGGCAGTTCTCTCTTTCTCTCTTTTTTTTTTCCTTGATATGGAGTTTTGCTCTTGTTGCCCAGGCTGGAGTGCAATGGTGCGATCTCGGCTCACTGCAACCTCCACCTCCCGGATTCAAGTGATTCTCTGGCCTCAGCCTTCCGAGTAGCTGGGATTACAGGCATGTGCCACCACGCCTGGCTAATTTTGTATTTTTAGTAGAAATGGGGTTTCTCCATGTTGGTCAGCCTGGTCTCAAACTCCTGACCTCGGGTGATCCATCCACCTCAGCCTCCCAAAGTGGTGGGATTACAGGCGTGAGCCACCACGCGCGGCCAATTCTCTTTACCCACATGCTCATTGTATATTATTCTCAGCAACTTTGATGTGAGCACCTTGAAGGAATGAGCCTTCTTCTTCCTGGTAACTCCTCACAGGAGCACCTGATCTTTGGAGATGCCTGGTAAAGATGATTGAAAAGAACTGATCAGCACTGGCCTCTTTCCCCCAAGATCTACCAGGGTCATAGCACTCTGAGGATTATTTTGTGATATTTCCCCCATGGTCGCTCCATCAACTGCCCATACTCCATAAGTTTGTCCCCTGTCCTCTGTCCGGATCTAGACTCCAGGGCAGTGAGGCACAAGGGAAAACTATCCTATCACCTCTTCTATTAATAGAAACAATTAGGAGAGCAGATGTAACTTGGCCTCCTAAGGGTCCCTCCTTCTGCCCTCCCTAAGACCGTCTGAGGGGAAGGGCAAGTTCTGAGGCTTCCTTAGAAAATCTCCCCCCACCATAGACTCTTGGAGCAGACAATGTCATCTGGCTCAGTCTCCAGCCTTCACCAGGAAAATGCTACAGCTTTCAGAGCAGACAGAGAAGACTCAGTATCTCTTCAACCATCAAGATGGAACAGACTGTAAGAGGGCCCTGGAGGTAAGATGTTGAGGCTGTTTCTAGGCTCAGTGGCAGGCTGCTTGGCATCATGAAGGGGTCAAGCAAGATGCTAGTCTGGGATCTATGGTATGTCTCCTTGAAGGTATGTCCCCTATGTAGGACCAGGGCTGGAGGAAATTCTACATGTTTGTCTTCCCAGTAATCTATAAGCTCCTTCAAGGAAAGGAATGTCTTATTCATATTTGTTTCTCCCACCTAACAGGGCACCTGGCACAAAAAAGATGCCAATAAATATTTGTGGGCAGAAGAGAGGAAGGGAGGCCTTAAGTAAACTCAAGCAAATGAGTTGCTAACCAGGAGGCAAGCCCTGTCCTTTCCCAGCTCAGCCCAATCTGCTGTGGGACTCATCTTAGAATGTTGCTCTGGCTTCTCCCTTAACCCTTCAGGCCCCGACTTGGACAATACCTCCTCTTTTACTTCTCCCTGCCCTTTTGCACACCAAAGCAGAATTCATCATTCCGTTCTCCAATGGAATATTGGATATTCCATTACAGCCTTTAATCAACTGGATTGAGAGTCTTTGCCTCTTCCTCTTCACCAATAGTCAGGGATGCTAGAGGGAAAGGCTCAGAGCCTCTTCCTCAGACTGGATGAGAGGACCTCCAGGTTACTTGCAGATAACAAAGGTCATACAGCAAGGTAACTGGGATGAGGGTTGAGGTTAGACAGCTCTTTCCTGGGGTGAGGAGGGAGGTGAGGTGAGTGGAGGAAGGTTTTCTTTGAGGAGGGCTGGCAGGACAAATGAGGCTTCTTTAGACCAGCGGGAATGTGCTGTCTGGACAGGCTTGTTTTTCCTAAAAATCATGAGGCAGCTCTCGGCACCAGAAGTCAGAACTGAGCCTGGGAGCAGGATGGAAAAGGTACCTATGCTGTCTCACCTGGGGCTCAGGGCTCCAGCATCACGGAAGGTAGAGTTGGACCTCTGGGGTCTTCCAGGCCAGTGGCTGCTGTAGGGCATCCCTGGGTCACTCCGAGTCCTTAAAGGTAATCATGGAGACCTGAGAGACACTTTCAATTTCTCCAAAGAACTCGTGGAATTTTCATCATATGGTAAGATTGAATAGGCTAAAGTAAAAGGTTGCTTTTCTTTGCTTTTGGCTAGAATTATATCAACACAGTGTCCTCATGGAAAAATAAATTATTTGATAAATGCAGTTTGGTGGGTACAATTTTTCAAAATATGGGATCCTTCTTTTAGATGTTAAAAAAGTTGGGAACCACTGGTTCCCCCAAATCTTTCTTTCCATAGATGAGAAGGATGAGGCCCAGATAGGTGACACAGCTGGTCAGTAGCTGGCCTAGGGTTAGGACCAAGTCAACTGACCCTAGTCAACTGTCCTCTCTGCACACCACGTGCCTCTCTGCTTTCTCTTGTCTTCATCATTCTTACTGAAGGGGGAGTCCTCTGACTCTGCCACCCCAACACCTACTGCTCTCCAGTGGAACTTCTACTGGAGTCTGACACTCCAGTGTGTTCTCTGTGTTCTCTGGGGTGCCCCACTGAGCCCCAGCATCTACTGCTATCAATATTATGTCCATAGCTGCCAGGGGAGTGGTGTCCCTATGAAAGAAAGGAGACATCCAGGATACCCCCAGGGGATACATCAGTCAAATTCATATTTAGTTATGGGTAAAGGAAACCTTGACAAATTGTGGCTTATCCAAGAAAGTTCCTTTCTTCCCTCCCCTTCCCTCTCCTTCCCTCCCCTTCCCTTCCATCTCCTCTCCCTTTCCCCTCCCCTTCCCTCCCCTTGCCTTTCTTTCCCTTTCTTACCATCTTTTCTACCTTCCTTCTCTCCTCCCCTACCCTCCCCTTCCCTTCCCTTCCTTGTTTCTTTGTTTCTTTGTTTCTGTCCTTTCCATGCAACAAGAAGTCTGGGGGTGGGCAGTCCCGGGCAGGTGCAGCTGCTCAAGGAGGTCATTAAGGTACCAGACTCTTTCTCTTTTTCTGTTCTAGCATCCTCAGTGTTTAGCCTTTCTCCTCATGGTTGCAAAGTAACTGCTAAATTTCCAGTCAAGAAGAGGGTGAAAAAGGTCGGGGAGAGGGAAAAGCCCACTGCTAGAAGGCCTTGGCTCTGATTATTCAGGAAGGGAAGGCCTCATCTGGGATAGCTCACCCTCCCTTTGAGTAGAGCTCATCTCATGAACATCACTAGCTGCCAGGGACACTAGACATTTAAGCATTTTCCTTTCCAGCCCTTATACTAGAGGAAGGTAATATAGAAGAGGATTGAAATGGGGTAGAGAGAGCCAACACAAAACACGCACGTCTCCCCTGCATCCTTACCCATCCTCCTCTCCAGCCTTGCTGTTACAAGGAGAGGTGACTGTGGGCAGCCAATCTTTCCACTGGTGCTATGGATCCCATGCCCTGTCACCTCCTCACCTCTGTTTCCTGTATGTTCAAACTTTTCTGCTCTCTTGGATCTTATTCACTTTTTAATACATTCTTAAATCATTCCCATGTTAAACAAAGTCAAACAACTCTTGGAGCAGTGACTTAGAGGACTTATAGAAAAATGTTGGGATCTAAAATTGTGTTTGTCAGCATTTGCTGACCTTCAGTGAGTTGCTGCAAGACAGAGACAATCATTAGTCATGCTAGGCCACAGGAGAGCAGGAAGGACACAGTTTACATTTCATCAAAAGGCCCTTTATGACTGTGGCCAAAGATTCAGGAGCTCTGAGGGTCAAAGATTCATGTCCCTTGCAGACTACAAATCTGAATATGGCTCTTCTCTTGAATGACAAAAGGCCACTCTGTAAGGCTTTGGTTTTTCATCTTTAAAATGGGGACAATCATACACTTGCTTCAAAGGATAATCCTGAGGATACAGTGAAATAATATACCCAAGAATGGCTTATCTTATAAAAGATAAACTAAAGCAGAGCTGGGGGTAAGAGAGAAACCCAGCCTCCGTGTGTGAGTGCCACGTGTTCTTATGCCAAAATTCAGCCCCATCCCATGTGTGTTCTGCTGTGTGAGCCAAAAATGTCCTTTTTCTCTCCTTAACCTTACTCAGGTTACATTTCTTTCTGTGTAACCCAAAGCATCCTCTCTAATAAACTCATCCATTCCCATGGCCTCCAGTGACACTCAGGTCAATCCCTATAGCCCAGACCTTTCTCCTACACTCCGCAGCAATCTACCCACCTCCATATTTGATATTAATACTTAGATATATACAGACCCCTCAAACTCAAAATGTCTAAAAGTAGACTATTCATCTTCCCCATACCTGTGTTTCTTCCTCATGTTCTCTGTCTTAGTAAATGACATCATAATCTATTGGCTGCCAAAGCTGAAAACTGGAAATCATACTTGGCTTCTTCCTCTTCTTCATTCTCCACATCCCATCATCAAGCTCTGTAATTTACATCTCTTAAACATCTCCATCTTCAATACCACCCTCTTAGTCCAGACCATCATCTCTAGCCTCTGTGATCATCATTATTTATTTCCTACCCAACATAATTTCCCTATTTACTTGCCTATAAGAACCCCTACATGGCTTCAGGCAGCCATGTGCCTAGTTCTAGGTACTGAGTCATTATGAAGAACATTGTTCCTCTTTGCCAGATACTCAATTTCCCAGCCTTGCTTGCAATTAGAAGGGCAGTGTGACCCAGTTTTGACCAATGAAATGTAAAAAGACATCTATGATGGGCTCCTGGGAAAGTTTTGCTTTACTGAGAAAAAGGATAGAAGGTGTCTAGTACTGTCCCCTCCCGCTTCTCCCTGCCTTGAATACGATTACTGGGTCTGGAGCTGAGGCAGTCATCTTGCTACAGTGAGGGAATAAGCAAGAGCATACATAGCCAATATGTGGAGGATGGTGGTGCAGAAGGATGGAAAAAGCCTGGGTTTCTAACAACGCCATCCCTGAGGAGGCCTTATTTCCTAATTTCCTATGGGTAAACAATGTCATTACAGGTTTTAAGCTATGTTGGGTATTCTGTTATATGAAACTGAAAGCATTTCTAACTAATATAATCTCTCTGGCTTTGTTCTCTTCCTCTCCCTTAATTCTTCACACAGTATTCAGAATAATCTTTTACAGATATAATTCTGATGTTGACATGTCCTTGCTAAATGTGTTTGATGGCGTTCTATCCTTTAGTTTAGTGAAACTTGTATGGCCAGCTGCACCAGCTTGGAATAAAAATGAAGCCTGCCTCTTTTTTAATATTCACAATAACCACTGGAGCTTCAGTCTGTTCAGATTAGCAGGTGTCCAATATCCCTTTTAGGCCTAATTCAGAGGAGTCAATCTGGCATTCAAATGCCAAGCAAAGGGAGAACTTGAGAGTATGCCAGGCCGTCACTGAGTCCATCCTTTTGGCCTTCATTGACTGTCCCATGGCATCCCATTTGTAGGCTGGGCACATTTGACTGACCCATTCCTGTCTAACACTTCTGTGACATCCTTGGTTGGTCCACATCCCCTGCACTGGCCATGGTGGTGGTGGCTCCTTAAGAGAGAATTGCATGCTGGTAGTGGGACACTTGGCTACAGGATAGCCATGATTATAGCTCTGTTAGCCTATGTTCATCCTCTTCCTAAACCATATCTCCCATGCCAGGGTGACTGGATGCAAAGGGGCTTCCAGACTCAGCCACATGCTGGTCACAATCAGCCTTCACCCCAGAGCTCTTTTAGCTCATAGGATTGAACCCAGGTAACCAGTCCCAGCTCTGCTTTTATAAAGTTCACCCTAACTCTGAACTCCACTGTATTAGGATCAAGTGTGCACACTGGGGGACTCCCTTAATATGGCTGGACCCTGCCTGCCTCCTCTGCCTCATTTCATGCCACTGTCCTCCATGTCTCTTGGTACCAATGATGCTGGGCTTCTACATTTTTCTCACAAGCATTAAAATTTTTCTTGTTTTTAGGTTCAAACATGCTTTTTAAATTTTATTTATTTATTTTTATTATACTTTAAGTTCCAGGGTACATGTGCACAACGTGCAGGTTTGTTACATATGTATACATGTGCCATGTTGGTGTGCTGCACCCGTTAACTCGTCATTTAACATTAGGTATATCTCCTAATGCTATCCCTCCCCCCACCCCACCCCACAACAGGCCCCAGTGTGTGATGTTCCCCACCCTGTGTCCAAGTGTTCTCATTGTTCAGTTCCCAACTATGAGTGAAAACATGTGGTATTTGGTTTTCTGTCCTTGCAATAGTTTGCTCAGAATGATGGCTTCCAGCTTCATCCATGTCCCTACAAAGGACACGAACTGATCCTTTTTTATGGCTGCATAGTATTCCATGGTGTACATGTGCCACATTTTCTTAATCCAGTCTGTTATTGATGGACATTTGGATTGGTTCCAAGCCTTTGCTATTGTTTATAGTGCCACAATAAACATACAGGTGCATGTGTCTTTATAGCAGCATGATTTATAATCCTTTGGGTATATACCCAGTAATGGGATGGCTGGGTCAAATGGTATTTCTAGTTCTAGATCCGTGAGGAATCACCACACTGTCTTCCACAATGGTTGAACTAGTTTACAGTCCCACCAACAGTGTAAAATCATTCCTATTTCTCCAAATCCTCTCCAGCACCTGTTGTTTCCTGACTTTTTAATGATTGCCATTCTAACTGGTGTGAGATGGTATCTCATTGTGGTTTTGATTTGCATTTCTCTGATCGCCAGTGATGATGAGCATTTTTTCATGTGTCTGTTGGCAGCATAAATGTCTTCTTCTGAGAAGTGTCTGTTCATATCCTTTGCCTACTTTTTGATGGGGTTGTTTGATTTTTTCTTGTAAATTTGTTTAAGTTCTTTGTAGATTCTGGATATTAGCCCTTTGTCAGATGGGTAGATTGCAAAAATTTTCTCCCATTTTGTAGGTTGCCTGTTCACTCTGATGGTAGTTTCTTTTGCCGTGCAGAAGCTCTTTAGTTTAATTAGATCCCATTTGTAAATTTTGGCTTTTGTTGCCATTGCTTTTGGTGTTTTAGTCATGAAGTCTTTGCCCATGCCTGTGTCCTAAATGGTGTTGCCTAGGTTTTCTTCTAGGGTTTTTATGGTTTTAGGTCTGACATTTAAGTCTTTAACCCATCTTGAATTAATTTTTGTATAAGGTGTAAGGAGGGTATTTAGTTTCAGCTTTCTACATGTGGCTAGCCAGTTTTCCCAGCACCATTTATTAAATGGGGAATCCTTTCCCCATTGCTTGTTTTTGTCAGGTTTGTCAGAGATCAGATGGTTGTAGATGTGTGGTATTATTTCTGAGGGCTCTGTTCTGTTCCATTGGTCTGTATCTCTGTTTTGGTACCAGTACCATGCTGTTTTGGTTACTGTAGCATTGTAGTATAGTTTGAAGTCAGGTAGCATGATACCTCCAGTTTTGTTCTTTTGGCTTAGGATTGTCTTGGCAATGTGGGCTCTTTTTCGGTTCCATATGAACTTTAAAGGAGTTTTTTCCAATTCTGTGAAGAAAGTCATTGGTAGCTTGATGGGGATGGCATTGAATCTATAAATTACCTTGGGCAGTATGGCCATTTTCACGATATTGATTCTTCCTATCCATGAGCATGGAATGTTCTTCCATTTGTTTGTGTCCTCTTTTATTTCATTGAGCAGTGGTTTGTAGTTCTCCTTGAAGAGGTCCTTCACATCCCTTGTAAGTTGGATTCCTAGGTATTTTATTCTCTTTGTAGTAATTGTGAATGAGAATTCACTCACTTGGCTCTCTGTTTGTCTGTTACTGGTGTGTAGGAATGTTTGTGATTTTTGCACATTGATTTTGTATCCTGAGACTTTGCTGAAATTGCTTATCAGCTTAAGGAGATTTTGGGCTGAGACAATGGGGTTTTCTAAATATACAATCATGTCATCTGCAAACAGGGACAATTTGACTTCCTCTTTTCCTAATTGAATACCCTTTATTTCTTTCTCCTGCCTGATTGCCCTGGCCAGAACTTCTAACACTAAGTTGAATAGGAGTGGTGAGAGAGGGCATCCCTGTCTTGTGCCAGTTTTCAAAGGGAATGCTTCCAGTTTTTGCCCATTCAGTATGATATTGGCTGTGAGTCTGTCATAAATAGCTCTTATTATTTTGAGGTATGTCCCATCAATACTTATTTTATTGAGAGTTTGTAGCATGAAGGGCTGTTGAATTTTGTTGAAGGCCTTTTCTACATCTATTGAGATAATCATGTGGTTTTGTCTTTGGTTCTGTTTATATGATGGATTACGTTTATTGATTTGCATATGTTGAAACAGCCTTGCATCCCAGGGATGAAGCCAACTTGATCGTGGTGGATAAACTTTTTGATGTGCTGCTGGATTTGGTTTACCAGTATTTTATTGAGGATTTTTGCATCGATGTTCATCAGGGATATTGGTATAAAATTCTCTTTTTCTGTTGTGTCTCTGCCAGTCTTTGGTATCAGGATGATGCTGGCCTCATAAAATGAGTTAGGGAAGATTCCCTCTTTTTCTATTGATTGGAATAGTTTCAGAAGGAATGGTACCAGCTCCTCTTTGTACCTCTGGCAGAATTCGGCTGAGAATCCATCTGGTCCTGGACTTTTTTTGGTCAGTAGGCTATTAATTATTGCCTCAATTTCAGAGCCTGTTATTGGTCTATTCAGGGATTCAACTTCTTCCTGATTTAGTCTTGGGAGGGTGTATGTGTCCAGGAATTTACCCATTTCTTCTAGATTTTCTAGTTTATTTGTATAGAGGTGTTTATAGTATTCTCTGATGGTAGTTTGTATTTCTGTGGGATTGGTGGTGATATCCTCTTTATCACTTTTTCCTTTTTTATTACATGTATTTGATTCTTCTCTCTTTTCTTCTTTATTAGTCTTGCTAGCAGTCTATCAATTTTGTTGATCTTTTCAAAAAACCAGCTCCTGGATTCATTGAATTTTTGGAGGATTTTTTGTGTTTCTGTCTCCTTCAGTTCTGTTCTGATCTTAGTTATTTCTTGCCTTCTGCTAGCTTTTGAATGTGTTTGCTCTTGCTTCTCTAGTTCTTTTAATTGTGATGTTAGAGTGTAAATTTTAGATCTTTCCTGCTTTCTCTTGTGGGCATTTAGTGCTATAAACTTCTGCCAAGACCAGCTCGGTCAGGGAGACCCTAACCCAGTCGTGCTAGAGGAATTAAAGACACACACACAGAAATATAGAGGTGTGAAGTGGGAAATCAGGGGTCTCACAGCCTTCAGAGCTGAGAGCCCTGAACAAAGATTTACCCACGTATTTATTAACAGCAAGCCAGTTATTAGCATTGTTTCTATAGATATTTGATTAACTAAAAGTATCCCTTATGGGAAACAAAAGGATAGGCAGAAATAAAGGGATGGGTCTGGCTAGTTATCTGCAGCAGGAACATATCTTTAAAGTACAGATTGGTCATGCTATTGTTTGTGGTTTAAGAATGCCTTTGAGGGGTTTTCTGCCCTGGGTGGGCCAGGTGTTCCTTGCCCTCATTCTGGTAAACCCACAACCTTCCAGCATGGGCATCATGGCCATCACGAACGTGTCAGAGTGCTGCAGAGATTTTGTTTATGGCCAGTTCTGGGGCCAGTTGATGGCCAGATTTTGGGGGGCTTGTTCCCAACATGTCCCCCTTCTTAGATTTGCAAATCAATAAAAGCAAAGGCAGCTTTGTCACGGTGAGCTACTTCTCGCAGGAGTCAGGATGCACACCTGCAGACTATACAAAGACAAACAACACAGATTAAAAGCAAAATCATCATTGAAATTACAGAGCTTCCAAGTGTTTTTATCCATTTAAATGGGTTACTAGCTGCTAATCTGTCTGCAGCTCCTTTAAGCACTCCAGTTCCTGGCATTAAGGTCAGGTGTGCCTGGGATGCTTTAAATATTTGTTCTTTTAATTTTGCAATATCCAAAGACAAGTTTGTACAGTGTCCTTTGAGATGCTTTTTTATTCTTTCCCAAATTTTGATCTTATTAAGAGTTATTAATAGTTTCCACAAATCCTTATGTTTAGCTCCTACAAAGGTCCATATCATTTGAGGTTGATATACCACCATGGTTCCAGATAATAAGAACTTTTGCTGTACTTCTTATTATTTCTACCATCTGACCATTTTGTTCAGACCAGCTGAACATAAGCTAAACATCCCCTTAGGGGACCAATCAATAATGATTCCATAGGAATCATTGCACAGTACCTCTGCCTGTTCTGCAATGCAATCTTCCTAAACCAGTACGTTCGTTTTTTCTAACTGGGTCCAATCCTGTTTACAAATAGGTTTTTGAGGGCAGTATGCCTCAATTATAGGAGCAGATTTATTATGGTAATTAATGAGATCTGAAAGCATGTGTAACTGTGTCATAGAGTGATTATATCTATTGCCAGCCAAGAATGATAAATATGCCCAGTAAGTATAATTGTTCTCTGTGTCAGCCCTTGTTGAAGGAATACTCAGCAATGGTGAGCACTCCTATCATAGCTACCATTAAATTACTCATTGTGACTGGTTGTCCCACTGTCCTCAGGTTTTCTTCTGCCATCTGTGACAGCTTCTTGATCTGTCCCCAGGTGGGTGGCTGTGTTCGATTGGTGTTGCTCATGACAGTTGGGGTCCTCCTCAGCGTCAGTCTCGATACGGCTGCAACCGATGGGTCCTCAGGATCCTCCCGGAATCTCTTTCTCAGCATTTGGCTCATGATAAGGTTTCAGGTGTCTTTTTTTTTTTTTTTTTTTTTTTGATGGAGTCTCGCTCTGTCCCCTAGGCTGGAGTGCAGTAGCGCGATCTCAGCTCACTGCAAGCTCCACCTCCTGGGTTCACACCATTCTCCTGCTTCAGCCTCCCACGTAGCTGGGACTACAGGCACACGCCACCACGCCCGGCTAATTTTTTGTATTTTTAGTAGAGATGGGGTTTCACTGTGTTAGCCAGGTTGGTCTCAATCTCCTGACATTGTGATCCACTCACCTCAGCCTCCCAAAGTGCTGGTATTACAGGCGTGAGCCACTGCGCCCAGCTGGTTTCAAGTGTCTTGATGGTATCCAAATCGGCTGTTGATTTTGGCCTGGAGAAACAGAAGCATAACCTCTACCCCAAGTTATTATTTTACCTATTTCCTAACTTCTTGTTATTGGATCTCTCCACCAAATCAGTTGTTCTGCTTCTGTCTTTGCAGCTGGTTTCTGTAGATGCTCTTCAGCTGCTGATAACATCTGGCCTTTGGGCAGGCTCAAAAAATTTAAACTTAATAATGCTAGATTCAATTGTGTATGGGCTGTCCCATAATCCCTGTTTCTCCCCCTTTTTTGTTTTTATTATCGGTTGTTGATCTGTATGAAATCATAACTGAGCATTTTCAATTAACTGTGTGGACTGAACCACGTATGAAGAATCAGAAATCACATTAATAGGCATATTAAAAGCAGTCAATACCTCAATTACAGCTACAAGCTGTGCTTTTTGAGCTGAAGTATAGGACGTCTGGAAAACTTTACCTTTTGATCCAGAATAAGAAGCTTTACCATTACTAGACCCATATGTGCAACAATGAAAATGCTTAGAAGGCTGCAGGTTGTTTACTGCAGGAATTGTAAATGCAAACCATTCACAGTCTTGCTCAGCTAAGGGGATAGTAAAGCAACAGTCTTTAAATCTATGACTATTAAAGGCCAATTTTTTGGAATTATAGCAGGAGAAGGCAATCCTGGCTGTAATGCTCTCAAAGGTTGTATAACTGAATTGATGGCTCTTAAGTCAGTTAACATTCTCCATTTACCTGATTTTTGCTTAATTACGAAAACTGGAGAATTCCAAGGGGAAAATGTTGGAGCTCTGTGCTCATTTTTTAATTGTTCAGTAACTAATTCCTCTAAAGCCTCCAGTTTCTCTTTACTCAGTGGCCATTGTTCTATCCAAATTGGCTTATCTGTTAACCATTTTAAAGGTATAGTTTCTGGAGGCTTAACAATGGCCGCCATCAAAAATGATATCCTAAACCTTGGCGGGAACTTTGTCTTTCCACTTGAAGTGGTTCTTTCAAACCTTGCAAATTTTTTTTCTAGTCCCATACCAGGAAGATACCCCATTTCATGCATCGTATGTTGATTCTGAGGGCTACATAAGTGTTCTGGAATTAGAACTTGTGTTCCCCATTGTTGTAACAAATCTCTCCCCCATAAATTTATAGGTATAGAAGTTATAATTGGTTGAATAGTCCCAGGTTGTCCATCAGGCCCTTCACAATGCAAAATATAGCTACTTTGATATACTTCAGGGGCTTTACCAACTCCAACTATGTTAAATTGAGCGGGTTGAATTGGCCATGCAGACAGCTAGTGCTGTAGAGAAATGATCGAAATATCTGCTCCTGTATCTACCAAACCTTTAAATTTCTTTCCCTGAATAGTTATTTCACAGGTAGGACGTTTATCAGTAATTTGATTTACCCAATAAGCTGCTTTGCCTTGTTTATTTGTGCTTCCAAATCCTCCTGTTCATTTAATTTCACTTTTCCCCATTCCCACATACAGCACAATCAGGAGCTGTGCTATGCGCTCTCCTGGCTCTGCTTTCCAGGGAACAGAAGTAGATATAACAATTTGAATTTCCCTATCGTGATCTGAATCAATGACTCTTGTATGTATTTGTACCCCTTTTAAATTTAAACTAGACCTTCCTAAAAGTAATCCTATCGTCCCTGCTGGCAAAGGACCACACACTCCTGTTGGGACCTTTTGCAGGAGGTCCCCAGGCAGAAGGCTCACAGCTTTTGTGTAGCATAAATCTACTGTACTACTACCGGCTGTGGTGAAGGACAGACATTGTACAGGGGTGAGGGAATGGCCTGAGCCGGAAATGCCCGGGTTTGGAACAGGGCCCGGGGTGGGCCCCTCATGGCGTTTCCTGAAATCCGGTTCCCATCTTTATCAAACCTAGAGTGATACTGATTAGCCCAATGTTTTCCTTTTTTGCATTTTGGACATATTTCAGACTCAGCAGTTTTCTTTTTTCCTCTGGCAGCCTGACTTGCTGATTATTTCTACATTCTTTTTAGTATGAATAGCTTGTTTAAATTCTTTGAGTAATTTAAAAGGAAAAGGCTCAAATGTAGCTATGATATTTTCCTGTTGATCTGGGGGGTGTATTCTAACAGGGACCTGCCAAGCCTCTAAATCACCCTCTCGTCTAGCTTGCTGAATTCCTGCCTGAATAGAACTAAGAGCAGTTGCTTGAGGTGCTGCTCAAACAGTCACTGGGGCAACTACTTTTTGCCCAGTGTCCTCTGGAAAAGAAAGATCTGGAGGGTCAGGCCACTCTTTTTCTTCAAAATAATAATGAGGGGTGCAGAAGGGTAGGGATGAACCTCTCCTTCCTTTGCCGCTTTAGCTTTAGCTGGCAAATAAACCTGCTCTGTAATCTCTTTTGTTACTTCATTATACTCTCCTTCCTCCTCATCAGTGTGAAAAAGTTCCAAGGTGGAATGAACATGACCCCACACTTGTCCCATTGTCACCCTGATGCTTCCGAGCTCCCCTTCTTACTCACCACGGGATTGCTTTAAGAGTACTTGGGTGTCCTCCAGCTAGTTCCATGTTCTCCAACTGTCACTCTGGCGACCCTTTGACCTGCATTTGAGCCCCCACATATGGGCGCTGCTTGCCAAGACCAGCTCGGTCAGGGAGACCCTAACCCAGCAGTGCTAGAGGAATTAAAGACACACACACAGAAATATAGAGGTGTGAAGTGGGAAATCAGGGGTCTCACAGCCTTCAGAGCTGAGAGCCCTGAACAGAGATTCACCCATGTATTTATTAACAGCAAGCCCGTCATTAGCATTGTTTCTATAGATATTTGATTAACTAAAAGTATCCCTTATGGGAAACGAAGGGATGGGCTGAAATAAAGGGATGGGTCTGGCTAGTTATCTGCAGCAGGAACATGTCCTTAAGTCACAGATCGGTCATGCTATTGTTTGTGGTTTAAGAATGCCTTTAAGGGGTTTTCTGCTCAGGGTGGGCCAGGTGTTCCTTGCCCTCATTCTGGTAAACCCACAACCTTCCAGCGTAGGCGTCATGGCCTTCATGAACATGTCACAGTGCTGCAGAGATTTTGTTTATGGCTAGTTTTGGGGCCAGTTTATGGCCAGATTTTGGGGGGCCTGTTCCCAACAATTTCCCTCTACACACTGCTTTAAATGTGTCCCAAAGATTCTGGTATGTTGTGTCTTTGTTCTCGATGGTTTCAAAGAACATCTTTATTTCTGCCTTCATTTCATTATTTACCCAGTAGTCATTCAGGAGCAGGTTGTTCAGTTTCCATGTAGTTGAACAGTTTTGAGTGAATTTCTTAATCCTGAGTTCTAGTTTGATTGCCCTGTGGTCTGAGAGACAGTTTGTTATAATTTCAGTTCTTTTACATTTGCTGAGGAGAGCTTTACTTCCAACTATGTGGTCAATTTTGCAATAAGTGCAATATGGTGCTGAGAAGAATGTATATTCTGTTGATTTGGGGTGGAGAGTTCTGTAGGTGTCTATTAGGTCCACTTGGTGCAGAGCTGAGTTCAATTCCTGGATATCCTTGTTAACTTTCTGTCTTGTTGATCTGTCTAACGTTGACAGTGGGGTGTTAAGGTCTCCCATTATTATTGTGTGGGAGTCTAAGTCTCTTTGTAGGTCTCTAAGGACTTCCTTTATGAATCTGGGTGCTCCTGCATTGGGTGCATATATATTTAGGATAGTTAGCTCTTTTTGTTGAATTGATCCCTTTACCATTATGCAATGGCCTTCTTTGTCTCTTTTGATCTTTGTTGGTTTAAAGTCTGTTTCATCAGAGACTAGGATTGCAACCCCTGCTTTTTCTTATTCTCCACTTGCTTGGTAGATCTTCCTCCATCTCTTTATTTTGAGCCTATGTGTGTCTCTGCACATGAGACAGGTTTCCTGAATACAGCACACTGTTGGGTCTTGACTCTTTATCCAATTTACCAGTCTGTGTCTTTCAATTGGAGCATTTAGCCCAGTTACATTTAAGGTTCATATTGTTATGTGTGAATTTGGTCCTGTCATTATGATGTTAGCTGGTTATTTTGCTGGTTAGTTGATGCAGTTTCTTCCTAACATCGATGGTCTTTACAATTTGGCATGTTTTTCCTTGGCTGGTACTGGTTGTTCCTTTCCATATTTAGTGCTTCTTTCAGGAGCTCTTGTAAGGCAGGCCTAGTGGTGACAAAATCTGTCAGCATTTGTTTGTCTGTAAAGGACTTTATTTCTCCTTCACTTATGAAGCTTAGTTTGGCTGGATATGAAATTGTGGGTTGAAAATTCTTTTCTTTAAGAATGTTGAATATTGGCCCCCACTCTCTTCTGGCTTGTAGAGTTTCTGCTGAGAGATCTGCTGTTAGTCTGATGGGCTTCCCTTTGTGGGTAACCTGATCTTTCTCTCTGGCTGCCTTTCCTTCATTTCAACTTTGGTGAATCTGACAATTATGTGTCTTGGAGTTACTCTCTTGAGGAGTATCTTTGTGGCGTTCTCTGTATTTCCTGAATTTGAATGTTGGCCTGCCTTGCTAGGTTGGGGAAGTTTTCCTGGATAATATCCTGAAGAGTGTTTTCCTACTTGGTTCCATTCTCCCTGTCACTTTCAGGTACACCAATCAGACGTAGATTTGGTCTTTTCACATAGTCCCATATTTCTTGGAGGGTTTGTTCATTTCTTTTTACTCTTTTTTCTCTTAACTTCTCTTCTCGCTTCATTTCATTCATTTGATCATCAATCACTGATACCCTTTCTTACACTTGATCAAATTGGCTACTGAAGCTTGTGCATGCATCACATAGTTCTTGTGCCATGGTTTTCAGCTCCATTAGGTCATTTAAGTTCTTCTCTACACTGTTTATTCTAGTTAGTCATTCATCTAATATTTTTTCAAGGTTTTTAGCTTCTTTGTGATGGGTTCAAACATCCTCCTTTAGCTCAGAGAAGTTTGTTATTATCAATCGTCTGAGGCCTTCTCTCAACTCTCAAAGACATTCTCTGTCCAGCTTTGTTCCATTGCTGGTGAGGAGCTGCATTCCTTCGGAGGAGAAGAGGAGCTCTGATTTTTAGAATTTTCAGCTTTTTTGCTCAGGTTTCTCCCCATCTATGTGGTTTTATCTACCTTTGGTTTTTGATAATGGTGACATACAGATGGTGTTTTGGTGTGGATGTCCTTTCTGTTTGTTAGTTTTCCTTTTAACAGTCAGGACCCTCAGCTGCAGGTCTGTTGGAGTTTGCTGGAGGTCCACTCCAGACCCTATTTGCCTGGGTATCACCAGCAGAGGCTGCAGAAAGCAAATATTGCAGAACAGCAAATGTTGCTGCCTGATCCTTCCTCTAGAAGCTTCATCTCAGAGGGGCACCTGGCTGTATGAGGTATCAGTCGGCCCCTACTGGGATGTGTCTTCCAGTTAGGCTACATGGGGGTCAGGGACCCACTTGAGGAGGCAGTCTGTCCATTCTCAGATCTCAAACTCCATGCTAGGAGAACAACTACTCTCTTCAAAGTTTTCAGACAGGGACGTTTAAGTCTACAGAAGTTTCTGCTGCCTTTTGTTCAGCTATGCCCTGCCCCCAGAGGGGGAGTCTACAGAGGCAGGCAGGCCTCCTTGAGCTGCCATGGGCTCCACCCAGTTCGAGCTTCCTGGCCACTTTGTTTACCTACTCAAGCCTCAGCAATGGCGGATGCTCCTCCCCCAGCCTCACTGCCACCTTGCAGTTCGATCTCAGACTGCTGTGCTAGCAGTGAGTGAGGCTCCGTGGGTGTGGGACCCTCTGAGCCAGGCGTGGGATATAATCTCCTGGTGTGCCGTTTGCTAAGACCATTGGAAAAGTGCAGTATTAGGGTGGGAGTGTCCTGATTTTCCAGGTACCGTCTGTCACAGCTTCCCTTGGCTAGGAAAGGGAACTCCCTGACCCAATGCGCTTCCTGGGTGAGGTGATGTCCCGCCTTGCTCCATGGGCTACACCCACTGTCCAACAAGCCCCGTGAGATGAACCCAGTACCTCAGTTGGAAATGCAGAAATCACCCATCTTCTGCGTCACTCACGCTGGGAGCTGCAGACTGGAGCTATTCCTATTTGGCCATCTTGGAACCTCCCCCAAACATGCTTTTTTAATCTGCCTGAACATATTCCCACCCTTTTACCTTGCTAACTCTTATTCTTCTTTAGACCAGTGGTCCCTAACCACTGGGCTGTGGACTGGTACAAGTCCATGGCCTGTCAGGAACCAGGCCACACAGCAGGAGGTGCAGGAGGTGAGTGGCTGGCAAGCATTAACACCTGAGCTCCTCCTCCTTTCAGATCAGCAGCGCCATTAGACTCTCATAGGAGCACAAACCCTCTTGTGAACCGTGCATGCAAGGGATCTGGGTTGCGCACTCCTTATGAGAATCTAACTAGCGCCTGATGATCTGAGGTGGAACAGTTTCATCCCAAGACTATTCCCCTCTGCACCCCACTGTCCATGGAAAAATTATCTTCCACGAAATCAGTCCCTGGTGCCAAAAACATTGGGGAACCAATGTTTTAGGCTTCAGGTTAAGTGTCACCTCATTAGACAGGTTTACCTGGCCCTGAGGTTCCCCTTCCACAACACTCACCTATTTAGTAAAGCCTACAATTTTCACCACCAAGTGAAGTCTGTCTGTCTTATTCACTGCTTAGCAAAGTAATAAACAATTGCAACTCCATAAATGGATGGTCAGGTTTTGTACCCTCTTCTTTAAGTGATGAACTTCTACTCATCCTGCACATCCTCCTCACACTCCCAGCCCCAAACTGGTTCAGCTGCTCTTCTCTGTGTTCCAGTAGCACGTTTTACCTTCCCTATCACAGACTTCATCTTATTACATCATGATTCCATGTTTACTTATCTGCCACTCCATCTAGGATTTGAGCTCCTTGAGTTCTGTGGTCTTGTTTAATCATCTTTGTATCTCCCAAGAAGAATGCTTGACATAGGGCAGGCTCTCAATGATGTTGACTTTATAAATCTGTTGTAAAAAGAGCCCCAGGAACCCTAAAAGTAGAGAGTAGGAAGTTGAGGGAGGGAGACAATTTTAGATTTAGCTAACTGCCTTGAACATGGCATAGATGAATTCTTCCTGTCTAACCTATTTGAGGAAGTGGATAGAGAGTTCTCTGTCCAAGTGTATATTTGCATATTTACATTTAGCTAGAAAATAAAAACTGCCCCTAGTACAGGAAGATGGGGAAGGCAGATAGCCTCTGTTCTAGGAGCTTAATCAGCAAGCCACTGGGGCTATTTTCAGAGCTTCCAGTGAGTTTTTGGCTATGCTAGGAGAGTTCACGAGCCACGTTTGGCAGCAGAGATTGGAGAAAGCTAAATTGTTCCACATAAGAAATGAGAGCAATTTGGATTTTGCCCCTAAGAAGAAGACAACAGTGAAGAGGGGGAAGGGATTAGCTGAATAACATGTAAAGAGTCTGCACCCTGAGTTATAAAAGTGATCAATGGATTTTTAAAAAGTAATACCAGAAATGTCTGTTGTTTAGTATTATTTAGTGTTTAGTGTTATTGCTATGATGTAAAGCTCTTCATTTCTTCAAAGCTTTCTAAGTTTTCCACATCACAGAAGCCTTGCAAGTATTTCTGCCACATTCTCCACCTGGATTGTGGTGGTGTGGAACAGGGACAGTCGCCAGGAATGGCCAGAGGACCCTGGATCGAACAATTCATCAGAAGCAGGAGCATCCTCCAGAAGTTTGTGGAAAACTTGAGATGGACATTAGACTTTGCAAACTCCAAAGGGTGATGCTGGTTCAAGGCACATTTGCCCTGACCTGAAGGGTCAATGTGACTGCTTCTAGTCTTTATGAGCAGGGCTGTGTGTGTTTCAGTGGCAGTGTTTGTGTAAGAAGTGTGGGCTTTCATTGTCTGTATAATTGAACCCTGTGCTTGCAATTATCCTTGAAGGTGTATGTGTTTATGTGCTGCTTTTGGAATGATGTATTGATATGACTGCATGTTGAGTCCCTGTGGGAGAGGCTGCTAAATGGTCATGTGACCATACTTTTCTTCCTCACCTAGGAACACCAAGCCCCTTCCCACTCCGTGAGAAGTAGAGGCCTTCCCAGGATCAAACCAGCACTCCCTCTCTGAGCCTCCCCAAGTAATATACACTACCTGCCCCATTTTCTCCTTCTCCTGCCCCTGCCTATTTCCTTGTCTTCTTCCTCCAGCCCCAAGAATAGCTGAAGCTCTTAACTAAGAGCAAGAAAACAAAAAATCAGGTCACCAGATGTGCTTCATTCCACCTCTCCCTCTCTAGCTATCCTCCCCACAAGCCAACGCATTCTGAGCATATATACAGCAAGCACCTGGCATCCCCCCGCACCCAGCTGTGCCTCTGCCTGGCAACAGACCCAATTCAGGTGGAAATTTGGGGTGCCCCACAAGCATACCATATGGTTCATCCTGTCTCTAGCACTATGGTGCAGCTCTTTTGTTCTGCCTAGACAGCCCAAGCAGACCCCAGAATGATTTTTCCCATCCTGAATGAAAGGTGATACTTTGATGTCATCTGTACTGCCAGGTCGCCTTCTCCCTGTGTAGACACTGCCTGTCTCAGTGTAGGAGGACACTGAGGTCTCCTGGAAAAAAGTCCCTGTCCAGAGGCGGGAAGACCGAGAGACCAGCAGTCCTGCCTCAGCTTATGGGCAGGGTTCACTTAAGCTGGTCCCCACCTGGAGCCCAAAATGAGTGTCTTGTGCTTTGGAATGAACAGACATCTGGGATTCTCATTGGGGACTGTTTACTGGTTGATTTGCATAGCACGTTAACAGCCCAAAGCAGCCCACTTTCTGCCAGGGACTTTCAGGAACCATTTCTCCAAGCCAGCGTGGCCCTGCCCGGGCATGAGCCCTCCCCATCCCTTCTTCCCTCCCCACATCAGCCACGTGGATGTGACTCATACGGGCTCTCTGAGCCCCTGCCAGCAGCAGCCAGAGGACTGCCTGGATAGAGTTGGGATGGGCTACTTCAGGAGCAGGGAACAGTCCAGAGTCCCTGTTGGAATTCCATGGGCCTCCGTGCCCTCCTCCTACTACTACTCCCCACGTCGCCTGCAGCCCAAACCTCATGCAGCAGCGTCTCCCTGATGCTCGGGAGAAAGTTCATTCTTCCCTATCTTCTTCTCTCCTTTCTCCTGTAGCACGTACGACAATCAGGGACAACTATGTGAGTTCTCTTGGCTTTTCCCTGTGATATTACATAAATAACCCAAAGTTAAAGCAGAATATTCATATATATTATTTTGTTTTATCATCATGATCACTCTATGAGATAGTTGTTATATTTCCCATTTCAAAGAAGAAGAAATTGAAGATTAAAAGATTAAGTGAGGCAAAGCATAGAGGATGTTTATAGGCAGTTAAACTATTCTGCATGATCCTGTAAAGGTGGATACAATTCATTATACATTTGTCCAAACTCATAGAATGTACAACACCAAGAGTGAAGCTTAATGTGAGCTCTGGACTTTGGGTGATAATGATGTTAAAATGTAGGTTCATCAGGTTTAGCAAATGACTGGTCCTGTGGGGGATGTTGATAGTTGGGGAGGCTGTGTGTGTGAGGGGCAGGGGATACATGGGGAACTCTTTGTACTTTCTACTCAATTTTGATGTGAACATAAAACTGCTCTAAAAAAAAAAAAAGTCTACTTTAAAAATGCCAGTCTAGGCAATACAGAGAGACCCTGTCTCTTAAAAAAAAAAAAAAAAAAAAAAAAAAAAAATTAGCCGGGCATGGTGATGCATTTCCATGGTCCCAGCTACTTGGGAGGCTGAGGTGGGAGGATTGCTTGAGCCCAGGAAGTTGAGGCTGCAGTAAGCTATGATCACACCACTGCACTCCAGCCTGAGCAACAGGGTGAGACCCTGTCTCAAAAAATAATAATAGTAATAATAAGAAATACATAAATAAATACTTATTTTTAAAAATTTTAAGTTTTAAGTTATTTTAAAAAGTTTTCCTTGATCCCCAGAGTTGTCCTTGTTCTAAATGTACTGCATGAGCTTCTGAATGTACTTGGAGATTTACCAGTACCTCTCCTTGCCAGTTGTAGCTCCTCACCCCAGCCTGTCATCTGTCTGCCCCACCCTCCTCAACCTCTGGACTATAAGAACTCCGAGCCTTGACTTAGTTGTCTCTGTATTCTTAGCTTGCGGCAGTGTCTGACACATAGTAGATGCTGAATAAATGTCTGCTGGGAGAATGCATGAATGAATGAATGCATGGAGGAAGAGGAAGGAGAGGGAGAGAGAGAAGAAGACAGTGGGAAGGAAGAGAAGAGGAAATAAAAAACAGGAAAAGGAGATGGAAGAAGAAGTAGAGTGCAGTATAGGGTCGGAAAGAAAAAAGGCATCCCTTGATTTGATCTTATCCCCTTTGTCTTCCTGGGGACTAGAAGGCCCTTCTCAGTTCCTTTCTTTTCCCTCTCCTCCCAACAGGGTAAGGACTTTGGCCAGAGACCTGACTATCCACCAGGTATCCCCATAAAGCCTTTAACCCTTAGATATAGAACTGCTCTGTCCCTTTTCTACAAAACAAACGTGTTATTTGGGCAGAAGAGGAAAGGAGAAAATTTGAAGTGGAAAAATCTTTGGTTTGGAAATTCAGCTGACTGCCCTCATTTGGAATAAAATGTCCTTCAGTCCCTGGCTGTGTGGCAGGCAGGCCCAGCCAACAGCAACACCGGATGCCGGGAGACTGGGAGGAGGCCGGGGGATTTTCAGAGGAGCCGCCAGAGTGGTATGAACTTGGAATCCAGGAAGAGAGTGATAGGGCTCATCTCCAAGGGCTGAATCCCTATCCTCTTCCTCATCTCTGTCCAGACAGGGTCAGTTGTCCCGATGTGTCAGGCAGACCGCTGTCCTGGGGGCACGGACAGGACCAGGAGAAGCAAGTCAAGAGGGAGAACAGGGGCTGGGTCTGTCTCATGTCCTGAGCACCAACCTCAGCATCTGACACATGGAAGGTGCCCAAGAAACATCAGCTGGGATAAAAAAAGTAACCCTTGTCCCAAGGGGTTGACAGGAGACCCAGACTTTGCACTCAGGTTGGTCCCAGCCTAATGGTGGAGATAGAATAGATATAAAGAATGCAGCTCAAAATTGGAATACCAAGTACAAACAAAAATAATATAAACCAAGGGCTTACCTATCAGAGTAGTACAGCAGACTGGCTTGGGGCCAGCGAGGTGAATTGAGAGAACCTCCCCAAACAGACCATCCTAAGTGAGCCTTTGAAGGAGCAGATGGGAATTATTTGGCTGAAGCCAGTAGGATGAGTATCAAAGTGGGGAGTTCAGACAACATAAGAAGAAGAAGGGCAGGAGGTTGAGTGGGGATGGGGCAGGTCTCCAGGGCTGGAGCAAAGCACAGCTGACCCACCCTGACTGGTGTCTGCAGCTGTTGTACAAGCAGCGCTTAAGTTTACACTGGCTTGCTGGTAACCTGGGTAGCCGGGGAAAACATCACAGTATAGTTCACAGGTTGTGTCATCATCTCCCAGATTCGTCATTTTCAGCCTTGGTTGTGCTTATGGGGCTAAAGGGTGGAGGCCTAGATTTGTAAGAGCCCAGAGACCAAACCCATTTCCACAAGAAAGTGCACAGAGAAGACAAAGGGAAAAACGTGGCAACAGGGAAGATGTCAGAGAGATGGGAGGCTGTGCAGAGAGGGCAGCGCGGGCTGCCAGTTGGCCTCTCTTGTTTTGTTTTGTTTTGCTTTGCAGGAGAGAGGGAGGTTGGAAGCGCCACTGAGAGGAGTCAGAGGAAAGTGTAAGGAGACTTGTAAAAAAAGGTATGCTGGATGCTGTGTGCTGCCTGATCCACTGTATGTGGGTTCAGGGTTTCAGCAAAGGCCATATAGACATTAAGGCTTCTGGAGCTGGGCTAATGCTTCCCTGGACTGTGATCCTGCTGAAATCGACTTTGGAGGAAAGGAAATGAAAAGGCTCCAATCTGTATCTTCCTGGCAGTAAACGTTTCTTATCCAATATCAATTCTTTCCTTCCTTACTTAATAAAACCACAATTTGTTACCCAGACAAAAGATGACCTTTCCTTTGCTCCCTTGCAGCTAGGAGTAGCCATGTGACACAGCTCTGACCAGTGAGGCATTTGCAGGAGCCCCTGGAAGGTTTAGGGGAAAGTCTGGATTTCCTGATATGTACCCAACCCTTGCTTCTTGTCATTTTCTTTTGTCTTCGTCCTGCCTGGAACATGTGATCAAGAGGCAGTCATAAGGATGAAAGTCATATGTGAAGGATGATGGAACAGAGGGACTAAAGGAGCCTGCCCTGTACACCCTGATTTTCTGCTATGTGGAGTGAAAAAGAAGCCACAGTCCCATGGATTCTGTTACCAGCCACTGAGTGCAATCCTACCTGATCCCATGGTCCTCACCAAGGCTGTGTCTGCTTAGGAAATGGAGAATGGTCCCCAAACCACAGCAGCAAAAATGAGTGGAAGGGTTGAGCATTATTTCCAGCCTTGGTTGCTCTGGTGATTGGTGCCTGGGAGGGGCAGGACCTCCATCCAACAAACTGTACCAGCAGAGTCCTAAGAGGTAGGACTTTGGAGATTCAGCCGTGTGTTCTATGGGTGGACTGAAGGCTGAAGGAGGAAGAGGTAGAAGTGCATTGCTACCCACCTACTCCATCCCACGTGCAGACTCCTTCGACCCCCAACCCCAGGCTGTCACCTGCTCCTATATTCATTTTCTCTGAGGTTGGAGGAAAGAGAAAGGAGACAGCAATGGCCAGATTTCCCTGTGGTTCCCAAACTGGTTACTGTGCTCTGCTCAAGTGCTGGCTCCCCGCCCCTCTCTATACACACACTCGGCCCATGTTCACTGATTCCCATCCTACCCTCCAGTCATTTGCCTAACTGACTTTTTTTTTTTTTCCAGGAAACCTCAGAGATGCACTGGACTTGGTCAGCAGACTTGAGTTCTATGCCCATGCCAGTCACTGACTGGCCATGACCTGAGTTGGACAAATCATGCGCACTCTAGACTTAAGTTGTTCCTTATCTGGAAAAGAAAAGGAGTGCTTTGTCAGTGGTTCCCAGATACCAATTTATAAAGATTTCACTAGTCTGTGGCAAAATAATAACAATGGCTATGAATTACTGGGTATTTCCTTTGTGTGAAGTGGTTTTCATATATTAACTCATTTAATCTCATAACCACCTGGAAAAGTATGTATTCTTATTAACACCTTCACATGATAGATGATAAAACCAAGGCTCAGAGAGGTTAAGTAACTTACCCGAAGGTCTTCAGATGGTAAGTGGTAGAGACTGGATTTGAACTCAGGTATCCTGGTCCCAGAGTCCATGTACTAAATCACTACATTACAGCTACCCATGTGATAAGGAAAAACTAAGGAGGAGGATGATGATGTGCACGCATATTGATACACACAGACATATAATACAGTATATTTGTGTACTGTTAGTGTAAGTTTAATACTGCCTTTCTGGGGAAGGACAGGGATATATATCCTTTATGTTAAGAGTGAGAGAATAAGTCTTTCATATTTTTTACATTCAAAGGTTCTTTTCTGAAATGATGACAGAAGATGAGTATTTTATTCGCTCAACTGGCAAAATAAAACTTATTGACAACCAGTTACTTTTTACAGTGTTTTATTTCTAACTTGTAATAGACCATGAAATTAAGTCTGGGAGCCCTGAGGCTACAGGGTCTTCGAAGTCCTTTCTGGCTTAAATAATGTAAGGCCTTCAACCTCCAGGTGAGGTGACTTAAGTCACACATTCTTGGAGACGTCCTCCCAGATATCAGGCACACCATCCAGGCCCCCTGGTCAGCCTAGCGGACGGAGAGCCATCACCCCGAGGCGACCTGTTGGTAACATGCCTGTTTAACACTGCAAGTATTTTGACCCATAAAGAAACTTTCCTGTCCCTCCATGGTCCCAGCTTTAGCTACACCCCCTCTGTACTTGTCTACCTCTTGGGATAAGTACCATAGAGAGAGAGAATCTTAAATTACTCATTAGTTGGTAGAGATATTTTACTTGAAAGCAGATCCCAAACATAACCTCCTCCTGCCCAATCCTAAATCTCAGGCACCAAAGAAGACCAAGCGCTATCCTGAGTACTATGAATGAGAAAACCAAAGGCAAAATAATGAACTATCTTGAGGATATCTGTTCAAAGCAATTGTCCTCCACCTTATATGGATTCTGTCAGATCCTGGAGCAGATTAGAAACAGAACAGGTAGTATTAGGGGCGGTCCATTAGCACTCTCTTTAAAACCAAGCTGTCAAACTCTTGTTTTGAAACTAACATAGAACAAGCAATTTGAGAGAAGGGAAATTGGTGTAGCCCAGTGTTTTCATTTTTTTCTTATTAACAGTCTCAAAGTCCCTAATGAAGGAGGGGAACATCCAAACAGTTAGCAGCCAGGGACATTCTTAGGAAGGACAGCAGAAGCCACAGCGCTGCTTCTGCTGTGGGGTCTACATGCCTAAAACTGAGCAAAGAATTCGACTTGGTGGGCTGGACTCTGCCTCAGAAATGAACAAAAACAAAACAAGACTTCAAGTTAGCATTTGTGGAAAGGGGAAAAAACCATTGTCTGCCTTTTTGTCTCACGAACACAGAAACAAAACACTAATGAAGGCTCCCAATCTGGCAGAAATCTAAGGAATTAGAGGAAAAGGAACAAAAATAAACAAAAGGACACCAGACTTCAAGTTCCTCAAGCCAGATGTGACCCTGAAGCTGGTGTAATGAGGAAGAAAAACAGCTGTTGACTCAGTCATATGATGATTCAATGATACAATTATGTCATCATCAAAAGAGGCTTTGATAACTTCGCCATTAGCAATAAGAGTAAAAATAGAGGAAGGAGGAGCTCGATTTCAGCACTAATCTGATTCATTCGCTTTAAAAGACCTAGGCTTGAGGCCTGAACTGGTAGTGGAATCTAGCTATTAAAAATGGTTCTATCTGGTGACGGAATTTTAAGAAATGTTGAAGTTGGCAAAGTGGATTGCTCTATTTAGCAAAGTATTTTCAGCTATGGTGGTCCATTAAAACACCAAGAAAAAGAACAAAAGAAACAAAAATCTACTGGATAGAGTTTGCATGAAATCCACAATCCTGCAGTTTCAAAGCAGCGGGAATACACTTGCAAATCAATGTTGGAAATTTGCATTTTTCTGAGCTTTTAGTGGAATGGAGTGTTGGGGAGGGACTTTCTGCTTTTTATGGGTGGATCCAGTGAAATGATTGCTGGTCCTGATTAGAGGCCCATGGTTTCAATAATCTAGCATTCTCCCAACTGTGTCTTTAGCCTCTCTTTCTTTCTCTTCGGCCTACAAACAGGCTACAGAAAGTGCTGTCTGGGCTACACGCTTAGATGACCCCATCCTAAAAACAACTTTCCATTGACTGGGGTCCCTTTCTAGCTATGACTATAGCAATCAGCTCTTCTTCCCAGACAAGTTGTTTGGGAGAGAAGTCCACATGTTACCCTGTTAGAACTGCCACATAAAATACAGGATGCCCACTTGAACTTTAATTTCAGATAAATGACAAATAATTAGTTTATGTATGTCCCATGCAATATTTGGGACATACTAATTATACTAAAAATGTATTCATTGTTTATCTGAAATTCAAATGTCGGATAAATTGAAATTTAAGTGAACATCCTGTATTTTTATTTGCTAAATCTGTCTATCTGACCCCTAGTATCCCTTCTTCACTTTCTATTTGTTGCTCAGCCCATGGAAACCTGGTTTTTGCCTCCACCTTTCACTGACACTGCTCTCCTCAGGCTCCCCAAAGACCGCTTACTGATCAAATTCACAGGGCACGTTTCCACCCTCCATGGCAGGGGCCTCTCTGGAGGACTCTGCAGGCACCGCTGGCATCTCCTTTGTCCTGGTGAAGCTGTCTTCTCTTTTGGCTTCCATGATGCATTACACTGCTTGTTTTCTCCACCTTTCTCTGACTGCTCCTTCCCTGTTTCCTTCATGAGCTGCGCTTGTTAAGACACCTCTTACATGTTTAATGCCACCCAGGGCACTGCCCTTTGGCCTTCGGCACTGTCTATACACAGAGCTGGATTTGCTGCTATATTTATCTCCCCACTCAGCCCCACTGGCCTCAGCTGCCCTGAGCAGCTCTGGCCTCCTCATCCATCATGCTGGGCACCAGAGTATGTCTCACAGAGAAACCTTTCTGCCCTGGGCCTCCAAGGAGGGCTCAGCTATCAGAGAAGAGGGTCATTTTCAAAAGGGTCAGAGCACAGGACCCTCCAAGATTGATGGGCTATGAATTATGGATGTCGCATCTGTCAGTCCCTGTGCTCCAGAGCCAGAGAGGGTGTCCCTGCCTTCCGTCCCTGAGTTGGCCTCTTCCCTCCAGCATCCCCGTAGCATGTGCTCACTAAATGCATTCCTGTATTGCTTTTTTACGTTTGTTGTCTTTTTGATGATCTTTATTTCTATGCACACACATACACGCGCAAGCACATCCCACCTGGTTGGGATCTCTCTGAACCCTCCTCCATCACACTGTGCCCTGCTAGAGGGCAAGGACTGAAATGCCCCAGGGGAAGTGTTTGATACATAGGTGTGACTATAACAAAACAAAACACAACAAACACACACACACAACGATTTTTACTTTTTTTTTTTTTGAGACCAAGTCTTGCTCTCTCACTCAGGCTGGAGTGCAGTGGTGTGATCTCAGTTCACTGCAACCTCTGCCTCCCAGGTTCAAGCGCTTCTGCCTCAGCCTCCTGAGTAGCTGGGACTACAGGTGTGCACCACCTCGCCCAGCTAACTTTTGTATTTTAGTAAAGATGGGGTTTCACCATGTTTCCCAGGCTGGTCTCAAATTCCCAACCTCAAGTGATCCGCCCACCTCGGCCTCCCAAAGTGCTGGGATTACAGGTGTGAGCCACCATGCCTGGTTGATTTTTACCCATTTTTAAAGTTGTAAGTGCTTTTGTACAGAATACTTTGGCAGTGATCTCAGGAGTTGTTTATGTTAATTTGCTAGAAGGAGATACAGAATGCCAGGCTAGATTCAAAACTCCTGAGGATCTCAAGCAATAATAAGTGCACTTACAGAAATTAAAAAGAAATACCACTGGAAACTCAAGGGCTTTTCTGGTGATCACAAAGATACTGGCAGATTTTTGTTGATAGATAGGCCAAACTTAATCAGCTAGGGAAAAGAAAGAGGTACTAAAAGGTAATCACCAAAGCCAAAAAGATTAAACTGGTTAAGACTCAACAAGCAAGTAAACACATTAAATTTTCTGAATATGACTGAAAACAAATTATAGTTAACCTCGTAATACTTTACAGGGTATTTGAGCTGTTGTTAGGGATCCACTTTTATTTTGGTAGTACTGTATAATAAATGTTTCCCTAAAACCTACAGTTAATTTAAAAAATATCTTTGTTTCTCAACTTGTAATGACATAAGTACATTGCATACCACAATTTTTCATTGAACATTTTATTTGTTGAAATT
This sequence comes from Symphalangus syndactylus, assembly GCF_028878055.3. Taxonomy (NCBI): domain Eukaryota; kingdom Metazoa; phylum Chordata; class Mammalia; order Primates; family Hylobatidae; genus Symphalangus; species Symphalangus syndactylus. The sequence goes on from NC_072434.2 coordinate 19,626,232, forward strand.
ATCTTATATAAGTCAACTTCAGGTGATTTAGAGAATTAATGTGTTTTTAACATTTTTTAAAAATCAATAGCTTTTTTTGGGGGGGACAGAGTCTTACTCTGTCGTCCAGGCTGGAGTGCAGTGGTACGACCTCAGCTCACTGGAGCCTCTGCTTCCCAGGTTCATGCAGTTCTCTTGCCTCAGCCTCCCAAGTAGCTGAGATTACAGGCATGCACCACCACACCTGGCTAATTTTTGTATTTTTTGGTAGAGATGGGGTTTCACCATGTTGGCCAGGCCGGTCTTGAACTCCTGACCTCAGGTGATCCACCCACCTAGGCATCCCAAAGTGCTGGGATTACAGGCGTGAGCCACCATGCCTGGCCCCAGTTAGCAGCATTTTTATGCACAAATAATGACCCAGCTGAAAAAGAAATAAGAAACACAATCTTATTTGTGATAGCATCAAAAATAAAATAAAATAAAGTACTTGGGAGAAATAAACTTAATCGGGGTGGAACCAAGATGGCCGAATAGGAACATCTCCGGTCTCCAGCTCCCAGCCCCAGCGACACAGAAGACGGGTGATTTCTGCATTTCTGCTTGAGGTACCGGTTTCATCTCACTATGGAGTGCCTAACAGTGGGTTCAGGACAGTCGGTGAAGCGCACTGTGCGTGAGCCAAAGCAGGGCGAGGCATTGCCTCACTCGGGAAGCGCAAGGGGTCAGGGAGTTCCCTTTCCTAGTCAAAGAAAGGGGAAACAGACGGCACCTGGAATATCGGGTCAGTCCCGTCCTAATACTGCGCTTTTCCAACGGGCCTGGAAAACGGCACACTAGGAGATTGTGTCCCGCACCTGGCTCGGAGGGTCCTATGCCCACAGAGTCTTGCTGATTGCTAGCACAGCAGTCTGAGATCACACTGCAAGGTGGCAACGAGGCTGGGGGAGGGGCGCCCGCCATTGCCCAGGCTTGCTTAGGTAAACAAAGCAGCCAGGAAGCTCGAACTGGGTGGAGCCCACCACAGCTCAAGGAGGCCTGCCTGCCTCTGTAGGCTCCACCTCTGGGGGCAGGGCACAGACAACCAAAAACTCAGCGAGAACCTCCACAGCCTTAAATGTCCCTGTCTGACTGACAGCTTTGAAGAGAGTAGTGGTTCTCCCAGCACGCAGCTGGAGATCTGAGAACGGACAGACTGCCTCCTAAAGTGGGTCCCTCACCCCTGAGCAGCCTAACTGGGAGGCACCCCCCCAGTAGGGACAGACTGACACCTCATTCAACCGGGTACTCCTCTGAGACAAAACTTTCAGAGGAACTATCAGACAGCTGAATTTGTGGTCTCACGAAAATCCGCTGTTCTGCAGCCACCGGTGCTGACACCCAGCCAAACAGGGTCTGGAGTGGACCTCTAGTAAACTCCAACAGACCTGCAGCTGAGGGTCTTGTCTGGTAGAAGGAAAATTAACAAACAGAAAGGACATCCACACCAAAAACCCATCTGTACATCACCATCATCGAAGACAAAAAGTAGACAAAACCACAAAGATGGGGAAAAAACAGACCAAAAAAACTGGAAACTCTAAAAAACAGAGCACCTCTCCTCCTCCAAAGGAACGCAGTTCCTCACCAGCAACGGAACAAAGCTGGATGGAGGATGATTATGATGAGATGAGAGAAGAAGGCTTCAGACGATCAAACTACTCTGAGCTACGAGAGGAAATTCAAAACAATAGCAAAGAAGTTAAAAACTTTGAAAAAAAATTAGAAGAATGGATAACTAGAATAACCAATGGAGAGAAGGGCTTAAAGGAGATGATGGAGCTGAAAGCCAAGTTTCGAGAACTACGCGAAGAATGCAGAAGCCTCAGTAGCAGATGCGATCAACTGGAAGAAAGGGTATCGCTGATAGAAGATGAAATGAATGAAATGAAGAGAGAAGGGAAGTTCAGAGAAAAAAGAATAAAAAGAAATGAACAAAGCCTCCAAGAAATTTGGGACTATGTGAAAAGACCAAACCTACATCTGATTGGTGTACCTGAAAATGATGGGGAGAATGGAACCAAGTTGGAAAACACTCTGCAAGATATTATCCAGGAGAACTTCCCCAATCTAGCAAGGCAGGCCAGCATTCAGATTCAGGAAATACAGAGAACGCCACAAAGATACTCCTCGAGAAGGGCAACTCCAAGACACATAATTGTCAGATTCACCAAAGTTGAAATGAAGGAAAAAATGTTAAGGGCAGCCAGAGAGAAAGGTCGGGTTACCCACAAAGGGAAGCCCATCAGACTAACAGCTGATCTCTCAGCAGAAACTCTACAAGCCAGAAGAGAGTGGGGGCCAATATTCAACATTCTTAAAGAAAAGAATTTTCAACCCAGAATTTCCTATCCCGCCAAACTAAGCTTCATAAGTGAAGGAGAAATAAAATACTTTACAGACAAGCAAACGCTGAGTGATTTTGTCACCACCAGGCCTGCCCTAAAAGAGCTCCTGAAGGAAGCACTAAACATGGAAAGGAACAACCGGTACCAGCCCCTGCAAAAACATGCCAAATTGTAAAGACCATCGAGGCTAGGAAGAAACTATAGCAACTAACGAGCAAAATAACCAACTAACATCATAATGACAGGATCAGATTCACACATAACAATATTCATGTTAAATGTAAATGGGCTAAATGCTCCAATCAAAAGACACAGACTGGCAAACTGGATAAGGAGTCAGGACCCATCAGTGTGCTGTATTCAGGAAACCCATCTCACGTGCAGAGACACACATAGACTCAAAATAAAGGGATGGAGGAAGATCTATCAAGCAACTGGAAAACAAAAAAAGGCAGGGGTTGCAATCCTAGTCTCTGATAAAATAGACTTTAAACCAACAAAGATCAAAAGAGACAAAGAAGGCCATTACATAATGGTAAAGGGATCAATTCAACAAGAAGAGCTAACTATCCTAAATATATATGCACCCAACACAGGAGCACCCAGATTCATAAAGCAAGTCCTCAGTGACCTACAAAGGGACTTAAACTCCCACACAATAATAATGGGAGATTTTAACACCCCACTGTCAGCATTAGACAGATCAACGAGACAGAAAGTTAACAAGGATATCCAGGAATTGAACTCAGCTCTACATAAAGTGGACCTAATAGACATCTACAGAACTCTCCACCCCAAATCAACAGAATATACATTTTTTTCAGCACCACACCACACCTATTCCAAAATTGACCACATAGTTGGAAGTAAAGCTCTTCTCAGCAAATGTAAAAGAACAGAGATTATAACAAACTGTCTCTCAGACCACAGTGCAATCAAACTAGAACTCAGGATTAAGAAACTCAGTCAAAACTGCTCAACTACATGGAAACTGAACAACCTGCTCCTGAATGACTATTGGGTACATAATGAAATGAAGGCAGAAATAAAGATGTTCTTTGAAACCAACGAGAACAAAGACACAACATACCAGAATCTCTGGGACACGTTCAAAGCAGTGTGTAGAGGGAAATTTATAGCACTAAATGCCCACAAGAGAAAGCAGGAAAGATCCAAAATTGACACCCTAACATCACAATTAAAAGAACTAGAAAAGCAAGAGCAAACACATTCAAAAGCTAGCAGAAGGCTAGAAATAACTAAAATCAGAGCAGAACTGAAGGAAATAGAGACACAAAAAACCCTTCAAAAAATTAATGAATCCAGGAGCTGGTTTTTTGAAAAGATCAACAAAATTGATGGACCACTAGCAAGACTAATAAAGAAGAAAAGAGAGAAGAATCAAATAGATGCAATAAAAAACGAAAAAGGGGATATCACCACCGATCCCACAGAAATACAATCTACCATCAGAGAATACTACAAACACCTCTATGCAAATAAACTAGAAAATCTAGAAGAAATGGATAAATTCCTCGACAAATACACCCTCCCAAGACTAAACCAGGAAGAAGTTGAATCTCTGAATAGACCAATAACAGGTTCTGAAATTGTGGCAATAATCAATAGCTTACCAACCAAAAAGAGTCCAGGACCTGATGGATTCACAGCTGAATTCTACCAGAGGTACAAGGAGGAACTGGTACCATTCCTTCTGAAACTATTCCAATCGATAGAAAAAGAGGGAATCCTCCCTAACACATTTTACGAAGCCAGCATCGTCCTGATACCAAAACCTGGCAGAGACATAACCAAAAAAGAGAATTTCAGACCAATATCCTTGATGAACATTGATGCAAAAATCCTCAATAAAATACTGGCAAACCGAATCCAGCAGCACATCAAAAAGCTTATCCACCATGATCAAGTGGGCTTCATCCCTGGGATGCAAGGCTGGTTCAACATACGCAAATCAATAAATGTAATCCAGCATATAAACAGAACCAAAGACAAAAACCACATGATTATCTCAATAGATGCAGAAAAGGCCTTTGACAAAATTCAACAATGCTTCATGCTAAAAACTCTCAATAAATTAGGTATTGATGGGACGTATCTCAAAATAATAAGAGCTATCTACAACAAACCCACAGCCAATATCATACTGAATGGGCAAAAACTGGAAGCATTCCCTCTGAAAACTGGCACAAGACAGGGATGCCCTCTCTCACCACTCCTATTCAACATAGTGCTGGAAGTTCTGGCCAGAGCAGTCAGGCAGGAGAAGGAAATAAAGGGTATTCAATTAGGAAAAGAGGAAGTCAAATTGTCCCTGTTTGCAGATGACATGATTGTATATCTAGAAAACCCCATGGTCTCAGCCCAAAATCTCCTTAAGCTGATTAGCAACTTCAGCAAAGTCTCAGGATACAAAATTAATGTACAAAAATCACAAGCATTCTTGTACACCAATAATAGACAAACAGAGAGCCAAATCATGAGTGAACTCCCATTCACAATTGCTTCAAAGAGAATAAAATACCTAGGAATCCAACTTACAAGGGATGTGAAGGACCTCTTCAAGGAGAACTACAAACCACTGCTCAATGAAATAAAAGAGGATACAAACAAATGGAAGAACATTCCATGCTCATGGGTTGGAAGAATCAATATCGTGAAAATGGCCATACTGCCCAAGGTAATTTATAGATTCAATGCCATCCCCATCAAGCTACCAATGACTTTCTTCACAGAATTGGAAAGAACTACTTTAAAGTTCATATGGAACCAAAAAAGAGCCCGCATCGCCAAGTCAATCCTAAGCCAAAAGAACAAAGCTGGAGGCATCACGCTACCTGACTTTAAACTATACTACAAGGCTACAGTAACCAAAACAGCATGGTACTGGTACCACAACAGAGACATAGATCAATGGAACAGAACAGAGCCCTCAGAAATGATGCCGCATAGCTACAACTATCTGATCTTTGACAAACCTGACAAAAACAAGAAATGGGGAAAGGATTCCCTATTTAATAAATGGTGCTGGGAAAACTGGCTAGCCATATGTAGAAAGCTGCAACTGGATCCCTTCCTTACACCTTATACAAAAATTAATTCAAGATGGATTAAAGACTTATATGTTAGACCTAAAACCATTAAAATCCTACAAGAAAACCTAGGCAATACCATTCAGGACATAGGCGTGGGCAAGGACTTCATGTCTAAAACACCAAAAGCAATGGCAACAAAAGCCAAAATCGACAAATGGGATCTCATTAAACTAAAGAGCTTCTGCACAGCAAAAGAAACTATCATCAGAGTGAACAGGCAACCTACACAATGGGAGAAAATTTTTGCAACCTACTCATCTGACAAAGGGCTAATATCCAGAATCTACAATGAACTCAAACAAATTTACAAGAAAAAAACAAACAACCCCATCAAAAAGTGGGCAGAGGACATGAACAGACACTTCTCAAAAGAAGACATTTATGCAGCCAAAAAACACATGAAGAAATGCTCCTCATCACTGGTCATCAGAGAAATGCAAATCAAAACCACAGTGAGATACCATCTCACACCAGTTAGAATGGCCATCATTAAAAAATCAGGAAACAACAGGTGCTGGAGAGGATGTGGAGAAATAGGAACACTTTTACACTGTTGGTGGGACTGTAAACTAGTTCAACCATTGTGGAAGTCAGTGTGGCGATTCCTCAGGGATCTCGAACTAGAAATACCATTTGACCCAGCCATCCCATTACTGGGTATATACCCAAAGGACTATAAATCATGCTGCTATAAAGACACATGCACACATATGTTTATCGCGGCACTATTCACAATAGCAAAGAGTTGGAACCAACCCAAATGTCCAACAACGATAGACTGGATTAAGAAAATGTGGCACATATACACCATGGAATACTATGCAGCCATAAAAAATGATGAGTTCGTGTCCTTTCTAGGGACATGGATGAAACTGGAAAACATCATTCTCAGTAAACTATCGCAAGGACAAAAAACCAAACACCGCATGTTCTCACTCATAGGTGGGAATTGAACAATGAGAACACATGGACACAGGAAGGGGAACATCACGCTCCGGGGACTGTTGTGGGGTGGGGGGAGGGGGGAGGGACAGCATTAGGAGATACACCTAATGCTAAATGACGAGTTAATGGGTGCAGGAAATCAACATGGCACATGGATACATATGTAACAAACCTGCACATTGTGCACATGTACCCTAAAACCCTAAAGTATAATAAAAATAAAAAATAAAAAAAAAAAAGAGTAAAAAGAAAAAAAAAAAAAGAAATAAACTTAATCAAGGAGATGAAAGATCTGTACATTGAAAACTATAAAGCATCAATGAAAAAAACTGAAAAAGATATAAACAAATAGAAAGATATTCTGTGCTCATGGATCAGAAGAATTAATATTGTTAAAATGTCCCCATTATCCAAAGCAATATACAGACTTGACACAATTCTTATCAGAATCCCAATGACATTCTTCACAGAAATAGAAAAAAAATCCTAGAATTCATACAGAACCACAAAAGACCCCAGATAGCCAAAACAATTCTAAGAAAGAAATACAAATAGAAATCTTCCATTTGTTATTTAGGGCTGGATTTGTATCTGGTCCTATAGGCACATTTAGGAAAAGAAACTTCCTCCAGTAAGTCCTTAATGTGTGCTTCCAAACTACTTTTTGCGTTAAATTCTTACAGTTTCTAAAAGAAAACTGTTAATGATTAGCCATTCTGAAGGCATTCTGAAGCATTACATTTCTTGATTTAACAATTACTTTAAAACATAGTAAAAGTTAAAATTTTAAAAATATAGTAAAAAATTACTATATATTACAAAACCATAGTAAACAAAACAGTATGGTACTGGCAGAAAAACAGACATATAGGCCAATGGAACAGAAGAGACAGCCTAGAACTAATTTCAAACATATATGGTCAACTCATTTTTGTCAAGGGTTCCAAGAGGACAAAATGGGGCAAGGATGGTCTTCTCAATAAATGATGCCAGGAAAACTGGATTTTCACATGCAAAAGAATGACACTGTACCCTTATCTGACATCATACACAAAAATCAACTCAAAATAGATTTTTTTTAAAAAAACCTAAATGCAAGATCTGAAACTGTAAAACTCCTAGAAGAAAACATGGAGGAAAATCTCCTGGACATTGGCCTTGGCAATGATTTTTTTCTTTTTCTTTTTTCTTTTTGGTAGAGACAGCGTCTCATTATGTTGCCTAGGCTGGTCTCGAACCTCTGGACTCAAGTGATCCTCCCGCCTCACATCCCAAACTGCTGGGATTATAGGTGTGAGCCACCGCATCCAACTGGCAATGATTTTTTGGAGATCACAGCAAAAGCTCAGGCTACAAAAGCAAAAATAAATAAATGGGGCTACATCAAATTTAAAAGATTCTGCACGACAAAGGAAACAATCAACAAAACAAAGTAGCAACTTAAGGACTGGGAAAAATTTTTGCAAACCATATATCTGATAAGGGGTTAATATCCAAAATTTATAAAGTACACACACAACTCAATTATAGAAAAACAAATAACCTAATTTTAAAATGGGCAAGGGACCTGAATAGACATTTCTCCAAAGAAGATATAAAAATGGCCAACAGGTATATGAAAAGGTGCTTGACATCATTAATCATCAGGAAAATGTGAATCAAAACCACTATGAGATATTATTTTAGACCCTTTAGGATGGCTATTATCAAAAAGTCATAGGGGTGTGGAGAAAAGGGAACCCTTGTACACTGTTGGTGGGAATGGAGATTTGGTGCAGCCATCATGGAAAACAGTATGGAGGTTTCTAAAGAAATTAAAAACAGAACTACCAGAAGACCCAGCAATCTCTGTTTTGTGACTATACCCCCCAAAAATGAAATAACCACCTTTTAAAAATACCTGCACTCCTATTTTCACTGCAGCATTCTTCACAATAGCCAAGATATGGAACCACCCAAGTGTCAATGGAGGAATGGATTTAAAAAACTGTGGCATCTGTATACAATGGAATATTATTCAGCCTTTAAAAAGAAGGTCCTGTCATTTGGCACAACATGGATTAACCTGGAAGACACTATGCTGAGTGAAATGCATCAGATAGGAAAAAAATATAGTGCATGATGTCACTTACATATGGAATCTAAAAACAAAATCAAATGTGCAGATGCAGATAATAAAACAGCAGTTACTGGGGTGGAAGCAGGCTGGGAGGAATGGGAGGAAGAAATGGGAAGATGTAGGTCAGAGGATACAAGGTAACAGGTGTGTGGAGAGATCTAATGTACACCATGATGGCTGTAGGTCATAAAATCGCACTGTACTTGGGATTCCTGCTAAATGACTAGATTGTAGCTGCTCTTGCCACAAAAGCAACAAAAATGAGTAACTATGTGGGGAGATGACAGAGATGTTCATTTGCTTTGCTATAGTAAATATTTTACTATCTATGTGTATCCTATAACAGCATGTTGTATACTTTAAATATACACAATAAATTTTAAAATAAGTAAATAGGATTGAGCTGGGAAGGAGGAGAAGTTTTTCTGAGAGAAGAACCAGGAGGCTGTAAGGGAGAGGATGTCCTCAGCCCAGCCCACGGCGCTCTGATGCCCTTTATCCAGCAAACTGCAGGAACTTACTCTTGAGGAGGTTAGTCCTCCTAATTGTCCGATTCAATAGATACTTTTCAGTGCTTACCAGTCTGGACCCCTCTGATGCATTGCCCTGTTGGTCCCTCTTCTCTGCTGCTGTTGTTGCTGCTTAAAAATAATTTCATTATATAGCTGATGGCAGTAGTTCTTGGTGATGCTGTCATGGTACATTTTAGCAGAGGTAGGTGGTGAGGTAAAAATAGACAATCAGTAAGTAACATGGCTGGATGTTTAAAGGTAAATAAAGCAAGGAAAGGTGATAGAATGCTTTTGGTAATGTGACATTTGACCCAAATGAAGTTAGGGAGAAACCCATGGGGACCGCCTAGGGAAGAGTGCTCCAGAGAAAGGGGACAGCACGTGCAAATGAACGAGGAAGTGTGCAAGAAGTTCGGGGTGGAGAAATCAGAGTCCTGAGAGGGGTGGGGATTAGGAGATGAAGTCAGAGAATTAGTAGAAGTAACTAATCATGAGTGGCCTTTCCAGCCACATCTGGCATCCAATCAAACCTTAACAGGCATACAAAGAGGCAGGAAAATACGACCCAGGGCCGGGCGCGGTGGCTTACACCTGTAATCCCAACACTTTAAGAGTCCGAGGCGGGCGGACTGCTTGAGCTCAGGAATTCAAGACAAGCCTGGGCAACATGGCAAAGCCCCATCTCTATAAAAAAAAATACAAAAATTAGCCAGGAGTGGCGGTGTGCACCTGTAGTCCCAGCTACTCGGAACGCTGAGGTGGGAGAATCTCTTGAACCCGGGAGACGGAGGTTTCAGTGAGCCGAGATCGTGCCACTGCACTCCAACCTGGGCGACAGAGCAAGACCCTGTCTGAAAACAAAGCAAAACAAAAAGAAAATATGACCCAGAATAAGAAGAAAAATAAATTGATTGAAACAGAAATGATACAGGTGCTAGAATTAAGTGGTGCAGAATATTAAAAAGTGATAATATACTCCATGTGTTCACAAAGGTAGAAGAATGTATGAGCGTGATAAGGAGAGATATGGAGAACATAAAAGAAGACCGAATTAAATTCTACAGATGAAAAAATACTGGCTGAGATGAACAGCATCTTAGACACTCCGGAAGAAAAGACTAGTAAACTTCAAGATACACCAGTAGAAACAATTCAAAATGTAACGCCAAGAAGAAGTCTGGAAAAAAGAAAACAACAAAGCATCAGTAAGCTGAGGAACAACATCAGACTGCCTAATATACGTGCCATCAGAGTCCAATAGAGGGAAAAGAAAAAATATTTAGAGAAAGAATGACTAAAACTTTTCTGAATTTGACAAAACGATAAACCTGCAGATCCAAGAAGTTCAATGAACCCCCAATCAGAAAAAAAAAAAAAACATGAAGAAAACTATATCAAGAGACATCATAATCGAATTTTAAGAACTGGTGTTAAAGAGAATGTCCAAAAGCAATGAGAGAAAATCAACAGCATAACTATAAGAAGCATTAAAGGAAGGCTTTTTTGTACCAAAGGAAAATGATGCCAAATGGACATTTGGATTTATACCAAAAAATAAAAGAAATTTCTGGAAATGGTAAGTATGTAGATAAATATAAAAAAAGTTAAATTGAAATATCTAAAAGGGATAATTTATTGTTTAAGGGAAAAATAATAGTAATACATTGTGAGGTTTACAACATATATAGAAACAAAATGTAGGGCAACAATAGCATAAAATCTGGGAGAGCAGAAATAGAAATATACTGTGGTAAGGGGCTTATATTTTACATGAAGTGGTAAAATATTACTTGAAAGTAGACTATATAAGTTAAAGGTGTGTACTATAAACTCTAAAGCAACAAATGAAAAAAATGAAACAAGGAGGTATTGCTAATATGCTAATAAAGAAGATAAAGTAGAATCATAGAAATGATTAACCAACAAGAAGACACAAAAAAGGAAAAAGGGAATTAAGAGAAGATGGAACAAATAGGAAACAATTAACAAGATAATAGATTTAAGCTCAACTATGTTAATAATCACATAAAATGTAGTTAGTATTAACACTCTAATCAAAAGGCATAGATTGTCAGATTGGACTTTTTTTTTTTTTTTTTTTTTTTTGAGATGGAGTCTCCCTCTGTCTCCCAGGCTGGAGTGCAGTGGTGAGAGCTCAGCCCACTGCAACCTCCACCTTCCAGGTTCCAGTGATCCTCCCATCTCAGCCTCCCGAGTAGCTGGGATTACAGGTGTGTGCCACCATACCCGGCTAAGTTTTTGTATTTTTAGTAGAGATGGGGTTTCACCATGTTGGTCAGGCTGGTCTTCATCTCCTGACCTCAAGTGATCTGCCTGCCTTGGACTCCCAAAGTGCTAGGATTACAGGCATGAGCCACCACACCTGTCTGACGGGACTTTTTTTTAAAAAAAGCAAGACCCAATTATTTTCTGTCTCTAAGATATCCAAGTTATATACAAAGGCAAAGACAAACCTGGGTACAGTGGCTCGAGCCTGCAGTCTCTGCTACTTAGGAGGCTGAGACAGGAGGATCCCTTAAGCCCAGGAGTTCAAGGCCAGTCTGAGCAACATAGTGAGATCTTCAACTCCTAAATAAATAAAATAAAAGCAAAGGCAGATTAAAAATAAAAAGATAGAAATGATATACCATATTAATACTAATCAAAGGAAAGCTGTAATGACTATGCTAATGTCAGACAAAGTAGATTTCAGAACAAGAGATATCATTAGGAATAATGAGAGTCATTTCATGATGATAAAGGTGTCAATTCTTCAAGATAATGTAATAATCCAAAAATATTTATGCACCTAATACCATAGCTTCAAAATACATGAAGGAAAATCTGATAGAAATATAAGAAAAAATAGACAAATCCACAGTTATAGTTGGAGATTTCATCATTTCTATTTCAATAATTGATAAAACTAATAGACAGAAAATAGCAAGGATATTGTAGACTTGAGCAACCCTACTAACCTATCGGACCTGACTGACATTTTGAGAACACTCTTCCATATAGCAACAGGATACATATTTTTTTCTAGTGCTTATGGAACACTTACCAAAATAGACCATCTGGGCCATAAAGTGAGTCACAATAAATTTTAAATGATTCAAATTATACAAAATATATTCTCTGGTCACAAGAGAATTTAATTAGATAATAACAGAAAGATATCTGAAAACTTCCCAAGTATTTGGAAACTAAGCAACACACTTTTCAAAAAGCCGTATGTCGAAGAAAAACTCACAGGGGAAATTAGAAAATACTTTAATCTGAACAAAACATGACACATACAATTACATGGGGTGTAGCTACAGTAGTGTCTAGAGGAAAATTTGTAGCATTAAACATTAATATTAGAGAGGTAATATCAGATTTATTTTCAATGACCTCAGCTTCTACCTTGGAGAATTATGAAAAAGCACAAATTAAAGCCAAAGAAAGGAAATAAAGATAAGAGCACAAAATAATTAAACTTTTAAAAATAGAAAAAAATTAATGGGCCCAAAAGCTAATTCCTGAAGAAAATGAATAAAATAGATAAATCTCTAGCCAGATTGATTAGGGAAAAAATAGAGAAGACAGAAATGATCAATATCAAGAGCGAGGAAGAAGAAGGCGGCATCATTTTAGGCATCAGACCTTAAAATGGCAACAAGAGAATATTATGACAACTTTATGGTGATAAATTCAACAATTTGGTCTTAACCAATGCAATAAGACCAGAAAAACAAAGAGAGGCATACAAATTGGAAAGAAGGTAGTGGTAGCAAAACTCTCTGTATTTTCAGATTACGTAGAAAATCCTAGGGAATCTACAAAAAAGACTACTAGAACTTTTGAGTGAGTTTAACAAGATTGCTTGATAAAAGGTAAAATCAAGTGTATTTGTGTATACTAGCAATAAACAACTGGACATTGAAATGTTTTAAGTATCATTTTAACAGCATCAAAAATAGAAAATAGAATAAATTTGACAAAAGATGTGCAAGACTTTTACACTGAAAAGTATAAAACATTGCTGAGAGAGCTCAAAGAGGGCCCGAACAAATGGAGAACTATTTCATGTTCCTGGATCCAACGAGTCAATATTGTTAAGATATCATTTCTCCCCATATTGACCTACAATATTACACAATCCCAATCAAAATCCCAGTAGTCTTTTTGTAGATATTTGTATGTAAAGGGAAAAGACCTAGACTAGTCAAAATAGTTAGGAAAAATAAGAACAAAGAAGACTTACACTACCTAATTTCAAGATTAATTATAAAGCTACAATAAGGAAGACAGTGTGGTATCTGCATAAAGATAGGCATATAAATCAATGGAACAGACTCCAGAAATAGAGCCATATATACGGTCAATTGATTTTCAAAAAAGGCACCTAAATGACTGAATGAGGAAAAGGAATCTTTTCAACAAATGGTGCTGGAACCATTGGATAACTAAATGCAAAAAGAAAAATTACTTCATATCATATACAGAATTAATTCAAAGTGTGTCATAGACCTAAATATAATAGCTAATATATAAACCTGTAGAGGAAAACAAAGGAGAAAATCTTAGTGACCTTAGCTTAAGCAAGCAGAAGCAGCACAAACTATAAAGGGAAAACTTGGGTCGGGCATGGTGGCTCACACCTGTAATCTCAGCATTTTGGGAAACCAAAGTGAGAGGATTGCTTCAGACTAGGAGTTCAAGACTATCCTGGGCAACATATTGAGACCCCATCTCTACACACACACACACACACACACACAATTAGCCAGGTGTGATGGTCACACCTATAGTCCTGGCTACCTGGGAGGCTGAGGCGGGAGAATCTCTTGAGCCCAGGAGTTCGAGGTCACAGTGAGCTATGATCACACCACTGCACTCCAGCCTGGGTGACACAGCGAGACCTTGTCTCTAAAAAAATAAACGAAGTTTATTTAAAAACGAAGTTTATAAAAAAAGTTAATTTAAAGATCAATATATTGGATATCATTGAAATTGTATTAGTCGCCTATTGATGTTGTCACAAATTATACAAACGTAGTGGCTTTTAAAAACCTCATAAATTTATTATCTTACAGGTCTGTAGGTCAGAAGTCTGACATGTATCTCCCTGGACTAAAAGTCAAGGTGTTAGCAGGGCCAAATTCCTTTCTAGAGGCTGTAGGAGAGAATCTATGTCCTTGCCTTTTCCAGTTTCTATAGGCTTCCTACATTCCTTGGCTGTGACCCTCTTCCTTCCTCTTCAAAGCCAACAAGGGCTAGTTGAGCCCTTCTCATATTACATCATTCTGACCTCCTCTTCTTCCTTCTTCTTTTGTTTTTCAGGACATTTGTGACTACTTTCGTCCCACCCAGATCATCCAGGATAATCTCTCTATTTTAAGGACAGCTTAACAATCTTAATTCCATTTGCAACCTTAATTCCTCTTTGCCATGAAAGGTAATATATTCACAAGTCCCAGAGATTGGGTTGTAGAAATCTTTAGGGGTGGGGCATTATTCTGTTAAGAAGAAAATTTAAAATTTCTGCTCTTGGAATGACATTGTTACAAAAATAAAAAGCAAGCCACAGACTGGGAGAAAAGATTTGCAAAACATATATTAAACAAAAGACTTGTATCTAGAAAGTATAAAGAAGCCTTAAAACTCAATAAGAAGACAAACAACTGAATTAAAAGATAGGAAAAGATTTGAAGAGACAATTCACTGAAGAAGATATATGGATGGCAAATAAGCACATGAGAAGATGCTCAGTATCATCAGCCAATAGGCGAATGCATTTAAAATCACAAAGAGATACTACTACACACCCTAAAACCAGAAATACCATTTGACCCAGCAATCCCATTACTGGCTATATACCCAAAAGATTATAAATCATTCTACTATAAAGACACATGCACATGTATGTTTACTGCAGCACTATTTACAGTAGCAAAGACTTGGAACCAACCCAAATGCCCATCAATGATAGACTGGATAAAGAAAACATGGCACATATACACCACGGAATACTATGCAGCCATAAAAAGGATGAGTTCATGTCCTTTGCAGGGACATGGATGAAGCTGGAAACCATCATTCTCAGCAAACTAACACAGGAACAGTAAACCAAGCACTGCGTATTCTCATTCATAAATGAGAGTTGAACAATGAGAACACATGGATACAGACAGGGGAAAAACACACACTGGGGACTGTCAGGGGGTGGGGGCCAAGGGGAGGGAGAATATTAGGACAAATATCTAATGCATATGGGCTTAAAACCTAGATGATGGGTTGATAGGTGCAGCAAACCACCAAGGCACATGTATACCCATGTAACAAACCTGCACATTCTGCACATGTAACTGGAATGTAAAGTAAAATTAAAATTTTTTTAAAAAGTAAATACTGTATGAGTCCATTTATATAAAATTCCAGATGATTAAATTATAGTAGCAGAAAACAGACAAGTAGTTGCCTGGAGATGGAGTCGAGGAGGAAAAGGTGTGGTGGATTACAAAGAGGCATAATAAAACTTTTGGGAATAATGGATATTGTACTAGTTTTTCAGTGCTGCATAACAGATTACTACAAATTTGTTTAAAACAACACACAATTGTCATCTCACAATTACTAGGAGTCAGCAATCTAGGCGTGGCTTAGCTTGAGTGCTCTGCTCTAGGGTTCCTCACAAGGCTGCAGACTCATCTCAGCGCTTTCTTGGGGAAGGATCTGCTTCTAAGGTCACATGATGATTGGCAGGGTGCAGTTCCTTATGGGTTGTTGGGCTGAGAGCCTCAGTTTCTCACTGGCTATTGGCCAGGGGCCATGCTCACTTCTTTGCCATGCGGGCATCCCCATAGGTCAGCTCACAGCATGCAGCTTGCTTCAAAGGCAGCAAGGGAGAGAGTCTACTGGCAAGATGGAAATTGCACTCTTACATAAAACAATCACAGCAGTGATTTATTCTTTTGGTTAGAAAAAAGCCGTGGGTCCTGCCCACACAGTGGGGTTCACAGGGCATGGATACCAGGTGGAGGGGGGGCAACTGGGGGCCCTCTTATAGTCTGTCTGCCAGAGGTATGGTCATTTACATGATTATGCTGATGATTTTATAGGTATACGTTAATGTCAAAACTTATCAAATTGTACATGTTAAAATGTGCAGTTTTTGTCCGTCAATTATACTTCAACACAGTTGTAAGAAGCTAAGACACGACAGGCGTGGTAGCTCACACCTGTAATCCCAGCACTTTGGGAGGCCTGAGGTGGGTGGATCACTTGAGATCACGAGTTCGAGACCAGCCTGGCCAACATATAGTGAAACCCCATCTCTACTAAAAAATACAAAAATTAGCTGGGCATGGTGGTGGATGCCTGTAGTCCCAGCTACTTGGGAAACTGAGGCAGGAGAATCACTTGAACCAGGGAGGTAGAGGTTGCAGTGAGCTGAGATTGCACCATTGCACTCCAGCCTGATGACAGCGAGACTCCTAAGAAACAAAAAGCTTGACAAGCTGATTATAGAATAATATGGAAATGCAAACAGCCAAAGCCAGCTATGACAGAGGAAGGGAGTTTTCCCCTATCAAATATGAAGACTTGTTATAAAACTATTGTAGTTAAGAGTGTGGTATTCATACAGGGATAGACAAACAATCAAGCAGAACAGATTAGAGAACCCAGAAACAGAGCCACACATATGTGGAAACTTGATAAACAACAGAGATGGCATTCTTAAACCAACGGGGAAAGGATGGACTTCTAAATAAATGAGGCAGCGACAATTGGGTATCCATATGGAAAAAAATAAAATTAGATATTTACCTCATAACATTCACAAAAATAAATTTCAGGTGGAGTAGACACCTAAATGTTTCAAAAGCAAAACTTTAAAACTTTTGGAAGAAAATATAGATTTATCTTTATGCCTTTTGTGTAGGGAATAAATTTTTTAAAAATATATGGAAAATGTAAGCTACAAAAGAGCAATCAATTTGATTGACTTAAAATTATAATCTTCTGTACAACAAATTACCATCTACTAAATGAAAAGACAGGCCACATAAGAGGGAAAATTATCTACAACTGAATAAAAGATTTGTACTCATATTATATAAAAAACTATTCAGAATCGGCTGGGCGCGGTGGCTCATGCCTGTAATCCCAGCACTTTTGGAGGCGGAGGCGGTCAAATCACGAAGTCAAGAGATCGAGACCATCCTGGCTAACACAGTGAAACCCCATCTCTACTAAAAATACAAAAAAATTAGCCGGGCGTGGTGGCGCCCGCCTGTAGTCCCAGCTATTCGGGAGGCTGAGGCAGGAGAATGGCATGAACCCAGGAGGTGGAGGTTGCAGTGAGCCAAGATCACGCCACTGCACTCCAGCCTGGGAGAAAGAGCGAGACTCCATCTCAGAAAAAAAAAAAAAAAAAAAAAAAAAAAAGACCTATTCAGAATCAGTAAGAAAAGCATAGACCCAGCAGACAAACTGACAAATTGTATAAACAAGTAATTCACAAAAGAGAAAACCCCAAATCCTGTATATTTGCAAAAAGATTCTTAACTTTACCATTAATCAGGGGCATGTAATTCAGAAAATTAATGAGTATACCCATCATACTGAAAAGTTTTAAAAGTCTGACAGTACTGAACACTGGGAAGAAAGTGAAAAAATATGAACTCATTCACCCCTGGTTGGAATGTAAACTGGTAAAATCATTTTGGAAGAGAAATTTGGCTCTATCTAATAAAGTTGAAGATGCACATAGCTTATTCTTCTGTTAGATACATATTTTAAAGAAAATCATACAGCTGCATAAAGAGACAAAAAAAGTTTATTTCAAATGCTTTTAATAGTGAAAAATTGTAAAACTAAAAGTTCGCCAATAAGAATATAATTACATTGAGGTATATTCATACAATATTATACTGTACAGCAATGTAAAAGAATAAACTAAAGCTATACATTGAAATATGGATAAAGCTCAAAAAGAATCCAAGTCCTGGTTCCATCACTCATGAGCTGTGTGACCTTGGACAAGTCACTAAACTTCTCTGTGCCTCAATTTCCACACCTATGAATAGAGATTATAATTACACAACTTCCTACAGAGGCTGTGAAGATTACACAAGCTCAGTTTAAAGTGTCTACAATGCCTAGTATGTAGTAAGAACCAAGAGCACTAGCAATTATTATTTCTTAAAAAAAAATCTGAGTAACTACTTCAAAATATATATATATATTTTTTTGAGATGGAGTCTCGCTCTGTCACCCAGGCTGGAGGGCATTGACGCGATCTTGGCTCACTGCAACCTCCGCCTGCTGGGTTCAAGCAATTCTTCTGCCTCGGCCTCCCGAGTAGCTGGGACTACAGGCAGGCGCCACCATGCCTGGCTAATTTTTTGTATTTTTAGTAGAGACAGGGTTTCACCATGCTGGCTAGGCTGGTCTCGAACTCCTGACCTCGTGATCTGTCCACCTCGGCCTCCCAGAGTGCTGGGATTACAGGCATGAGCCACCACTCCCAGCTAAATTAAAAAGATTTTTAAAAGTAGCCTTTCCCTGGCCAGGCACGGTGGCTCATGCCTGTAATTCCAGCACTTTGGGGGGGCCAAGGTGGGCAGATCACAAGGCCAGGAGATCGAGACTATCCTGGCTAACATGGTGAAACCCCGTCTCTACTAAAAATACAAAAAAAGAATTAGCCAGGTTTAGTGACGGGCACCTGTAGTCCCAGCTACTCGGGAGGCTGAGGCAGGAGAATCGCTTGAACTCAGGAGGCGGAGGTTGCAGTGAGTCGAGATTGCACCACTGCACTCCAGCCTGGGTGACAGAGCTAGACTCTGCCTCAGAAAAAAAAAAAAAAAGTAGCCTTCCCCTTCCCGAAGCCATTAGGTAAGGCAGAAGAGAGTTGGCATCCACAGAGAGGGATGGCTTGTGATGGGGAGTCAGAGCCTGAGCAGGGCAGGGCCATTCACACAGGGAAGAGTAGATTGTCATGGGGTGTGAGATGCTGAGGCATCTACATGGATGTAAAAGGGTGGCTTGCACCTTTTATAGAGCCTGCACGGGGAGACAAGATGTCCACATACAAGGGTGGCCCAGTGGAGGATATCAGAGGCCAAGCCAGATGAGGAGGCCATCAACATGGCACAGGGGCAGCAACAGAGATGGGAAATTGGTTACTTACAGGGGGAATAGATTGAAGAAGAAAGCATTTTTTATTTTCTTTTCTTTTTTCTTTTTTTTTTTTGAAATGGAGTTTCACTCTTGTTGCCCAGGCTGGAGTGCAATGGCGCCATCTCACTGCAACCTCTGCCTCCCAGGTTCAAGCAATTCTCCTGCCTCAGCCTCCCCAATAGCTGGGATTACAGGTGTGCACCAACATGCCTGGCTAATTCCCCCCCGCCCCCATTTTTTTTTTTTTTTGAGATGGTATCTTGCTCTGTCACCAGGCTGGAGTGCAGTGGTGTAATCTCGGCTCACTGCAGCCTCCACCTCCTGGGTTCAAGCGATTCTCCTGCCTCAGCCTCCTGAGTAGCTGGGACTACAGGCACGTGCCACCATGCCCGGCTAATTTTTGTATTTTTAGTAGAGACAAGGTTTCACCATGTTGGCCAGGCTGGTCTTGAACTCCTGAGCTCAAGCAATCCGCCCCGTCTTGGCTTCCCAAAGTGCTGGGATTACAGGCGTGAGCCACTGCACCTGGCCAAGAATGGTTTTTATAGGGGAACATTTACAATCAATTTGATAATAGGGAACACTCACTTTGAACCCAAATTAAGTCAAATCTTACCCTCATGAAAGAATTCGTCTCTTATTAGTAGACCTGCATTAAACAAATTTACTCAATAATTATTACAGTTTTAATTTCATCAATGACAATTTTGCAAAATTTTCTTATTTCTTGTTGTAAAAGTACCTACATACTATCCTTGATTTTGCCCCCTGGACCACAAAACCTAAAATATTTATTATCTGATCCTTTACACAAAACAGCTGACCCCTGGTCTCAACTAACCTAAATAAATAAATGAGTAAATTCCATGGTTGATGAGAAGTGGGATATTTGAATAGTTTTGAAGTACTGCCCTGCAAGATTCTTTTTAGTTACAAAGGGAAAAGGAAAATGTCACAGTGAGAAGCCCAGCAGACACCAGTTTAAGTAATCAAAGCAAACATCTTCAGTAATGGGACAAACTGGAATTGAGCTCCACTTGCTAGGATGCAGTGGGAACCCAGATCACTCCTGTGATCTTCTTTCCAATGAGGCAAAACCTGAATCTAATCACAAGAAAACAAACAAACTCACACCAAGGGACATCTATTGTATAAAATAACTGGCCTCTAATCTAAAAGTGTCAAGGAAAGACTGAGGAACTGTTCCAGACATAAGAGACGAAAGAGACATGGCAACCAAATTCTACACAGAATTCCAAACTGGATACTTTTGCTATAAAGGACATCCTTGGGACAAATGGCAAAACAGGAATGGGCTCTGGGGATTAACAGGCAATACTATACCAGTGTTAATTTCCTGATTCCCATGGTTGTATTGCAGCTATGCAGCATGCAGCATGTCCTACAAACAAATCCACTGTTTGTAGGACATACACATTGAATTTTTCAGGAGTGCTGGGGCATTGGTTAGCGACTTACTCTCAGCACTTCAGGGGGAATAAAGGTTTTTGTACTATACTTGCAACTTCACTATAAACTTGAGATTATCTCAAAAAAAAAACAAAATGGAAGGCTTTGACAAAGTTAGGGAGTTTTCTATTATTCTCACTTTCCTAGACTCCCTTAGAGCTAGGGATGCACGCACATGAATGAAACACAAGCAGAAGAGTGCTGGGAATTTACGGGGGAAGCTTGTGCTTTTCTGACACAGACTCCATCCCTTCCTCTACCTTCCAGAACATGGACATGATACCTAGAGGAACAGCATTCTGGATTTTATAACACCAAGATGACAAATATGAAGAGTAAAACCCTTACACCAAAGATGGCAGAGAGCATGCTCAAAAGATGCTGGCTGCCCCCAAGCAAGACGACTGCCTACTGCAGAAAGCTCTGAGTGGGACTGCAGGGCAGCGCAGGAGGACAGCAGGGAGGGGTCTGTCATTCCGCTGTGCAGTGTGGCCTCTTCC
Organism: Symphalangus syndactylus; assembly: GCF_028878055.3. Lineage (NCBI taxonomy): Eukaryota > Metazoa > Chordata > Mammalia > Primates > Hylobatidae > Symphalangus > Symphalangus syndactylus. Next base: position 19,647,430 of record NC_072434.2, read on the forward strand.
TCCTGCCATCATCCCTGCACCCACCCTTCATGCTGGCTATTACACAAACAAATCATAAAATAAAATATTAATTAAAAGAAACAGAGGAAGAGAAAAAAATAAAATTACAGTGAAAACTTTAAAGTCAGGAAGAGAACCGGGGGCAGTGTCTCACACTTGTAATTCCAGCACTTAGGAGGCCGAGGCAGGTGGATCATGTGAGGTCAGGAGTTCAAGACAAGCCAGGCCAACATGGTGAAACCCCATCTCTACTAAAAATACAAAAATTAGTCAGGTGTGGTGGTGCACACCTGTAATTCCAGCTACTCAGGAGGCTGAGGCAGGACAATGGCTTGAACCCGGGAGGCAGAGGTTGCAGTGAGCTGAGATCACGCCACTGCACTCCAGCCTGGGCTCAGTGAGTCAGGGGTGCTGGAGGAGCATTCCTAGAGAGAAGTATTTGGTGAAGAAGCCAACCAAATTTGGGGGTTGTGGAGATAGCCATGGGTGGATATGGATGTGTGAAACAAGATGCTAATACACAACTCTTTCTTCCTCAGTTTTGAAGGAGAGCCCAAAGGCTTGGCACAAAGTGATAGGTGCAAAATGAGCCCACATTCCAGAGTGAGGGCTAAACCATCTACAAAGGACACACAACTGAGATATCGAAGAACCCACTTTACAACCCTGAGCACATCAAGCACTTACGGGTGTTAAAGATTGAGATGGAAAGTGGGAAGTAGGTGGAGAGAGACAGAACTTGATTTCCTTGGAGAAAGATGGAGAAATGTTGTGAGGAAGAAGCCTGCCCTTCACATGAAAACAAGTGATTGGGGCTTTAAGGAACCACTTGGCGACCATAATAGAAATAAGCGACTGGAGCTGGACCCACGCCTGCAAAGATAATGAAGGCAAGAACCTGTGGCTGGTTATCTGCCTGGGCATAGCCAAGTAAAGACTGCTGTGTTGGGAAGTAGCCATAATCCCATGACAGTAGGACCAAAATGCTGATGAGAGGCCAGCAAGGGATGGTGGCCTGGGGATGTCGTTCATATAGCCTGCCTGGAGGAACAATGGGGTCCCAATAAAAGTCTATGGTGTGGACTAAAGGATGTCTAGGCGCTAAGGCAGGGGTGATGAATGGAGAGCTGGAGGAAAGGCAGGGCCAGTATCAAGGAAGCTGCCAGCAGAGGAGCCCAACCCCTGTGTAAGAAACCTATGTAAGACCCAAGAGAAGAAAGTCAGCTTCAAACACCGGCCAAGGCCAGAAAATTCTGTACTATCCTACAACAGTACCAGCCAAGCAAGACCTTTCCTGCTCCTTGCCTCTCCTCCCTCTCCCAGAGCAGCAGCCCCAGAGGACAAGAGGCAGCCTAGTGAGAAGGGGAGGAGGAGGAGATGTACACAGCAGGGAAACAGACCAAGTTCATCACCATCCATTATTTCCCACTGCAGCTGCTGGCCTGATGCAGACAAAGGCTGAGAGAGAGGAGAAGTTTAAATGTCATAAGAAATTTGGAGTTTTGATTCAGTAGAAAGGAAATAACTGATGTTTCAACAGGGAGAGGGGATATCAGCAGGACCAAAGGTCCTAAGTAGACAGGAGATGGGATCGATCCAATGTTTAAGTGGGGGTGGGGGTGGGGCAGCTGCCTCAATAGGAGTAAGGGCTGTTGGTCCACTGTAGCCGGGGACTGAGGGTGTGGATTGACTAGGGAAGTGTACCAGGCAGTTCTGAGCCTCATTAGAGATGCATCATCTTGTATTCAGGGTAGAATCAGTCCACACGGTTGCGGTTTTCCTCTGGCCACGTTTGCTTTCTTGGAATGGTATAGAATGAGCAGAGAGCTGGATCTACATAAGGTTACGGTTTTGCTGGGAAAGTATGTTGGAGGAAGACCAGGACATGCCCAAAGGGGTGGTTATGAAGGGCCATAGAATCTATACTGGGTTAGGAAGGAAGTGAAGACAGAAGGGGATGAAGGAAAATTTCAGGGCTAGGGTAGCAAAGGTCTTAATGAGTAGGAAGAATTGTGGGCGTGATTGTGACTATAGGCAGCCATTACAGAACAACCCTAAAATGGGAGAAACAAATCTATCAACACCATTCACTCCTACTTTCCCACCCATTGACCTCTTCATTTCTGATTATCTGTTGTTCTTACCCTCTGGTCCCTGGCGTGTCCTGTTCATCCTTCAGCAAACTACTAGAGCCGCAAACCCTCCCCCAGTTCTTGGCATTGCAACAACACTAAGAGGCTTTCCCCTCCAACTTTCATTTCCTGTTTTCTTTTGTCTTATAAATTTCCACTTCTGGACCTGTGTGCTTTTGATAAAGCTCAGTGATTTTTCAGAAGCTCAGAGGTCAGGACAGATGTGTAACTTTCCCTGACTCCAGTTGGGTAAAATGTTCTCTCTCTCATGTAAGAATTTTTCCCATGAGAGAGTTCTGGAAGATGAGAAATATCCCAACTCCTCTAGACAGGGTGTAGGAAATAATGGAAAACCTTATGGCCACAGACCCACTAGAACCATCCGGCTAAACTGGTAAAGAGGCTAGAGCTTGAGACCCGGAAAATGCCAGGGAACTGCAGCCAGAGAACTATCCTTAGAGCACAAGGGTCCCAGAGGAATAAAGCTAGATGTTGCCAAGTTGTTTTGACTCTATAAGCTGAAGCTACACAGTCAGGAGCTGCCCAGGCAAGGCAGAACCTGCGACTTGTGTGCTGTGCTGTCTTGGTCAAGTACACATGGTGGGTAGAACCAAAAAAAAAAAAGAAAAAAACCATACATGGTGTTTTTCAAACTCTGTTCTTTCCCAAGCAGGTGTCTATTCTGCCTTCTGAAGACAAAATCTCCTTAAGGAAATAGAGCTCACTAAATCTCCCATGATATGCCCTGGGCTTCTAAAGAGAGTGATTTTAACACTGGCATATTTATTCTCTGACTCTAAGTCAAAGAGGGACTCCAACAGCAGTGCTCTGGAGCCAGCCCATCCTGCCTTGAACTGACAGTGAAATTTTCCAGAACTCTGAGAGCCAGTTGTTAGAGGCATATGTCATTTGAAAATAAATTATATAAACTTAAAATTATATTACATTAAAAATAAAGGTAATAAGTACTCAAAACTCATCACTTGCTAACTATTTTACTGTATTGATTAGTATCTTCACTCTTGAGGTTACATATCCCCTACTACGTCTACGTGGTAGAAATACTATGAAATGGGGTACTCCTGGGCATCGCCTCCTAACCCCACACTCAGTGACTTCACTTTGGTAGTTCCAAACAGGCCATGGAAATCAGCAAACACTGCAAGGCAATGCCCCACCCCTACCTCCCAGAGAGCTGATTGTTAAACCTTTACCAGCACATCACTGGACTCCAGGGGCCCAGGAGGGTCAGTTGAAGAACCACAGCTTCAGCCCATCCCAGGAGCCTGCCATTTTCCCTGTCTGGTGCATGCCCCCTCCCCTGTGCAGGGAGAGGGCAATACTGCATTTACTCACTTGAAGGGCATCTTGGCCAGATGGTTTCCCTCAGACAGTGGTGCTAAGGAGCTGGCTAGGAAAATATTTTCCCAACTCTGCCTGGCTTCCTTTGAACAGGAAAAAAACTGGTTCTCAGAAATGCAGCCAGTAGGTAAGTAAATAAGGCAGCTGTGCTCTGAGTTCCAGCTGAAATAAAGAAAACTTATGAGTCTGGTTTGCATAAAGAGAAAGCTTATGGATTCAGATTTTCCTCACTTCCTGCCCTCTGGTGTCTCTCCTACAACAGGACCCCATCTGTGCCTGCATTGCCCTCCCCGCCTCCCTGGGGATGTGATCAGCACCTGGTTGTTCATTGGCTCTAGTACAGGATAAACTTGCAGCTTTCTGGACACTTGTTTCCAATGGTCGAGCTATTTATTTCTCTTTTTTCATAGTAGACATTGCCTAGCCTCCAGGGGCCCTTTCAAGGGCCCATGTTCAAGGATCTCCTGTTCTGAGCTGGAATAACCCCCAAGCCCCTGAGTCCATTTGAAGTTAGGTCATTTCACTTGAGGGCCAAGGACAGAAGAAGGAGATGGGGAACCTAGCAGGTTTAGGAATTCAGCTAGATTTCTGATATGCCCTGAAAATGGGTGATTGCCTTTACTACCCTAAAATCTGATGGTGAATTAACCACACGCAGATGTACTTTGCACATGCACTTCATGTTAGTATATGCCAGGGGCACTGCAGAAATCGCTCTATTTACTAGTTTCTATTTATTCACATTATGTGTTAGAGTGTGGTGTGTATGTGTATGTATGTGTTAGGGTGTGGACTGTTATGAATGCAGATGTGGGTATACATGTATGTGTGTAGGCGGGCATATGTGAATGTCATTTTCTAGATGCCTGGGTGTTTAAACGTGTATGGAATTATGTGTGAGTAGCTATGTATGTTTCTCTGTGTCTTTGTGTAGGCAGATATGATTGTGTGCATGCAGGACTGAGCCTCGTGACTTCTGAAAACCTGGTTGAAATGCTAGGAGAATGTCATCATCTTCTAAAAATAGAGGAGCTGAAATATTTTGAAGAAAGGATTGAACACACACACGCACATACACACACCCCCAAACACATTTCTGTTTTGAGATTCCCTATGTTCTCTTAAGCCCTGTGTGTAATGGAAAAATACCAAATATTTGCAGTTTTCTGTCATGATAAGGATTGTTGACTTCATCCAGGGACAGAAATTTATCACTCAGTTGTCAGGGGAAGGGTGTGGGAGAGGGCTCTGAAGGGGACAGGTTTAGATGAATCAAGCCTAACCTTGCTTCTCTGCAGCTGATGCCATCTGTCTTTAAAACATCTTGGCCTGCTTCCCACCGTTCAAAGGGAAAGAGCTTGTCTCTAGCTGTGGATCCATTTGGCACACAGGCGAGGGAACAGAGGGGCCGTGGTCATCTTCCTTTTGAGGGTAAGAAGACACAAAGACATGAGATCCTGTTGTAGCATAATGGGGTTAGAACCAACAGAAAACGTCTACTTCTTTATGGGTGTGAGATATGATAAAGGCTTTCTGAAGTGTTTGTGAAGTCTGTTCCAGATGATTCTAAGAGAAGACTCCTAGTTATCTGAGATGAATTAGAATCAGAATCATGGAGGTTCATACAATCATCAGAATGACCTCTGGAAGTTTTTGTTTGTTTGTTTGTTTGTTTTTTGAGACAGAGTCTCACTCTGTCACCCAGGCTGGAGTGCAGTGGCGCAATCTCGGCTCACTGCAATCTCTACCTCCTGGGTTCAAGCGATTCTCCCACCGCAGCCGCCCAAGTAGTTGGGACTACAGGCGTGCACCATCATGCCCAGCTAATTTTTGTATTTTTAGTAGAGATGGGGTTTTGTCATGTTGGCCAGGGTGGTCTTGAACTCCTGACCTCAAGTGATCCACCTGCCTCAGCCTCCCAAAGTACTGAGATTACAGGTGTGAGCCACTGTGCCTGGCCAACCTCTGGAATGTGTAAGAATCTTACGTTTATTGGGCATTTGTTATAATAGCATGGATCACCAGCTTTGTGTGTATCAACTTATTTAACTTCCACCACAATCATATAAGGATAATTATTATCCTATTCCACAGGTGAGAAAAAGAGCACACAGAGTTGGAGACACTTGTCCAAGGCCACAAAGCTAGTAAATGATGAAATAATTTTTGAATTTTAAAACACAATAAAGAGTTTAAGTAGAAGATTAAATATAGCTGAAGAGAAAATTGGTAAACCAGAAGAGAAATCTGAAGAAATTATTAGGACTAACAGTTAGAATATGTAAAGGCATGAAGCAATAATGGAGGATAGAATGAGAAATTGAATAAACATCTAATCAGAATTCCAGAAGGAGAGAAGACAGTGAGTATTTGAGGAGAATTTCTCAGAAGAGAAACATGAGTCCATAGATAGAGGATACAACATATACCAAGCAGAATAAACAAAACTAAATTCATTACTAGACACATTTCAGAAAAATTGAAAAATAATAGAGTCAAAGAGATCTTATAACTAGTGAGACATAAAAGAGAAATCACCTGCAAAATAATGGCATAGATTTATCATATAATCCCCAATAGTAATAATGGAAACTCGAAGGAAGTGGAACCATATTAAGAGAAAGAAAAAACAAACCTCTCAACCTGAAATTGTGTACCTAGAAAAATCTGTTCTTCCTAAAAGAGGGTGAAATAAAGATATATTCATAACTCCAGGATTCCAGAACTCATGATTTTTCCTCTACGTTATACTGTTGCTACCAGTTCTCAGATAGTTTTAGATTTGAAGTTTTATAGTCCGTCATACCTCATTTTATTGTACTTTCCTTTACTGCACTTTGCAGATGTGACTTTTTAAAAAACTTGAAGGTTGGTGACAATCCTGTGTCAAACAAATCTGTTGGTGCCATTTTTCCAACAGCATGTGCCCACTTCCTGTCTCTGTGTCACATCTTGGTAATTCTCACATTATTTCAAACATTTTTATTATTATTATGCCCGTTACGGTGACCTGTGATCAGTGATCTCTGATGCTACTACTGTAATTGTTTTGTGGTGTCATGAACTGCACCCATGTAAGATGGCAAACTCAATTGATAAATGTGTGTGTTCTGACTGCTCCCACCAGCTTTCCCCCATCTCTCTTCTCCTTGGGCCTCCCTATTCCCTAAGACACACAACATTGAAATTAAGCCAATTAATAACCTTACGATAGCCTCTAAGTGTTCAAGTGAAAGAGTCATGTCTCTCACTTTACATGAAAAGCTAGAAACTGTTAAGCTTAGTGAGGAAGGTATGTCCAAAGCTGAGATAGGCTGAAAGCTAGGCCTCTTGTGCCAGACAGCCAAGTTTTGAATGCAAAGGAAAAGTTCTTGAAGAAAATTAAAAGTGCTATTCCAGTGAACACATGAATGATAAGAAAGAAAACAGCCTTACTCCTGATAGAAAGTTTTTGTGGTCTGGATAGAGCAAACCAACCACAATACTCCCTTGAGCCAAATCGTAATTCGGAGCAAGGCCCTAACTCTCTTCAACCCCATAGAAGAAGGCTGAGAGAGGTCAGGAAGCTGCAAAAGAAAAGTTTGAAGCTAGCAGAGGTTGATTCATTCGGTTTAAGGAAAGAAGTCATCTCCATAATATAAAAGTACAAGGTGCAGCAGCAAATGCTGATGTAGACACTGCAGCAAGTTATCTAGAAGATCTAGCTAAGATAACTTACAAAGGTGACTACACTAAACAATAGCTTTTCAATGTAGATAAAATGGGCTTGTTCTTTAAAGAAGAAGATGCCATCTAAGACTTTCATAGTTAGAGAGGAGAAGTCAATGCCTGGCTTCAAAGTTTCAGAGGATAGGCTGACTCTCATGTTAGGGGCTAATGCAGCTGGTGGCTTTAAGTTGCAGCCAATGCTCATTTACCATTTTGAAAACTCTAAGGAATTATGCGGCTAGGAGAAGTGACTCATGCGTGTAATCCCAGCTCTTTGAGAAGCTGAGATGGGAGAATCACTTGAGCCCAGGAGTTCAAGACCAGCCTGGGCAACAGAGTGAGACCCCATCTCTACAAATTAAAAAAAAACAGCCAGGTGTGATGATGTGTACCTGTAGTTGCAGCCATTTTGGAGGCTAAAGCAGGAAGATTTCTTGGGACCAAGAGTTCAAGGCTGTAAGGAGCTATGATTTTGCCACTGCACTCCAGCCTGGGCAGCAGAGTGAGACCCTATATACTCTGCCTATGCTCTATAAATAGGGCAACAAAGCCTGGACGACAATGCATCTGTTTCCAATATGGTTTACGAACTATTTTAAGTCCACCATTGAGACATACTATTCAGAAAAAAAGATTCCTTTCAAAATATTACTGCTTGTTGACAATAAACCTGGCCACCCAAGAGCTCTGATGGAGATGCACAAGGAGATGGATGTTTTCATGCCGGCTAACACATCTATTCTGCAGCCCATGGATTAAGGAATAATTTCAACTTTCAAGTCTTATGATGTAAGAAATACATTTTGTAAGGCTATAGCTGCCATAGATAATGATTCCTCTGATGAATCTGGAAAAGTAAGTTAAAAATCTTTTGGAAGGGATTCACCTTTCTAGATGCCATTAAGAATAATCAAGGTCAAAATATCAACATTAATAGGAATTTGGAAGAAGTTTATTCCCACCCTCATGGATTACTTTGAGGGTGGATTACTTCAAGACTTCAGTTGGGGAAGTCATTGTAGATGTCGTGGAAATAGCAAGAGAACTAAAGAGAACTAGAAATAGAGCCTGAAGATGGGACTGAACTGCTGAAATCTCATGATGAGGAGCTGCATCTTCTGGATGAGCAAAGAAAGTGGCTTCTTAAGATAAAATCTACTCCTGGTGAAGATGCTATGAACATTGTTGAAGTGACAACAAAAGATTTAGAATATTACATAAACATAGTTGATAAAGCAGTGGCAGAGTTTGAAGATTGATTTCAATTTCGAAACAAGTTCCACTCTGGGTAAAATGCTATCAAACCGCATCACATGATAGAGATAAATCTTTCATGAAAGGAAGAGTCAATCAATGTGGCAAACTTCATTGTCATCTTATTTTAAGAAATCCCCACAGCCACTTCAGTCTTCAGCGACCACCACACTGATCAGTCAGCAGCCATCAACATGAGTCAAGACCCTCCACTTGCAAAAAGGTTATGACTTGCTGAAGGCTCAGATGTTCATTAGCATTTTTATCAATAAAGCATTTTTAAATTAAGGTAAGTGCAATGTTTTTTAGACATAATGCTATTGCACACTTAATAGACCATAGTATGGTATAGACATAATTTTTATATGCACTAGGGAACCAAAAAATTCATGTGATTCACTTGATTGAGATATTCACTGTTTCAGTGGTCTGGAATGGAACCTGCAATATCTCTGAAGTATGCTTATAGTACAATAATTACCTTCCAGGAAATTCTTCTTGCTTCCTCTGTTTCTTCCTGCCTCCACTATTCCTTTTAAGGTCAGAGAATTTCTAGGAAAAAAAATGCCATTTTCATTGGCTTATATTTAAGGGAGCTCCAGGGTCTAATCCTTTGGAAGTTCTCCTTCATAAAAGGCTCTGAGGAGTCAAAACAGCACTGCAGACTGTCACTGTACTCCAGTGACAGTCTACAGACAAGAGGGGTGGTGGGAGCAAGCACAGAGCATACTATGAAGGCCCTGGAACCCTTTCTAGAAATCTTTTGTGCTCCCTTAGAGACCACAGCTTGGTAAACACTGCACCTTTAAATATCATTTTATTAGAGTGAACAGAGCCTGCAGGCACAGCATTAATCAACGAAGTGTTCCCTTCAGGCCTGGGGGCTGGCGTCGTTTTACCTTCCCTTTGTCCCAAGGTCAGAAATTACTTTGCAGTTCACTTGACTCAATTTCCCTTTGGATTAGCACTAAGATATCTTTTAACTAAAGGTTTTCTCTCCCTTGAAATGCACCAGACTCTCAGCTAAGACTGCTGGCCTCAGATCACAAATTCCTCCTCCTTTCCCTCCCCTGAGAACTAACCCTGAAGGGTGATTGATTTACTTAACCTTTGTGGTACAAATATGAAAGGCAGCTGCCTCTCTGCAGCTAACATTTGAACCAGTTTATGTTATTTCTCTCTGTGAGCTGGCATTTCTTGAAGGTCTTCTCTGACCTTACTCCAAAAAAGTGGTAAGGCCCTCCTTACCACTGGCAGAAAATGGGAGGAAATACAGAAGGGAAATGGGGGCCAAAGTGGAGAGGTTTTGAAGAGGAAGAAGGAGAGTGGTCAGCAGTGTTGGCATTCAGGAGACCGGAGGCGCCAGTAGAAGAGCTGCAGAGTCCCTCCTAGAGTCTGTGCCTCAGCCTCCCCAGGGGTCCCCTTTCCTTCTTCCCTTTCTCCACCCCACTCTGGGATGGCCTATGCCTCCACTCTGCCCCCAGTCCTCTTCTTTTTCCTGGACCCCAGGACAAGAGAGGACTTTCCTCCTGGGGTCTAAGACTGCCATATTGTTCCCCCTCCAACCTTAATCAAGGTCTCTCAGCCATGGGCCTCTGCAAGTCCTACGCTTCCACCTTGTATTAGTTAACACTAACTGCTATAATAAACCTAAAACTCTCTATGGATCAAATATGATAGTAATCTAGTTTTTGGCCAGGCATGGTGGTTCACGCCTGTACTCCCAGCACTTTGGGAGGCTGAGGTGGGAGGATCTCTCGAGCCCAGGAATTTGAGACCAGCCTAGGCAACATAGTGAGTCGAAGGAAGGAAGGGAGGAAGGGAGGAAAGGAGGAAAGGAGGAAGGAAGGAAGGAAGGAAGGAAGAAAGGAAGGAAGGAGAAGGGAAGGAGAAAGGAAGGAAGGAAGGAAGGAAGGAAGGAAGGAAGGAAGGAAGGAAGGAAGGAAGGGAAAGAGAGAGAGAAAGGAAGGAAGGAGAGAAAAGAAAGAAGGAAGGAAGGAAAGAAAGAAGGAAGGAAGGAAGGAAGGAAGGAAGGAAGGAAGGAAGGAAGGAAGGAAGAAAGGAAAGAAGGAAGGAAGGAAGGAAGGAAGGAAGGAAGGAAGGAAGGAAGGAATTTTTTGCTCACATAAAGTCCAAAATGGGTCTTCCTGACTGGCAGGCAGCTCTCCTCTGAACAGTGATCTGTATCTGGGTTCCTTCTTTCTATGGTTCCACCCTTTTCATCCACTGGCTCCCAAAGTGGGAGGGGAAAATCGCAAAGGACTGTTTGGGGGAGACTTATGCACCAGGCCTGGAAGAGGCCCGTGGCTTCTCCTCACATTCCACTGGCTGGAGCCCAGTCAAATGGCCACAAGGGAGGCTGGGAAATGTAGGGTAGCTGTGTTCCCAGGAAGAAGAGGAGCCAGTCTCTGCTCATCCCTGCCCCTTTCTTACTTTCCTATTTTGCCTGTGGTGAAGATATCTTCACCAGATATCTGTTAGAGCTGGTTTTTTACTATGTGGTGAAGCTCAGCTGCTTCACTTATTTTTCTAGACAGGGATGCCCACTAAGTGTTACCTTCACATCAGTCCCCAAACATGGTGGTGGCTCCCTCAGGCACTCCATTGGGAAGCATTTGCAGCCTCCCTGGGTCTTGAGTGCCAGGATCGACTGATGCAGAGTGGGTGTGGTGGCAAGGGTACCATTTTTTGGCCATCTTGCACAAACAGCATTTTGGGGGTTTATTTCCCCAGCGGCTGTGTGATCCCAATGGTTGGGGCCATCAGCCCAGAGGCCCATCACTTTTTTTTTTGAGACGGAGTCTTCATTTTGTCACCCAGGCTGGAGTGCAATGTCGTAATCTTGGCTCACCACAACCTCCACCTCCCAGATTCAAGCGATTCTTCTGCCTCAGCCTCTCGAGTAGCTGGGATTACAGGCACCAGCCACCACGCCTGGCTATTTTTTGTATTTTTAGTAGAGATGGGGTTTCACCATGTTGGCCAGGCTGATCCCGAACTCCTGACCTCAGGTGATCCACCTGCCTTGGCCTCCCAAAGCCCAGCAGCTCATCATTTTTTTTTTTTCCTCGAGACAGAGTCTTGCTCTATTGCCCAGGCTGGAGTGCAGTGGTGCAATCTCAGCTCATTACAACCTCCCCCTCCTGGGTTCAAGGGATTCTCCTGCCTCAGCCTCCCCAGTAGCTGGGATCTCAGCTCACTGCAACCTCTGCCTCCTGGGTTCAAGCGATTCTCCTGCCTCAGCTTCCCAAGTAGCTGGGATTACAGGCATGCGCCACAACATCTGGCTAATTTTTTGTATTTTTAGTAGAGACGAGGTTTCACCATGTTGGCCAGGCTGGTCTCCAACTCCTGACCTTGTGATCCACACACTTTGGTCTCCCAAAGTGCTGGGATTACAGGCATCAGCCACCGCACCTGTCCCTGTCACTTTTATATCACTTCCTTTCAGTGCTCCCAGGATGATACACCCTCCTTTTCATTTCACAACTTTAACCCCTCTGGGCCAGTCTCTGTGTTCTAGTTAACCTCAGCAACTTGCAGAGCAGGACTGACTTGTATAAGGCTAATTGGAGAGAAGGAGCGGATTATGAAAGGCCTACAAAAACAGCCCTGTGGCCCAGGAGACGTGAAGCAGTGCAGTGGACGGCATGATGCAGGAAGCGACCTGCTGGGGTGAACAAGGAAGACTGTGGACCTGTGGCAGAGGCTGAGGGCAAAGACGGCAGCCAAAGCCTTGGGCCAGAAGGTGGTGCAGGTGTTCCCAAAGTGACAAAGAAATTTGGCCCGGAGGTCCCTGCTCTACACCCTGCCCTCCCTCAGTTCCACTGTAGCTAGAGCGCTGGAAGCTGAGTTGCGGTGTCAAGCACATGTGTGCGTTTGTGCCTGCCCCCCTACTCACACCCCTATGGGGATCTTCATCATTGGCACTGACCCCATCTCCATTATATCAGATTGTCCACATCCCTTCCTGATGGCTAACAAGATGCAAATACATGCACATCCCTGTCCCAGGTGTGCTTCTCTGAGGTAACAAAGTCCTTCAATTAATCCAGCCCTGAGGGACAGGAGAGACAGGGCAAGATCTTCAAGTCCCTAAATCTGAAAGGGAAACAAATGGCCCGACATTGCAGTCCTTGGAGTTAATGAGAAAGACCTGGAGAGACTGTTAAAATTACAGACTCCTGGGCCCCTACGCAGAACCACTGAATGCGAATCTCCAGAGGCAGAGTCTCCTTGGCTGCCTCAGTGGCACCACAGGGAATCCAGATGCACACCAAAGTTTGAGAACTACTGGCTTCAGGAGCCAGTTCTATAGAGTCTGAAATAAGAGATGCTCCAGAGAGAATCCAAGGTATCATAATTCTGTAACATTATCAATTGAAATGGGAGTAGTAAAGATTGCTAGCACTTACTAACCATTTCTGATGTGCAGGTGCTATTCCCTATGTGCTGTACACGGATTATTTCCTTCTCACGGTAACCTTATGAAGTAGGTTCTGCTGTTGTCTTCATTATACAGATTAGGAAACAGAGGCACAGCGAGAGTGTTCTAAGATCACATAGCTAGTAAGTAGCAAAGCCTAATTTGATCTCAGAAAGTCTTACTCCAAAGTCTCTGCTCTTAACCATTATGCCATGCTATCATCCTTTCTCCTCTCTTAATAGGTGTGAGAGTTGAAAAGGGAGAGGTGGTCTAAAGAAGAACTGAGAGGAGGATAGGATAGCTGAGCTCCATCTTTCCCACCTACCACCAATCCCCTCCACACTAAGAGGAGGATAATGAAGGGATTCAGAGAAGAGATTATGAGAAAGAAAGGCCTCTATCATTTGCATTTCAGTCTGGTCACTTAAGTAATAGCATCCTGTGGGTGCCTCCATGCTTCCCAGGAATGGCAAAGTCTGTTCCCTTTGTCTGCCATAATTATTTCTCTTCATTAACACCTGACAAGGTCCTACTGACCCTTCAAGTCTCCCTGGGAAGCCTTAGATCTCTCCACCCTAACAGAGTCTATCATGACTTTTTAGCTTCTTTTGCAATTATAGGTGTTTGCATCTTCCTCTAGTCATTGTTCCTTGAAATCAGGGCTCCGCAGCCCTGTTTGTCATTGTAGTCCCCATGCTTGGCACATAGAGGCACTCAATAAATCTTATGGGAAAAAATGAATGAGGGAACGAAACATTTATTGAGCACATACTATGTGCCAGACACTACAAGACCTTATGGATCTTTGAAGATGTGTGGACATAGTTCCTGCTCACAAAGAATGTACAATCTTGTTAGGAGGAACAGATGTACCCCCAAGAACAGTAAGACCTGGAGGCATCACTGGACTCTCATGTCACTATAGGTCAGTCACTGCCCTGCTTTCTCTTTTCCTCCTGGTACAAAGGGTTTATAAGTTCTCTGAGGACACTCCCTATTCTCTTGTCTATTTCTACATAGAGACATCATTAAATGGACCCTGTGTACTTGTGGTTTGGAAGGTGGAGGAGCCAGGGAGAAGGACCTGGAAAGGCCACTTCTCACTGGTACTGGGAAAGAATGGTGGTTGCACAGTGAGCAGAAGAGGAAAAATGACAAAGGCCCTGGGACCCTGGGGAAGAAATAAAAGGCTTCTCTGAGAGCCAGCCTGGGAAGATGAAATGCTCCTACGGGGTTGATTTGTACGTCGTGGGCACCAGTCAAAGGCTGCTTTCCATAGTCCTGTTATTTAAGGGGAGTGGGAGGGTGAAAGAAGCTGCCTCCTTCTCGCTTCCTCTCCCTAGCCAGTCCTGCTCAGAGCCCAAAAACCCTAAGACCAGATCGTCAACCCCAGCCTGCTGCATAAGATTTGTTTAGGCCTTGCATACTAATTGGCTCCACTCTGGCGCTCCAGGAACTTAATTGTGAGCCCATCACGACCTCTTCTGTCCTCAGATAGGAATGTACACAGGCTTGTAGCAGAAACTGGGATTGCACAAGGGACAGGACATTGGAGGGTGGGATGGGAAATCCTGGGTGTTAAGCTTTGCCTGAGTTGATGCAAGGTCATCTTCTGAAGGATGAGATGAAGCAACAAAGTCAGGAGGCCCAGCCAGGGCCACAGAGGTCAAGGAGGCAGAGGCATCCTATGAATTTCCCTAGTGGAAAATCAGGTGTCAGGACACAGGGTGGAAAAGTTAATGGATCTCCCAGGTCCTTGCTATTTTCTTTTTCTTCTGATTGCAGACACTTCCCAAATGACTTGTCCAGGCCTGGCCAGTCCCTCAGCAGAGGCTGGATAGAAGAGGTTAGGGTGGAGAGGTCAGCATTGCCAACAGGACTCTGGAGCCCCAAGGAACCCAATCTGTGTTCTTTCCAGAATGAGTCAGAATAGGCTGCCACAGCAGGCAGCCTTGCCTGGTCACCATTCCAGGTGACCAGGGGCCACAGCACAGTCCTTGCATCTCCATTCTGGTCCTGTGCAGGTGGGATTGAAGGTGCTCGAGCCCAGTGCTCTGGGACTGTGCATCACATCCCTTAGCTGTTCATGCCCCTCTGACTTCAGGCCCCAGGCCTGATAACTGGCTTTTTTCTGTTTTGCTCTTGAGCCCCAGTTCCTTATCCCATAAGGACCTAGACTTCTCCACCAGCCTTATAGTGAAGGCTCCATCCATTGAACCCATTTCTGGAAGCTGTTTCATCTCCTGGCCCTCCTGCTCTTGCCCAGGGACAGAAAATCCCAATTAGACTTCCATGGTAGCCATCCTTAACCGATCACATCACTCTTTCCTATTTTTTTTCTGCTAAAGCAAGACTTAAAATCCCCCTTGACACAGAGCTCCAGACAGCCACTACCAATCTATTACACCCAGCATGGGAACTGAATCCTATTTGCCATCTCTGCTTTTTCCATTTGGACCCCTCCCAGGCCCTACAGCTGGGACCTCTAGCAAGGACTGCCCTCATTTTCCCTGCCCCCACCCCCGCGCCTTGCTCCATTTCACCAGGCTATGCCCCAAATATGGCAAGAAGCTCAAAGATGCTAATTATGACTTAAATTCATTTTTCCTTCCAATCTCAAAGACTTGCATTACTCTATCCATTTTAGGAAGAGGGAAATTTTGAGGATCGAAGAATGTACAGGACTCTTATTTGACTTTTGGTCCAAAGTTGGGGAAATAATCCCCTGATAGGCTGAGCAAAGTCCCAGAGTGTAACCAGAACCCCCAGCTACATCTGATTTCTCACCTACTAAAAAAGCAAAGCACATAATCTCCATCCACCTTAGGGGCAATCCCAGTTTTCACTCAGCAATAAACTCTCATTTCACACTTCTTTCCTGCTGCTTGCTGCTAAGTACAGAGATGTCTATATGTACATAACTACCCTTGCCCTAAATGGGCCCAAAGCCCACCCCCTGACTACGCCCTGAGTTTATGTTTGGGACACACTGACTTAATGCAGATCAAAGGCACTGGTTTCTTAAACCTTGTGTTTCAGAATCACCTGCAAGCTTGGTAACATATAGATTCCTAGGCCCCATCCAATTCAAACCAAGAATCTCCTGGATAGGGGCCTGAGACTCTGTGTTTATAACTCCCTGGATCAATAGTCCTTAAAGTGTGAACCCCAGCAGCAGCCACACCTGAGAACTTATTAGAAATGTACTAACAACTCCTCAGGTGATTCTGATGCAATTCCAGCCTGAGAACCCGTTGCCCTCGGTGGTTGCAAGTTTGGGAGCCATTGATCCAAGGGACCCTGTAGAAGTCTGACTCCAGCTGTGGTCCCGTGGCCCCATCCAGTGCAGCCCAAATGGAAGGGAGCAAACCCTGGGGCATCTTTAATCTTCTCTAGGTGACTGGCCTGTTGAAAGGAAAAGGCTGGAATAGACAACTTCTCCAAGGCTGTTGATATACCTGGCAGCAGTTTCTGTTGGCCGCCAGAGAGCCAGCCAAGCAAAGGCCCTTCTGAAAGGCTCTATTCAAAGCTGTTAAATGAGCAAACACCACCGCTTTTTTCCTTTCCCCTGCACCTGGAGCTGTGACCAGAACTGTTGGCAGCTGCAGCTATGGCCCCACAAAATGGCTGGGGCAAAAGAAGACCAATCCTTACCTGCTGGAGAGCTAGGCCCCTGAGAAGGGGCTGGCCAGAGTGTTCAGAAGAGGGAATGTACCCCAGATACAGAGCCAATTCCTCAGAGTGGGAAAACCCATTCCTCCTCTGCATCCCTAGCACAGTGCTTACATTCAGACAGTGCCTGGGAGGTGGGCTGTGCTTCATGCCCAGCAGACGGAGTCTCTAGGGGTCTCTCAGACTGTAGAGGACAGATGGACAGGCTGACGACCCACAGACTATTCAAGATGGGAACCTATTCATGCCCAATCTGGGTCAAGGCACTGTAGGGTTGCAGCTGTGGACCACTTCCGTTGCAGATAGAGCAGAGATTTGAATCTGCCCTGTCCTTCAAGGTCCACATTACATGTCCAGAGCAGGGATCTGTGCTGCACTGACCACTGCCCAGAGGGAATGACATAGTCGTGCACCCTGTCTCAGGGTTCTAGCAGTCTAAATCATTTCCCCAAGGCCAGTACAAGTCTTGGTTTCTGGTTTCAACTACAGTTTATTTATTTAATCTCCGATCTTCTGATTCACTTGCGGACCAGGAATCAACCCTCTGGTATTTTATGAAATCATAAGGCTTTTACTATATCAAACTTGAAATCCAGATGGACTCAAACCCATCACCACTCATGTTCCAGGAAACCATTCTTACCAGCCGTATACTTGGGTAGCCTTTGTGCCCCTTCCCAGATCAATCTCCTTATCTGTAAAATAGAAAGATACCACCAACTTCACAATACCCTTCCATCACATTGCAGTCACTTAACAAAGCTTAATTACCTACTTCCTTTCTCCTTTAAGTTGAGAAGCCAGTATGCAAGGCCACAAAATGGTACAAGTGGAGTCTGAGTCTGGATTTTCTGTCGCGCTACATAGAACATCATGGTAGTAAGTTGAATTGTGTGCCCCAGAAAGATAGGCTGAAGTCCTAGCCCCCTATGAATGTGACCATAATTGGAAATAGGGTCTTTGCAGATGCAATCAAGTTAAGATGAAGTCATACTGGATTAGAGTGTGGTGTCTATAAAGAAAAAAGAGGCAGGTTTGGGTACAAAGATACACAAAAAAGGCTATGCGAAGACAGAGGCAGAGGCTGGAGTGATGCAGCCACAGAATCAGGAATGCTAAGGATTGTTGGGAGCCACTGGATGCTAGGAAGAAGCAAGAAAGGATTCCTCTCTGGAGGTTTAGAGAAAGTGGCCCTGCCCATATCTTGATTTCAGACTTCTAGCCTCTGGAACAGTGAGAAAATAGATTTTTGCTTTAAACTACCTGGTTTGTGGTAATTTGTTCCAGCAGCTCTAGGAAACGAACACTAACGTTCTCCCCCAGACCTGAAGCACCACTGCTGACCTTTCTGTGGCTGGCCCCATTCCCATCAGCAGCCTTTACCCTCCTGCTGATCCCCAACTTTATCTGGCTCTCCATAAAATAACATCATATTTCACATGTGAACCATTCTTTTGTTTGTTTTTTAGAGACAGAGTCTTGCTCTGTCACCCAGGCTGGAGTGTAGTGGCGTCATCATACCTCCCTGCAGCCTTGAACTCCTGAGCTCAAGAGAGCCTCCCACTTCAGCCTCCCAAAGCACTAGGATTACAGGCATAAGCCACCGCACATGGTCAGAGTTTTAAGGCTTTTTGATCTCATTTTATACATGTGAAAATTGAGGATCAGGGAGATTAAGGTGATGATCCTGTGATACCATGACAAATAAGTGGAAGAGCCAAGACTGAACCCAAATATTCTGACTCTTAAGCCAAAGTTCTTTTTCTTTAAATTTTTTATTGTGAAGTGTAATAACACACATATAGCAATGTACAAACACAAATGTATAGCTCAAGCAAAGCAGCACAACCCACATAAACACCATCTAGGTCAAGGAATAGAATACTGCCTGCCTTCCAGGTGCCCCCTGGCAATCACTCTCCATTTCCTCCTCCCCAGGGTAACCACTGCCCCATGCCAGGCCAGTGATTGGACCACACCCATTTCAACCTCTGTGTCACTAAGAGTCATTGGGGCAGCAGTAAAAAGATGGAAGCCTGTACATGTACTGGGGGAACCCTCTGCGCTCCTTCCTCTAAGGCTCAGGATTTTCCTGAAGCTAAGCCTCTCTAGGGCTCTTCCCCATCACTTCCTTTAGAGACGTCAAAACAAAACACAACACACAACTCTTCACTGGTCTTGACACTTTCAGAATTGTAAAAGCTGGGAGTGGCTGACACATTTTTTTTTTTTAAGCAGTAAAACCATAGACTTTGAACAAGAAGGGAGGGAGAAGAGGAGATCAGAAGGTAGACCCCAGGGCTGGGATCATGGATGGTTAAGGAAACAAAGCAATAATTATCAAGTCCCTGAGAATAGCCTGTCCACCACATCCCCCTCCCTTCCTCCTACCAGAGACATCTCTGCTATACCAGCAGGAGTAAGCAAGACCCACAGGAGTTTGGCCTAATCTTGCCTAGAGGCAGGCACAAGCCACATGGCTTCTTGTCGCGCCTTCCTGTCTGAGTTTGTGATCCCTCTCTTCGCCAGGAGTCTGCATGCCCTGCTGTCAGTATCAGAGGATAGATAGGGCAGGAACAGGGAAAAGTAAGAAAACAGGGGCTAGTCAGAAGACTCCAGCCAGGAAATTGAGCCATCATTCCCTTGCCTGACTTCTGGAAAGTCACTTAACGCCTCTGGGCTGCAGATCCTGCCCTCTGAAGCAAGGGCAACAGGTCAAGTCCCTGTGGCAACACTGATGCAGACATGAGATGCTCGGCAGGTTCCCAGATGAAGAGAGACAAACAGAAGGATCCTTTTGTAGTGGGAAGCCTCCAGCTCACACCGCCCCGGGCTGCCACAGCAGAGACTCAATGCAGCTACTTCTGCAGATGCACCCGCAAGGCAGGAAAGTGAGGGGCTCTGGAGGGAGGACAGGAGCTGGGAGAAGTAACAGCTCAACAGCTGTCGGTTACAATCAATGCCTGTCTCTATCTGCTGGCAGGCCTGCAGCAGCCAAGGCACTGGAAAAAGGCAAGATCATTACAGGACTGGATGGAAGGGCTATCTCTGCTCAGTTGTCCTGTCTGTTTTCCTTAAGCCAGAGTGGGTTAGATCACTAAGCCCATGGGGAAATTCATACTACTAGGGCTGCTTTCTGGGAAAAAAAAAAAAAAAAAAACTATGGCCTGAGTTCCAAGAAGACTGGCCTTATGGGCTAGGAATTGGAAGCTTTCCATTTAGTTCTGATACCTGCTACTTAGAGTGTGCTTGAGCAAGTCACTTCCATTCTTAGTCTCAGTTTCTGCATCTGACAATAGTAACAATTTTTAATTTATTGAGCACATATTATGTGCTAGGTGATGAGCTGGATGCTTAATATGCATTCTCTCTAATATCTGTCCTTTCTACCTCATGGATATGCTGTGAGGATCAAATAAAAAATATATTTCCTCAAAAACTTAATAGAATTACCAACGAACCAGCAATGCTACTCTGAGGTACACACCCTCCAAATAATTGAAACAAAACAAGCCACTCAAACAAACACTTGTTCATGAATGCTCATAGCAACTTGATTCAAGTAGCCAAAAGGTGGAAATAACCCAAATGTCCATGACTGTATAAATAAGCCATAGTATATACAGACCATGGAATATTACTCAGTCATAAAAAGGAATGAGGTACTGATACATGCTACAACCTACATGTCCCTTAAAGACATTATGCTAAGTGAAAGAAGCCAGACATGGAATCCCATGTTTTATGACTTATTTTATATAAAATATTGAGAATAGGCAAATCCATAGAGACAGAATAGATTAATGATTGCCGGAGAATCATAGGGTGTACTTCTGGAGTTACAAAAAAGACTTGAAAATAGAGAGTGGTGGTGGCTGCACCACACTGGGAATACACTAAATGTCACTGAATTGTACACTCTAAAATTGCTAATTGTATGTTATGTGGATTTCACCTCAATAAAAGATAGAAACATCTGTCTCTGTGGAAGTCTGTGCACTGTTTAAAGTCATGGCTCAGGCGCACAGCTTCCATGTGGAGCACCCTCTGCAGGTTGTTTGGCTTTTTTGGTTTTTGATTATTTACAAATAAATAACCGCCAGCTAAATCATTCCTCTAAAATGAGAAGGAATGGGGACAGCTTGCCTTAACTTTCCCACACAAGCATATTGCAGCCATGCTCCACTACATATGGTTGAATTCAGCCTCCTGGGTCAGTGTTGTTGCCAAACTGCACAGGCATATGCTACCCATGCATACACTGATGTGCCCACAGGCTGTGGTGCTCAGGAGCACGCAGTTCCCACATGGAGCCCCCTCTGCAGTAAGCAAATGTGCCTGAGAGCTCCTAATTTGCCCATCTCAGGCAATGGAGGATTATCAGTGACTATGATGAGTTTCTATTAACTCTGAGCCACTTCACACACAGCAGTGCTTCATTAGGGCTCTGATAAAGGCGAGACAGGCTCCAGAGACAATAGCAAGCAGCAGGCCAGTGGAGAGTGGGAGGCTGCAGAGGCAGCGGCCATAATGAATTATGCAGGTGGGATTTGCTTTTAGCTAATTAATAGTGTGTCACACTCCCTGGCTCCTTCTCGCTAGCTGATCTCCAAGCTGATCACTCCTGCCTGCCTTCAGTAGGGTCCCTCGAGAAGCAGGGATAAGGAGGGGAGCCAGAGCCTGGTAGGGATGGATATGCACCATGGGAAGGAGGGGTGGCTGAATCATTGCTGCTCTCAGCACTCTGGGACTGGTATCCTCCTCCACTGATTGCACTGGGTTTTATACTTTACATAAAGATCCCAGCGGGGCTGAGCAGACAGGGCAGTGTGGTGCTGTTCCTGACTCATCAGGCAAAAGCTACTTTCTTAGACTGCCAAGGAGGAGGAGTCATCAGCTCTCCTACGTTCATCCCCCTGTCCCTCCTCAGGACACAGAGGTCTAGCAGGCATCTGGTCACCAACCTCTGGATCAGCTGCCTTGTTGATTCTGAGGTCACAGACCCTAATGAACCTAGATAAATTGAACCAGGTGACCCCTTTGAATTGCAAAGCTGAAAGAGGAAGTGAGTGCATGCCACTTGGCTCCTTTGCCCTGGGTTGGCGCTGCAGTTACCACACGAACTGCCAGAGGCCCTGCCAGCAGCACTCAAGGTTCCCTCGACCTGGTGGCCAAGCCCACTCCACTCCCGGATGCCATGGGCCTTAGATGACGGCTCCTTCGTGTCTCCTTGCATTTCCCCCAGGCCTGGGAGGTACTGAGGCTTCATGAGAAGCTCCTGGCAGCTGACGGCTGTGCCAAACTCAATGGCTGCCATGTGGTTGCCTCAATCATGGCACAGACAGGGGTCTGGATGAGGTCTTGTGGGAAAGGAGAGGGAGCCAGTACAAGCCGTTCAAACTGCTTGACCCATCGCCTCTCCTACACATGTGAAAAGACACACACATGTGCACACACACACACACTCATCTCTGCATACAGAATACAGAAGAGAGGAGAGAGAGTTTGTCAGAGGTGGTCCTCTGTAGTTGGAGTGGCATCCAGCTTAAAGCCAGGAGGGAGAAGAAGACAGGAGGGGGAAAAAAAAAAAAAGAAAGAGGAGGAGGGAGGGGAGGGAGGGAAGGGAAGTAAACATGAAAGAAACAAGAAAGAATAGGAACACAATCTGACTTGCCTTTCCCTACAGCCAGCAGGTGCTCCTTCCCATCCCTTCCTCTATGTTACATTAGAAGAGGGTCTCACACAGCAGAGAGGACACTAGTTAAAGCATCAACTTTGTCTCCCTGCACCCCAGTCACTTCTTCTACTTACTTAAAGTGCTGGCTGATGATATCCCCACACATCTCTGAGCCTCCACCGGGCTCCCAGTCTAGGGTTGCAGACACAGGTCTCTAAGGATGACAGTATGATTAGGCAAGCACATCTCCCAGCTACTAACCTTTCAATTCTTTATTTCCTTCCAAATAAAAGCACTTGTTCATGTCAAATCCCACTAATTGGTGATTCTAGCTCCTCTCCTTCTACAAATCCACAGTAGCCAGCTACAGACCACGGCCTTTCCGACTTAGAAGACCGCCTCCTGCTCCCCGCTCCCTCCCACTCCTCACTGCCTCCTCCTGGGCTCCCTTCCTAGTCATGCCTGCGGCCCTCTTCCCTCCTGTTGAGGCAAGATGGTGTGTCTGGCAGCTGTTAACTCAATGCAGTTTCTCAAACTGCTATCTACAATGTCCTAGGCATGGGTGCAGAGCTGGGGCAGCTGTTCCTTCAGTAATGTCAGTACGAACCAGGGACAAAGTCAAAGAATTAGGCAAGAATACAGAAAGAAAAAAAAAAAGGAAAAAAAGGAAAAGCCCTCCTCTTATGTACCCTCCAGGTTTGGTTTTCATGGAGACCTGGTTCTGGTGGACAGAGAGGACAGGGTAAGACAGGCCTGTTGCAGTAGGTAGGGTGGGTCCTGCTATGACTCACCACGATCCAGCAGGAAGCTGGATGCCACATGGAGACACCAGGAGCAGATCTTTTGGAGTTGAGGCTTTCTGGGAGAGCTCTTTTTCAACTCACGTTCCCAGGTAGGGAGAGCTGACTCTTTCGGACATGCATGGGTTATAATGCAGGTCTCAGGGCAAATGCTGAGTGCCTCAGGGGCCACCCCTTTCCGCCATTGGTGAGGAGGGATCCTTGGCAGCAAGAGAAGCATGGATGGTGAGGGGTTGGCAGTGACTGTGAGAAGCCCGGGAGAATCTTTCTGTATATTTCCCTGAGAAGGATCACTGACAACAGCTCCTGGTGGCCCTCAGGCAGGTGTTGTAGTCGAAAGAACCCTGACTTTGGTCCCAATTTACTCCATCCATTCATTTATTCATCCATTCATTCATTCATTGGTACTATATGCCAGGTACTGGGCTTGTGTTTAAATCTCAGTTCATCGAAGATTCAAATGATTAATTGAGGCTGGGCACAGTGGCTCACACCTATAATCCCAGCACTTTGGGAGGCCAAGGCGGGCGAATCCCCAGATCAAGAGATCAAGACCATCCTGGCCAACATGGTGAAACCCCATCTCTACTAAAAATATGAAAAAATTGGCTGGGTGTGGTGGCTTGCACCTGTAGTCCCAGCTACTCCAGAGGCTGAGGCAGGAGGATCACTTGAACCCAGGAGGTAGAGGTTGCAGTGAGCCAAGATTGTGCCACTGCATTCCATCCTGGCGACAGAGCAAGACTCCATCTCAAAAAGCAAAACAAAACAAAACGAAAACAAATGATGAATTGATTCAAAAGATTGAAATGATGTAGGTAGAGGACCTAGTCTAGAGCCTTAAAAAATATTCATTCCCTCTTCTAGTTCTCCAGAAAGAAGACATCTCCTTCTAATCCTATACCCCACAACCCAGTGATCGCCTTAAACCAGAACACTTTAGCTCCTAGAAGATGCTATTTCATTGAAGTTGATGAAATGGGGAGCTGGAGAAAGAGGGGCCAATGGAGAGAGGAGTAGATCTGAAAAATATGTAGCAGGCCAGATAGAAATGCCTTAAGGTGGTGAAGTTTGAGAACTTCTCATGAGGCTGGCTGCTGGCAGCCAGATGGGGGAGAAGCAAATTCTCCCACAGGGAGTGTTTCCTAAAGTGATTGGAAATTTAAGAAGCAGGAGATGGGGGAGGGACTGAATCTTTCTGCATCTTGATTGAAGATCAAAACAATTTCTATTCTTGCAAATTCCCTTAGAAATACAGCCTCATAGGGATTGGGAAAGGAATTTATTTCTTCACAAAGCTTACCAAGCAGCCTGGCTGGGAGCCATTTGGCAGTTTTTTCTGCAGGAAAGTTATGGAAGAAGCAACAGTGCCCCCCAAGAAGCTGCAGCAAAAGACATAGGGAGATGGGTATGTCAGTTCCTGCCCCAGGGAACCCTACAGCCAAGGTGCTTTCCCAAGATGTAAACAGGGAGCTCTCTGAGCTCTCCCTCCAGTGGCTGAGAACCTGACCAGCCAAGAAGAATGGCCTAAAACTGTGCCACTCAAGTTGGGACAGCTAGGAGTTCATAAAACCCCAGAGAAGCATGAAGGGTCTAGAGCACCATTTTTATTCAAGGAGCTTTAGGGAGGCAGGGAAATTCTATTGAAATAAACATGAATGTTTGGTAAGATAAAATGCAAACTTTGCATGATTTGTTAACGTCAAATGTGAGATTTTGTCTTGAGAAGGCTGCTTTAGGTTATGCCCCTTGATCACCTGGAGGTACACAATCATTCTTCTATCCCTTTCTGGTTATTTCTTAAAGAAAAGTTTGAACAACCCCTCTTTTTGGAGCTAGATGTTTAAAGATTATTTTAGAGGTCATTGTGTCCATCCCTCACCTCCAGATAGCACTCAAACCTGGCTACACATTAAAATCATCAATCAATCAATAAAAAGGATGCCAGGCACCGTCTGCAGAGATTCTGACCTGGAGGGAAGCCTGAGTGTGGATGTTTTCCGAAGCTCCCTGGTGGTTCTGATGTGTGGCCAGGGCTAAGAACCATTCCTCCTTTATTTAGCTGAGAGTGGTGGCATGCACCCATAGTCCTAGCTACTTGGGAGGCTGACGTGGGAGGATCACCTGAGCCTTGGAGGTTGAGGCTACAGTGAGACATGACCGTGCTACTGCACTCCAACCTGGGAGATACAGTGAAACCCTTTCTCAAAAAAAAAAAAAACACAAAAAAAAAACGGGGAGCAAGAGAACCATCCCTCTTAAATGGAGGGCTGTACTGTCAGAAGCTTAGAGGCTTTGGGTCTGTTAAATCCATACTTCTGTTTTGTCTGATAAATGTCAGGCATGTCCTCTCTTTTTTTTCCAAGCTGCCACCACCTACATTCCTACTAAAATAATCTTCCCTTCGATTTTTCGATAGATTAGGACATAGGGTCCTCCTTTCTATCCACCAACTAGTCCCTGGACAAACACCCAAGAAGAGCATTTTCTAAGCATCTAGCCTAAGCCAGATGTATGCTGGATACTTACAATTGTTTCACAACCACTCACTGAGATAGGTGTTAGTCATCCCCACTCTACACATAAGGAATCTGAGGACGAAAAAAATTAAGGAAATGTTCTAGATTTCCAGAATCCAAAACCTTTCTGTCTGACCCCAAATCCACTCCCTTCCCAAGACAACAAAGATACTTTGGCTTTCCTAAATAGATCCCTCTTTTTAAGAGGTTTTCTTTATTTTAAAAAATTGTCTAACTATTGCTTTACCATAAGGACTATACACAGGCAAACAGACAATGGAAGAAACTAGAGTTAAAGAAATCTCACACATTACTAGGGGTCATTATTCTGGGTCTTCACTGAACTCCAGTGGAACTAGAATCCAAGTTCTTAGACCTTTGGATGGGCACATGGGATATGTCACGCTTCCCTCCTTGAAGAAATGTCCCCACCCATCCCAGGTAGGAGCTACCCTGTCTCTTTAGCTCAAGGGAATTCATAATGATGCTACTGCTTAAGTGGTATTCTTGGTCAACTCTTCCCCCAACTCCAAACTTGATTTTTAAACTGCTAAGACTCAGGACATCTCTTCTGGGATGCTCTGTACTTGGCTCTTGGATGCTGACCTTTTCCATGACCCACTGTGATATGGTCTGGCTCTGTGTCCCCACCCAAATCTTATTTTGAATTGTAGCTCCCATAATCCCCATGTGTTGTGGGAGGTATTTCATGGGAGGTGATTAAATCATAGGGGCAGTCCCCCCATGCTGTTCTTGTGACAGTGAGACAGTGAGTGAGTTCTCACGAGATCTGATAGTTTTATAAGGGCTTTTCCCCTTTTACTCAGGACTTCTCTCTCCTGCTGCCACATGAAGAAGGACATGTTTGCTCCCTCTTTTGCCATGATTACAAGTTTCCTGAGGCCTTCCCAGCCATGTGGAACTGTGAAGCAATTAAACTGTGAGTCTTTTCTTTATAAATTACCCAGTCTCAGGTATTTCTTCATAGCAGCATGAGAACGGACTAATATACCCTGTGTAAGTAAGATATTTTCCTATCTATCCCCTGAAGATATTTTTCCATAGCTGTAGACAGTTCTGCACCAACCCTGCCCTGCTCTCTTGCTCTTGTTGGGGGTTTGATGATTCCAGTCATCAAAAGTTCTGCTGTACCCTTGGCTAGCTTCTCTTTGGTTTAAGTTACCAAAGTAGATTTACTAGTCTCTAGTGAAATTTAACTTCTTCACCTTTCATTTATTCGACTAAGGGTTAGAATGGGCCTACTACAGGCCAGCACTTGGCCAAGCACTGTGCTAACTTTTGAAGGCACAATGACATTGCCTGTTTCCTCAGGGAGTATCCAATCTATTAAAATAACCAAGAGTGGCTGCTGCTGAAGGGCCATCACATGGCAGCCTCTCTGCTAGGAGCCTTTATTCTTTATCACATTTCATCCTCCCGATGGCTAACGAGGTTACGGTTATTGTCCCCATTTTATGAATGAGAACACTGAGTCTCATTGATACTTAAGCAATTAGCCCAAAGTCACAGAGCTAGTCAGTGGTAGGGCTGGAATTTGAGCATATAACTACCTTCCAAGCCCATGCTTTTTCCTCTACACTGGAGATTCTATATAGCATAGTGGTTAGAAACTCAAACTCTGGGAACAGCCAGACTTAAGTTTAGAATCGCAACTTGGCTATTTAATTACTATCCAATCTTGAACAAATTAATTAGCTTTTCTGAACTTCAATTTCCTCAACTGTAAAAATAAGGTATGATAATACCTATCTCAGGGTTGTGGTGAGAATCTCAGAAATGATAGCTGGTATTTTAGCTAACTTAGAGCTAAACTATTTTACAGCTAATATCTAGGACTGGCATTTTAGAGCTAATATCTGGGTCTGTTCTCCCCTGCAGTCATGTGATTTCCTTAATAGCAACCTGGGAGCCAGTCTGTCTTATGTTGGTTTCTTCCAACAGCCCTCAGCACAGTCTGAGGGACACCATTAGTTCTTGGCTCTTTTGCAGAACAAAGGTGAACATCACGTACAGAGTCACTGAATGGCCAAATCCTCTAGCCTTCAGGTTTTGGGTTATCCCCTCTGCCTCCTTTCTTATTCAGGTATCTCTCCCTGAACGACCCCCCTTTCCTGACTCAAATACACTCATACCTTCTAGAAAGTGGTTTTCTGGGATCCATCATGTCATCATCATGTTAACAATATCAAGCACACAGTAAACACACAGTAAAAATAAAAGATGCTATCCATTAAAAGAGAAAGGTTGTTCTCTGTCTTCTTTTTAAACAGCTTATTGCTAAAAGGAAATTCTAAAGCCCTCAGGCATCTTCTAGAACTTGGAAGTTGAGGTCTTTCTCCTATTGCAGTTCAAAGAAAACAAGTCTTTCTCCAGCTCCAACATCTTCATGGCTCTCATCCTTCTGGAAAGAGGACACTCTCCATGATGAGGACTTCTAATGGCCCTTTGGCGCCAAGGGAATAGGAGAAAATATCTCTCTTGGAAGCTTTGGGACACCATTGTTGGGTGCCAATGTAGCCAAGACTTTCCATCGAAACATCAGACTAGGAAAAACTCCCTCGCTGGCGTCAAGAGTTTTCAGGATGGGCCAGCAGCGGGGTCTGGATTATGTAATATCGCCATGGTCATCTTTCTGCTGACCTCTGTATATTCAATTCAAGAAATCTTGTTGGGTGGATTTTCAGTCACACCCTCTTGCCCTCCACCTTCCCTGAGTTATCTAGGATCAGAGGCTTGGTCATAAAAACAAGGGTTGTTGAGTCTTGTGGGGGATGAAGAGGAAGGAAGGGGTTGGTGGCCACAAGAATGTCACTGTGTCTTTGCTGGTGGGAACTTGAGTCAGAAGGGACTTCATTTCTCCCAGACAGGGTGGGTCCAGCATCAGAGGCAATGAGCTTTGCCGAGTGATTGTGGCTTAACCTGTACTTTTTTGGGTAGGGAGGAAATAGCAGTGGCCTGAACCCCTGGAAAGTCTAAAGGTTTTCCTGGCCTGGTTGGTGGTGGTTTTTCCACCCAGCATTGAGTACTGAAGACAGACAGACTCTGTGGGGAGCCAAAAATACAATTCCTTTCATAACCTTTTACTGATTGCCTACTAAGTGCCAACGCATTGTGTGCCCAGCTGGGACAGGGGCTACAGAAATGCATGACATTGCCTCTCTCTTTAGTTTATTTGCAGTCTAGTGACTGCATAGTGCTGGCCAGACACCCCCTAGAAGATACTGGTGTCCTCCTTCACATGTGGACTCCCTCAGCAAGCAATCTGGTGGACATCAATATCTCATTCTTGGCTTCCCAAGTTGAAGGCAAGCTCTGAGGGCCTAGACCCAGGAACCAGGCAAACAAAGCAGCAGTGGCCAAAATGGAGGTAGAAACCGCCACTAAAGGTTAGAGAAAAGAACTTTTGAACAGTGAATGGTTCCCTGAAACTCTGCCTCTTGACCTGGTCCCAATCATCCTTTCCATCCTTCCTTCATCCCAGGCCTGTGTTGGAACAGGATGGATAGCTAAAGACCTGGCGCACATCTCACCGCTTTAGAAATGGCCAAAAAACCCCATGGAGGTACTGTCTTTTTGGTGGTGCCTGGTTGGGAAGAATCCAGTCACTATTTGGTTCCCAGACTCTAGTAACTTTCATTGTTAGTAAATGCAGAATTAGTCAGCAGGCTGGAATTTAAAAAAATAAACATCTGTACCCAATAGTGAATCTGTCCAGGCTATCTAGGCTCATTTGAAAGTGTTTCCCAGGCTTGGTTGCCAAGATCAGTGTCCCCCATTGAAAAGTGACTGCTTTCTGGACTCGAAAATGACTAGAAAGTTATCCGTGCATTATTCATAAGCATTTTCACAGTAAGGCCACTCTGCTTCACTCATGAGGTCAGAGTTTGCTGCATCCAGATCTGCTTTATTATAAGCAGGCCTTCTTTGTGTCTCCAACACTTAGGATCATGCCTGACACATAGTAGATGCTCAAATTTATTAAATGGAAATGAAATATGGGTGGGCTGAGGAAGAGAACCCCTATACCCCAGCCCCTCTCACCTTTAAACTCCCCTGCCCCCAGATTCAGGCAGATTGGGCAACCGTAATTAATTGAGCTTCATCTTAGTTGAGACCAGCCCGACAGCAGGGTAGTAATTGCCGCTCCACTTTGCCAATCCTCAGTGCTAGAGTTAGAGGAAAGTGTGTGGGCTTTCAAGTCATGTAGACCAAGGTTCAGATCTTTGTTTTGCCACTTACCAGCTAGTCACTTTATATCACTAAAACCCTAATTCCTTGGCTGAATGCAGGGTCAAAAATTAAAAAAAAAAAAAAAATCCTGACAGAATGAGGTGACACAACAGACGCAGGTCGGAGCCACTGCCGTCGCCATGACCCACGGTAACCAGCGTGAGCTTGCCGGCTAGAAGAATACGAAAAAGCAGAGTGACTCAGTTAAGGGAAAACGTCTAGATGACGGGCTTTCTGCTCCTGCCGCAAGCAGAGGGGCTCAGAGACCAAGCAGCAGAAGCAGAAGAAGGCAAACAAGAAGAAGGAGGAACCCAAGTAGCTTTGTGGCTTCATGTCCAACCCTCCTGCCCTTCGCCTATGTGACTGGAGCCAGTCCCACCACACTCACATTTCCTCCTGCAGTGCCCGCAGGTCCCAGCACCCATGGCCTTCTTTTGCCCTGAGTCTGCAGCGGGTCCATTTTGTGCTTCCTTCGCCTCAGGTAGCCTCTCTCCCACTGGCCACTCCCGGAAGTGGCGGGTGGGGGTTACCCCTTCCCAGTGTTTTTTTATTCCTTTGGGACTCTCCCCAAAGTATTAAAAGTAGCTTTGAAAAAAAAAAAAAACCCACTAATTTCAATGCAAAATATCTACTGTTATCATTGATAACGTAAGTAAACCACCTAGTCTATAGTAGGTGGTCAGAAAAGGCTCATTCACTAGGTTTCATCTTTTTGAAATCTCTTCTTAAGTTCTGAGAAGAATGGGTCCCTGACAAGGCCCTTTCTGACAGCCCACACGCTAAGTCAAAAGCTCAAACCTATTGGAGAAACCAAAAGGACCATCTGCCTCGACACTTCCAAATTCTTCAAATTCAAGCCATCTTAGGGTTTCTCAGTTGGTATTTTTTTAAGATAAAGGTGTTTCTTTGATGTTGGCATAAGCCAGTTAACCATACTTGAGGAGAGAACATTTAGGACACATGAGTTTATCTAAGCTATCGAGATTCTGTGTGATCCACATTATAACGGTTCTCAAATGTTTTCTTCTAGCCCCTAAACTCCAGATTCAGATTCATATGTCCAACGGTCTACATGCATCTCCAGGGGAATGCCTAGCACACATCTCTAACAGCATATCCAAAACATAACTTTGGTTTTCTACCCAACTCGGTCCCATGTCACCTTTCCCATGTCAAGAAATGTTACCACCAGCCACCCAGTTGCTCAAACTAAAATTCTAGGAATCATCCTTGACTTTTCCTAACTCTGCAAGACTTGTCAGTTCTCTGTCTAAAATATAAGATCTGCTCTTCCATTGCACCAGTCCAATCTGCCATTACCTCTCCTTGAGGCTGGCCTGGCGCCTCCCTGCTTCCACCCTGGCCTCCCCTTCTCCACACAGCAGCCCCTCCTACGTGCTTTTAAAATGTAAATTAGATCCCATGTAAATCAGATCCCATGGCTTCTCCTGCTTGAAACATGTTTTTTAAACATTTAGAATAGGCCAGGCCGGATGACTCACGCCTGTAATCCCAGCACTTTGGGGGACCGAGGTGGGTGGATCACCTGTGTTTAGGAGTTCGAGACCAGCCTGACCAATATGATGAAACCCTGTCTCTACTAAAAATACAAAAAAATTAGCTAAGTGTGGTGGCATGCGCCTGTAGTCCCAGCTACCCAGGAGGCTGAGGCAGGAGAACAGCTTGAACCCAGGAGGCGGAGGTTGCAGAGAGCAGAGATTGTGCCACTGCACTCCAGCCTGGGCGACATAGCGAGACTCCTTTTCGACCTCCTGACCTCATGATCCTCCTGCCTCAGCCTCCCAAAGTGCTGGGACTACAGGCATGAGCCACCATGCCCGCCGAGACTCCTTCTCAAACAAACAAACAACAACAACAACAACAACAAAGCATTTAGAATAAAAACCAAATCATTTCCATTGCCCAAAAGTCATTTCATGGTACAGCTCCTGCCCAGCTTTCTGACCTTGTCTTTCCCTGGCTTAAGAATGCTATGGCTGTGAAATGGGTAGGACATAGTGAGCCTCAGCTATGTGCCAGGTCAGGAGCCTCCCATACATCACTTGATACAGTCCTTGCTACAACCCAGCAAGGTAAGTGTTATTAAATCTGAATTTGTTGTGAGCATTAAGTGGAAGCAGATGATGCTAGTGCATAAGCAGTGATCCGCAAATGTTGGAGTCCCTGCCTTTCGTTTTGTTCCAGTGGTGGAGGTGGGCAGGACCTGTAGCCCAGAAAAGTCTACACTGCTTAGGGATAGAACTGGAACCAGAGCCAGCTGTCCCTTGTCATGCATGCTCCCTTATCCACTAGCCTGATGACCTGTCTATAGGGGGAGCTGAGAAGGGTGAGTTCTGGCTCTCTGGAGGGACATGTGGGTTGCTGAAGGAGTTAAGATGTCTCTTACCAAACCCCCGCCCTCCCCATCCCTGCATCTGCCTTTGTGGCTTTAATGAGAAATCCAGGCGCTTCATAAGAGACTGTACAAATAACTTCTAGGGCGCCACTAACTCATTCAGCAGAAAGAGACCCAGGGCTGCCAATGTTTCAGGGAAGATAAGTGAGTGGAAAAAGGTGGTTTTTATAGCGTCAGGCGGATAGAAGGATTTGCGTGGTTGAGTGTGAGCTCCGCCCCTGCAGCAGAGCTGAAAAAAACCAGGATCCGGGCTCCTCAGCCCCTCTTCACAATATTTGATTAGGAATTTGGGGCGGGACCCTGGTCTGGCACAGACGCGCACACTCTCAGTAGACTCTCTCACTCCTCTCTCTCTTCCTCTCTCACACGTTCTCCAATCCAAGGAGGCCAGACAGAGGGACGTGGTCACTCTCTGAAAGGTTCAACTCGAGGTAAGTATCGTCGTTTTACTTCGGGTTTGTCCCTAGCAGTTCCTTAAAAGAAATAAATGAAAAGTGGTAGGGGATAGGGGAGATGGGGAGGCAGGGAGGGTTCATTCCTCCTTCTCCACACCTGGGCCATGACCCCAGGGATGCTGGAGAGTGGCAGAGAGGGTGTCTAAGGGAAGGGTTCCAGCCCTGTACCTTTCTCTTACAGTTCTTTTATGGGTGCTGAGGGGACCTCCAATTCTCAGGCATGAAAAAGTGAAGGACCCTCTGTCTAGGGAAGCTTCTTCCCTGCTACTCGTAAATCCCACCACGCTGGGAGTGTGGGCATTTTGAAGGGTATTCCAAGACCTGGATGTCCCTGCAATCTCTCTTATAGAGGGGTTTGGTACATAAATGCTATTATGGGAGAGGGGGAAAGTTTTGTGTAGAGTGTGTGTGTGTGTGTGTGTGTGTGTGTGTGTGTTGTGTGTGCTTGAAGTGGAAGGGAGAGAATAAAAAGAAGTGTTGCGAACTGGCCATGTCCAGGGAGCTGTGGATTGAGGTGGGGATACAATCCAGGTGAGGGGATGACCTCTGGCTTGACCTTCTCCACTGATAGGAGGGAGAGATCTTTCTCTAGAGTGGAAAAATGAAAGAACAGCAGTAGCTCCTGAGTAAACTTACCCCAACTGATAGAGTGGCAGCCCTGGAAACTTTCTACCTTACAGAAACTCTGAGTGCAGGAGGGCCTCTAGCATTATGGGAAACAATGTAAGAGTATGCAACCCTGAAGCAACATTGCTAAGAGATGGGGTGGGGTAAGGAGAGGCATAAGCTCCCCATCAAACCCTTTCAGCAGCCATGGCTCTCAGAAGAGGCTGCAGTGGGCAGGGTGCACAGCCCCTAGAAAGCTGAGTCTGAAGGGGAAGGTGGCTCTTGTCTGCCAACGTGCCCAGTCTGAAAGAAGGAGAAATGGAGACAGAGGCTCACTGTGCCAGCCCTCCAGACAGCCACCTTGGTCCTGCAACAACCCAGGGCTGTGCATGGAAAAATGCTATGTTGGCAGCGGGCCGCTCCATTCGTCTTCTCTCCTGGCCAGAGTCAGGGACCAGCCAGCTTGCCCAGGCAGTGGGCAGTTGGGTCAGCTTCTCCAAAACACTGTGGCTCTTTGTCTGGGGCCTGAGGCTGCCTGTGGATGAGCCAGGGTGCCTGCTCCTCTGCAGCCTAGGAACTGATGGGATGAAGTGGGCCCAAGGAAATTGTTTTGAGGGGACAGAGAGGTCTGGGATGGATGGTGGTCAGGAGGTAACTCTGTTGAGTGTCACAGTTGGGGCCTTTCCCATCAGTTCCCTGGATCTGATGATGCTGGCTTTTGTACTCCTTTCTTTCTTCTGTTTACAGTTGCCAACACCAGTAGGCCCAACAGCAATATGAGGACTGTAGGTGACTCTTCCAGGCCAAGAAAGGTTCTAAGGTTTCTCTGTCCAAGGGTGACACTCAGGAAGATGCCCACTGCTCACAGGAGTATGTCATGCATTGGCTATAGGTAACCAGGGTAGGGTACCCAGACTACCCCTAGTCTCTTACCCTCCATACCTTTAGTTTCCCTCTCAGATGACATCAGACCCACATTTCCTCTTCAGTCTGCCCTGTTCCTATCTCGTTAGCATAACAGGCTCAAAAGCAACAGGTTACCAGCAACGTGGGGACCTAGACACAGAGCCTGGTCATCTAAGTGTCATCACTGGGAGCAGGTAGCTTGGGAAAGGAGAGGGGAATGTCAGGGTCCTACCTCAAGCCACTTTCCCTTGAGCATACACAAGAGTTTCCAATCTCTAATTCTTCTTCTGGTGTCCCTCATTCATTTCTCTTGGCTCCACATGGCTCTTGCATGATGCCCATGGTGGAGCATGAGGAGTGCTAACATCTTACTAGGCACCATGGAAGAGAGAAGCAGACTAACTCAGACTCCACACACTGAGTACCTGCTTTAGAAGACAAGTGCCACACCCAATGCCAGGGTCCCCAGTCTGGAAAGGATTTGTAACTGCTGTATGAAGACCCTGTCCCAGCCAAGTTGCATATGTAGCCACAAACTGTTAACCAGTGAGTTTCCTCACTCAGCAGACTGTTACAGATGATGGCACTTTGGAGGGCAACCTGAGCCTTGTGGTGGCTGCAGAGGGACCACACTCCTCCCCAAACACTCAAGACCAAAAACTCCCAGCCTGCCCAAGAGACCAAAAGATTTTCCAGATGTAGTTCAGCTCTTCCCCTTTGATGTGTCAAGTGGCTTCTGGAGATCTCCCATAGACATGGAAAGGGCTTTCTCCTTGGACTCTTAGAAAAATACTATTTCCCTGGAACAACCAAACTGGATTTGGGTTCTGATCTGAAGAGCATCCCTCTACCATCCTCACCACCACACCACAAACACAGGGATTGCTGTGGGCTTTTCAGCCTTCCCACAGGACTTTCAGGGTGCTAGAGGCTCCTAAGAATCTGCCCCTCCAAAAAAAAAATGCAGCCCTTCCCATTCAAAGACATTCTGTCTGTGACTCTATGACCAGGGAAAATGCACTTAGCTCACCCCAAATAGCCATGGTCCGGCTGGACCAAGTGCAGAACCAGACTGGGAGGAGGTACCGAAGAAATGAGAGCAAGGCTCCTGCTCTCAGATGTTTGACACGGAAGTCAGCTCTGCATAGCTCAAAGCCTAAGGCTTGCCTACTCTGCCTCACTGCCTCTGTGGAGTCTCACTCATGCTGGCTTGCTCTGTTCTCTCCCGCTTCTTGCAGAGACAAAATGCAGTGGACCTCCCTCCTGCTGCTGGCAGGGCTCTTCTCCCTCTCCCAGGCCCAGTATGATGATGACGACCCTCATTGGTGGTTCCACTACCTCCGCAGCCAGCAGTCCACCTACTACGATCCCTATGACCCTTACCCATATGAGACCTACGAGCCTTACCCCTACGGGGTGGACGAAGGGCCAGCCTACACCTATGGCTCTCCATCCTCTCCAAATCCCCGCGACTGCCCCCAGGAGTGTGACTGCCCACCCAACTTCCCCACGGCCATGTACTGTGACAATCGCAACCTCAAGTACCTGCCCTTCGTTCCCTCCCGCATGAAGTATGTGTACTTCCAGAACAACCAGATCACCTCCATCCAGGAAGGCGTCTTTGACAATGCCACAGGGCTGCTCTGGATTGCTCTCCACGGCAACCAGATCACCAGTGATAAGGTGGGCAAGAAGGTCTTCTCCAAGCTGAGGCACCTGGAGAGGCTGTACCTGGACCACAACAACCTGACCCGGATGCCCGGTCCCCTGCCTCGATCCCTGAGAGAGCTCCACCTCGACCACAACCAGATCTCACGGGTCCCCAACAATGCTCTGGAGGGGCTGGAGAACCTCACGGCCTTGTACCTCCAACACAATGAGATCCAGGAAGTGGGCAGTTCCATGAGGGGCCTCCGGTCGCTGATCTTGCTGGACCTGAGTTATAACCACCTTCGGAGGGTGCCTGATGGGCTGCCCTCAGCTCTTGAGCAGCTGTACATGGAGCACAACAATGTCTACACCGTCCCCGATAGCTACTTCCGGGGGGCTCCCAAGCTGCTGTATGTGCGGCTGTCCCACAACAGTCTAACCAACAATGGCCTGGCCTCCAACACCTTCAATTCCAGCAGCCTCCTTGAGCTAGACCTCTCCTACAATCAGCTGCAGAAGATACCCCCAGTCAACACCAACCTGGAGAACCTCTACCTCCAAGGCAATAGGATCAATGGTGAGACCTTGGCAAAGGGAGGCGGGGACTGGCTGTCTATTTCACTTGAAAGACACTATTCTGAGTGCTAGTGGCAAAACAAAAGAAATAGAAATAGGGGAACCAGACAGCACAAATGAAGCAACCTGACAACCAAGCCATACCCCTGTACAAAAGAGAATACACTTATATTAAATAGCAGTGCTAAGACAATTCAGTGGGGAGTGGGTTGGTACAGAAGAAGATTTTCCAGGAGAGGTAAGTTTCATTCCAGGTCTTGAGAGATAAGTGGGCATGGGTTGGAGGTATGCAGGATGGAGCCATTCTGGGACAGAGGCTTGCCACAAAGGAGCCAGTCATTTTCACAGGTCACCTGTCAATGTAGGAGACAGCTGGGAAATGTCATGTGTTTGAGATGAAGGGGTCATGTGTCAGGGAGCAGTAAGAAATGAGTTTGGAGAAGTTTAGGAGGGAATAGTTCAAAGGGAGAGAGATTTAAGTTTAACTTCTAGTCTGCCTTGGGAGAATGGTGGGTTGAAGTCCTGTACTTACTCACTGTCCCAGAAAAGGATGAGCTCTCTTTTTCCACTTGAACTACTCTTGCGTCTACAGCCTGGTCTTGTGTTTTGGTGTTTATTCTCAGAGCTGAATGTGGCACTTGTTCTAGTCAGTTCTTCCTGGAGTACAAGGACCCCCTGGTGGCAGGGCAGATATCCTTCCTAGGGTAACATGAGCCTGACTACCACCAAACCTAGGACACTGGGCTTCTTGTTTCATAAGCACTTCCCTGCAACGCCCAAAGGAAAAAAAAAAAAAAAAAGGCTGCCTCCCTGACTCTAAGAAATATTCATTTCAGATGGAATTATCTAGCTGATTTCCAGCTCCCTTTCGTCTTAGGATCTTGTATTCAGAACATGCTTACATTACCCCAGGGCCTCTGATGTCTTAATCCCAGCTGGAAGGTACTGGGCCAGCACTTAACCTCCCTTCCTGTCAGCAAAGTCCTCTTCCATCTGGAGAAGGGAGGACTCATTAACGACCACTGGCAAAGGGCTTTGAAGTGGAGCCTGCTGAGATAGAACAGCACCATCAAAGCACTGAGAAGGACTGAGTCGTCATCCTCTCCCTCTCATTCCTTTCTCCCCCTGTGCTCAGGGAACAGATCAGTCATTGAGCAAGATGTTAACAAGCTGGACAGCCCTCTGAGTGAGAGAGGCACTAGCCCCAGAGGGCAATTTGGGAGTTGACAGTCGGGTGGGCAAGGCAAAGAGGCATCTGTCTGGCATCTTCAGTTTGAAGTGCCTGACACCATCATGTACAGCCTAAACTCTTTTTTATTAAAATCTCTCTTTCTTTGGGGTCTTCTTATTCCCAAGGTGGGGGTTGAGGGGTCCTCTAAGACATCTTTTTTTTTTTTTTTGAGACAGAGTCTCACTCGGTCACCCAGGCTGGAGTGCAGTGGCATGATCTCGGCTCACTGCAAGCTCCGCCTCCTGGGTTCACGCCATTCTCCTGCCTCAGCCTCCTGAGTAGCTGGGACTACAGGCGCCTGCCACCACGCCCGGCTAACTTTTTATATTTTTAGTAGAGACGGGGTTTCACCGTGTTAGTCAGGATGGTCTCGATCTCCTGACCTCGTGATCCACCTGCCTCGGCCTCCCAAAGTGCTGGGATTACGGCGTGAGCCACCGTGCCCGGCCAAGACATCTTGAAGATGTTGCAAGCTGCAGATGTTTGACATTTCCTTGTGGCTGTCTATCATCACACCAGCAGTTACCACTACTTACCTGCCACACACTCTGAATCCAGGAGCAGTCACATCAGAAATGTCACACCGTATGCTGTGCTTCATCCAAGTTGACCCTGAAACTGTGACAGCAAAGAACAGCTGTCATGGGAAAGAATCTATTAGCACCTACCCATACAATCAGAGAAAGTTAGGATGGAAAAGGCTTCATCACAACCTCTTATCGTTGTTCTGCCTTCATGCAGAACCACATCTGCCACTCAAATGGGAGGTGGACAACCTCTTCCAGACGCTTGTCAGAAAATAAAATTAGTGCAGTTTCCTAAGGTCCCACAAACAAATTCTCTGTTCAGTCAAACAACCCCCAGATTTTCGGTGTCTACTCCCAAATCAATTCTTATGCAATTTAAGTCCAAGCCCCATGAGTAGGTATCACTTAGTCTCTCTCAGCCTTCTTTTTAGACAAAATAATGCTTTATTTTCCTTAAAGTGGTGAATTAATATATGTAAAGTGCTTTGTCTAGGGCCTGGCATAGAATTTAAAAACCAATGATAGCTATTATTATTAGCCTTTCTTCTCATTGCCACTTTAAAGTTGACAGGCAGTTTTTGTTGTTGTTTTGGGGAAAAAGAGACACAGAGAAGGTAAAGCCATCTCTCAAGGTCCCCCAGATGATGTAGATTAGAACCCTGACCTAAAGGACCTAGAGCCAGGCATCTCTGACTGAGAATGGTGAGGAATCTCTCTCTGATGCAGACCACTAGCAGGAAAACAGCTCCCCAAGCTCAGCCCCTTCTCCTACAGCAAACGTGAGAGGGACTGCAAACCAGTCAGGGACTTGGGGATGGGGGGTGGTGGAGGTGGGATTGAAACAACCTTCTGAGAGAGGAGCTAAAAGAAGAACAGGAGCTCAGGGGCGCACAGGGGAATCAGACGTGGTCTTCTCCTCGCCACTTCCCTCTTCCATCAGTATCTCCCTCAGTTTTTCCAGCCTGGCAAGAACACAGCTCAGAATGTTATTCAGAAGCTTTGGGATCCAGTGGAGCAGGGCGGGTGCACCAGTAGGAATTTGGAAAGACTTATGTCAGTATTTAATTTGGGCTAGAAAAATGTCCTCCAGTGCCTCCATGCAGAAGCCTGTCCTATTCATGGGCTTGGGGAAGACGGGGGGGTGCTGACAGTACCCAGTGTGTGGCTAGACTCCGTATACACTGTATGTCTAGCTCCCCACAAGTATGTCCCACATTTACCTATCCACAGCTGGGATGCGGAATTTTAGCAGACAGTCTGAGGGCTCCAGGCTGGGAAAGAATCTATCACAGAGCCTGCAGCTCCATCCTAAATAGGGCTGGATATGATACTTAAGCTGAGCCACTTTGCTTCTTCTCCTCACCCCACTGCTCTGCTTGTACAAAGATAACATAGACCCAGCCCCGGTCTAGGCTCTGCCCCCAACCTGCCCACTCAGAGGCCACTTAATCTAGTCCTTGGGACCAGAAAGCAAACATCCAAAAGCACTCCAGAAATTCTACCCCACCAGGAGTGTTTTCCAAAGACGGGTGTTTCCCAGTTTCCGCCACTTTTCTCAGTGTCTAATTTTCTTTGGGCCCAGATTTTCTGTGTTATGTCTGCAATACAAGTTAATTTGCTGCAACCTCACCTCATCTCATCATGGTCAGTGCTTAACAGAGACTGAAAACCATTGAAAATGCTAATTTAAAAACACTTTTTTCATCAGCCTCTTTAAGCTCTCCATACTGTCTTTCTTGAACTGTCTTCTTCATACCTGTAACCTCCCCCAAGAGGAGCCCTCATGGTCACCCCTAAGAATAGAGTTAGAAAAGCACCCCCTGCCCCCGCCCCTCCTGCCTGGCCCCAGACTGACGCCCCTCCTGACCACTGCTGCAAGCCGATGGATGCCTCTGGTACAACAGCAAGCCCCAGCTCTGGGTCTACCCAAGTATTACAGCTGCTAGGGATGTGCCCATGGACAATCCTACCCTCAAGACCCAATGGGTAACTTCATTCAAATCCCCTTTGCAGAGAATGACAACAGGAGCAAGTTTCCTGAAAGCCTCATTCACCATGGTAAAGACAGCCCTACGAGGCTTCCTCAGCTTTCAGTGGTGACTTTTGCTGTCTCTCCTGGAGTTTTAGCTGAGTTCTTGGCTTTTCCTTTCAAGTTACTGACCCAGTAGACTGGAGACAGAGTGGTTGATTTGTCAAAGAGGACAACCAGAGGGAGAACAGGGTTTTAGCAACAGAAAGATTTATGCTAAAACCATCCAAGCGGAGCTATTGTCTCTATTAGAATTCTGCAGTTTAGGGGAAAATCTCAGGAGACTTCTTTTGAGGTTTAAAAAAGGGAGTAGATTGTAATCGTATTAAATGCAGGAGGCAGGGAAATTATTTATTTGACTTTTGAGGTCCCTAGCAGCCCCAGTGCTCTATGAGTCCCCAGCTTCCTTTAAACTCAGAGCCTTGCTCACTGCTCTGGCAGTATTTAGAATGGAGACGTGCAACCCCCTCAAAGCCCTGGCACACAAAGACACTTGTCTCTCGGCCCAGGCTTTCTCTCTTTAATTTCCTGCCACTTTTTCTATCTGCAAAGTAACAGGAGATATTTAAGATTTAAGTCCCTCCATTTCCCCAGTCTTCTTTCTCACAGCAATTCAGCAAAGCCCTCCCTCTCCAAAAGCAATCAACTACTTCAAGGTGTCTACGGTAGGTCTTTGGCTACCCTCTGCTTCCCACTGCTGCCCACAGCTGCCCTCCTGCCCGCCCCCCCCCCGCCCCGCCCTGCTTAAAAAAAAAAAAATGTCCCAGAGGGAAGGACGCTTAAGAACGTTCCTGGGCCTGCAGAGTAAAGTTCAGGTTGGTGGTTAGCAGGTGAGCTGCAGACGCAGGCACAGTCCTCACTCTGTCCCTAGTTCTGCCCCTAGTGGCGCCAGTAAGTATGACTGTTTTCCGATCCTGGAAAACATCGGCCCTCCATCCCCAACTTCCACCCCTTTATCTAAGCTGCTTCACAGAGGCTAATCTCACTGTGGCTTCGGGTTCGTAATCTGGGCTTCTCTCCCCGACCCGTGCTCCTCTTGTCCCCAGAGTTCTCCATCAGCAGCTTCTGCACCGTGGTGGACGTCGTGAACTTCTCCAAGCTGCAGGTGCTGCGCCTGGACGGGAACGAGATCAAGCGCAGCGCCATGCCTGCCGACGCGCCCCTCTGCCTGCGCCTTGCCAGCCTCATCGAGATCTGAGCAGCCCTGGCACCGGGTACTGGGCGGAGAGCCCCCGTGGCATTTGGCTTGATGGTTTGGTTTGGCTTTTGCTGGAAGGTCCAGGATGGACCATGTGACAGAAGTCCACGGGCTCCCTCTGTAGTCTTCTTTCCTGTAGGTGGGGTTGGGAGGGGGGGAGATCAGGGACAGGCAGCCTTCTGCTGAGGACATAGGCAGAAGTTCACTCTTTTCCAGGGACAGAAGTGGTGGTAGATGGAAGGATCCCTGGATGTTCCGACTCCATAAATCTCACGACTCTTAAGTTCTTCCCAATGATCTGAGGTCATGGAACTTCAAAAGTGGCATGGGCAATAGTATATAACCGTACTTTTCTAACAATCCCTGGCTGTCTGTGAGCAGTGCTTGACAGCTCTCCCTCTGTGCTGGGCTGGTCGTGCAGTTACTCTGGGCTCCCATTTGTTGCTTCTCAAAATATACCTCTTGCCCAGCTGCCTCTTCTGAACTCCACTTCACCCACTCCACTTTCCTCCACAGATGCCTCTTCTGTGCCTTAAGCAGAGTCAGGAGACCCCAAGGCATGTGAGCATCTGCCCAGCAACCTGTGGAGACAACCCACACTGTGTCTGAGGGTGAAGGGACACCAGGAGTCACTTCTATACCTCCCTAACCTCACCCCTGGAAAGCCACCAGATTGGAGGTCACCAGCATGATGATAATATTCATGACCTGATGTGGGAGGAGACAGCCAACCTCAGGCTTAGATCAATGTATAGGGCTATATTTTGGCAGCTGGGTAGCTCTTTGAAGGTGGATAAGACTTCAGAAGAGGAAAGGCCAGGCTTTGCACATCAGCATCTGCAATGCGGTAAACACACCTCAAATTGGCTGAGTTGAAAAAGCAGCCCCAGTAGTTCCATTCTTGCCCAGCACTTTCTGCATTCCAAACAGCACCCTACCTGGGTTTTTATCCACAAAGGTAGAGGCCACATGGTTTTTAAAGTATGCGAAACATAGTTTGTCCTCTCCTTTTATCCAAGCAGGAAGATTCTATACCCTGATGGTAGAGACAGACTCCAGGCAGCCCTGGACTTGCTAGCCCAAAGAAGGAGGATGTGGTTAATCTGTATTACCTGGTTTGTCCTAAGGCCATAGTTAAAAAGTACCAGCTCTGGCTGGGGTCCATGAAGTCCAGGCCAGGCAGCCAAATCTTGCCTGTGCTGGGCATACAGCCCTCTGCTTTCACATCTCTGAGCTATATCCTCATTAGTGAAGATGGCTTTTGCTTTATAGTTTGGCTGGGGAGCACTTAATTCTTCCCATTTCAAAAGGTAATGTTCCCTGGGGCTTAACCCACCTGCCCTTTTGGGTACGGTTGGGACAAAGCCATCTGGGCAGTCAGGGGCAAGGACTGCTGGAGGAGAGTTAGCCCAAGTCTGGGCTCTGCCCAGATGCCATCACATCCCTGATACTGTGTATGCTTTGAAGCACCTTCCCTGAGAAGGGAAGAGGGGATCTTTGGACTATGTTCTTGGCTCCAGACCTGGAATCCACAAAAGCCAAACCAGCTCATTTCAACAAAGGAGCTCTGATATGAGGGGCAAGGCTGCCCCCTGCCCCAGGGCTCTTCAGAAAGCATCTGCATGTGAACACCATCATGCCTTTATTAAGGATCCTTATTACAGGAAAAGCATGAGTGGTGGCTAACCTGACCAATAAAGTTATTTTATGATTGCATCTGCAAGAGTGGAGTCATTTAAAGCAGACTGCAGAAGGGTTACTTTAGGAGGACCTGGTGAGGTCGCAGGTCACATAGGCCTTGGACTGATGAGCCCTCTTTCTCATCTATTCTGTTCGGGCAGATGAAGCAAAGAGGAAAAAAAAATGAAAAAAAAAACTCACTTGTATAAAAGCTCTAGTTAGCAAATTGTGTTCTGGAAGTTCTTCTTTAAGTCTAACTTCAATCCTCTCTACACATTCCCTTCCATATGGTCCCCAAGAGATATAGAGTAACTGGGGTTTTTTTCAACCCTTTCCACCATCCTCTCTTGTCAAGCCGGTAATTGGGGATCTGGCTAGTCTTGGGTATTGTTGTCTTAACTGCTTCTGCCCTCTAGTGGCAACTGTGCTGATCTGAGGGCAGCCAAGCGTGCCAAAGCCCATTGGCCCTGGAAGAGGAAAACAAACCTTTACCCCCCATTTGTTTTCTCATTCATCCTCTGTTCATATCTTGAAAGCCTTTAAGTGCCAGATGTTGTGATAGGTGCTTAGCAAATGTCGCATAAGTTAGGAGGGCAGACTAGGCTTGTGCCTTCGGAACAATCCACTATTTTCTGATAGGGAAATGACAACTGATAGTTATTGGGCACTAAATTCTGTACCAAGCATATTGCAAATGTTACAACTCCATCTTAAGCCAAAGTAAACTAACTTGACTATAATTCTCTGACGTGAGAGTTAGGCAGGAATGCTAGTGTGTGAAACTACCAGAAAGAAATCATAGCTCTAACCACAGTCCTCTCTTCAAGGACAGCAGATGAGGCCCCTCTGCCTTGGATCTCCAGTACAGGAAGATGCCATGTGGAGGAGACAGAGACGTGGCACATAGGGCAGGAATTATCTAACTATAAGGAGGAATCCTCTGCCTCTCCGTTTTTGCTTCTTTGCAGCTCCCATGAGCATCCCAACCAAGACAGAGCAGGGAGAGGAATGGGAACCAGCCCTGCTGCAAGGCTTCCCTTGTTTCTAAACCCAGTGCTTTGCAAGAAACAGAGTAGCAGGAATAGACTGTCCCTCAGGCTCAGTTGACTTTTTCTTTAAGCTGCCATTTGATTGGTCTTATTATGTGCTAAGGGCTTTACTTTTTTAGTATTCTTCACCATTCTCTACCACGGAGATTATTACTTTCACTGTTTTACAGAGAAGGAAACTGGAAACAAAGATGCAGAGGTCACCCAGGAAGGATGCATCAAGGCCAGG
This sequence comes from Symphalangus syndactylus, assembly GCF_028878055.3. NCBI lineage: Eukaryota > Metazoa > Chordata > Mammalia > Primates > Hylobatidae > Symphalangus > Symphalangus syndactylus. The sequence goes on from NC_072434.2 coordinate 19,691,783, forward strand.
ATCTGACCCCGGCCGTCTGTCTCCCCAGCCTGTCAGTTTTGCAATATTATTTACACTGTGCTGTCCTGAGGATCCTTGTATTGTTGGATTATTAGGTGTATGCAGGAGGCTTGTGGGTCACTGGCTGTCATAAATGGAGAAAGATCATCTTACTTTTTTTGGAGATGGACCCAAATCCATTCTGCTAGCATTCACAGTTCCTTCATGAATTTGCAATTCAAAATTCACTTTCCATCAGTAAATGTTTAGTGAGTGCCACTGAGCAGGAACTGGGGATACTGCAGAGCACAAAAGCAAACAGCACCTGCCCTTGGGGGCTTGTAGTCTAGTGCAGTGACAGCCCTTGAACAACAGCAACAAAAATCACACTGCAGATCATGTAGTTACAGACTGAGGAAGAGCTGTGACGATGAGCACAGGTCTACACGAGGATTATCAAGGAGCCTGGCCTAGATACTCTGAGATACAGAGGGAGAGCATCGTAATCCAGACGAAGAGATGGAAGGGCAGGTCCAGGCAAAGATAGCAGCATGCATACACACCCTAATGCACAAGGAAGCTTCTGAGGCTCTAGATAGCGAAAATGGCTGCAGCACAGAGAGAAAGGGAAAGAGTTTCAATTGATCACGCTGAAGCAGTAGGCAGGGGTCAAAGGCAGTAAGTAGCCTTTGTTCTCTTATTTCAGACCCAAGTACAAAGAAACTTAATTACTACCGTCCCAAACCCCATGTCCCAGGGCCTGCCCTACATGCAGGCTCACAGTTCTGCCTTCTAGCCACTAGTAGGCAGCATCTCACCTCGCACCACCAGCCTTTTCTGAAACCTTTAAATCGCAGCCCACTTTTTCCCAACTTCCTTTTGTTTTTGTTTTGAGAAGGAATCTCGCTCTGTCACCCAGGCTGGAGTGCAGTGCCACAATCTTGGCTCACTGCAACCTCCGCCTCCCGGGTTCAGGCAATTCTCCTGCCTCAGCCTCCTGAGTAGCTGGGATTACAGGCGCACGCCACCAAGCCCGGCTAATTGTTATATTTTTAGTACAGACAGTGTTTCACCACGTTGGTCAGGCTGGTCTCGAACTCCTGACCTCGTAATCCGCCCTCCTCGACCTCCTAAAGTGCTGGAATTACAGGCGTGATCCACCACTCCTGGCCTTTTTTTTTTTTTGAAACAGGGTCTCACTCTCACCCAGGCTGGAGTGCAGTGGAGTGATCTCAGGTCACTGCAATCTCCACCTCCTGGGTTCAAACAACCCTCCTGCCTCAGCCTCCCAAGTAGCTGGGACTGCAGGCATGTACCACCATGCCTAACTTTTGACCTTTTTGTAGAGATGGGGTTTCATCATGTTGCCCAAGCTGGTCTCCAACTCCTGGACGTAAGCGATCTGCCCGCCTAGGCCACATGCCTATGCTTACAAAGCCTTTGTAAAGGATTACAAAGGAAACCAATTCCATTGAAGTACAGTTACCAAAATATAAAACATATACATTTTTGATATAATAATATATGTTTCTTTATTAATTCGATAAATAACAAGATTTAGCAACAGGTCTAATTAATTATAGTCATTTCAAAGTATGGATGCATGTAAATGGCATATCAAACTATTTTAACAACTGTAATGTGATATAAAACTATCTTGGCCGGACGCGGTGGCTGGCCGGGCACGGTGGCTCATGCCTGTAATCCCAGCACTTTGGGAGGGCGAAGTGGGCGGATCATGAGGTCAGGAAATCGAGAACATCCTGGCTAACACGGTGAAACCCCGTCTCTACTTAAAAATGCAAAAAATTAGCTGGGCGTGGTGGTGGGTGCCTGTAGGCCCAGCTACTCGGGAGGCTGAGGCAGGAGAACAGCGTGAACCCGGGAGGCAGAGTTTGCAGTGAGCAGACTGCACTCCAGCCTGGGCAACAGAGCAAGACTCCATCTCAAAAAAAAAAAAAAAATCTGTGGGCCGGGTGCTCTGGCTCACACCTGTAATTCCAACACTTTGTGAGGCTCAGGCGGATGGATCACTTGGGGTCAGGAGTTCAAGACCAGCCTGGCCAACATGGTAAAACCCTGTCTCCACTAAAAATACAAAGATTAGCTGGGCATGGTGGTGCATGCTTGTAGTCCCAGCTACTTAGGAGGCTGAGGCAGGAGAATTGCTTGAACCTAGGAGGCGGAGGCTGCAGTGAGCCAAGATAGAGCCACTGTACTCCAGCCTGGGCAACAGCGAGACTGCATCTCAAAAAATGAAAAATAAATAAAAATATCTGTGATTTCAGCTGGTGACAAAGCCTCAGGTACTGCTAATAATGCTATGGTTTGTTACCTTCATAATTGAAAGGAATGCTACATTTCTGTTAGATGTATGAAAAACGAAGATAGGATTTCTCATTTCTCTCTAAGTCAAGCCAAGGAAAGACAGGCAGAAACATGGATTGTAGAAGGAAGGCAAGAAAAATAGGCAAATCATCGTCTTTTCTCTCTATGAACATAGCTCAATCACTCAACAAATTTTTACTGAATGCAAATCTTGAGCTAGATAATGTGTCGGTAGTTGCTCCATATAGTATGTGAAAGTTGAATGTAAAGTTCTCAAGGTCCTTGCCATGGCATTTGATAGAAATAATAATAACTAACATTCGTTTTGCCTTAACAACTTAAAGGACACCTAGTTCATCCAAGAACCCATGAGGTAGTTTGCTATAAGTGCCAATTAAGGCATAGGGGCAAAATGTTCATTTTTTTTTTCTAAGGGTGGGCAATGATGAGGGGCGGGGTAGCCAGGAATGCTGCAGAACAGCCCCAGGCTCCCTCTCACTGGGGGCCTGCAATGTACTTCTTTGTTAGCTTTGTTTGCTAGCTCAGCCATTTATTCTACTAAGCACTCAGATGCAGGGTCCACAGTTGACGTATATCATCAGGAGACTCAGTATCCTGTGTAGACCTCAAACTCTCCCAGAAATTCTTCTGCCTCAGACAGATGGGAGCTAGTAGACATGACTCCTGTTGCCAGCTGAGCCTCTGGGTACCTGGGCTATCAAGTTATGCCCAGACGGAGCAAACACATTGCTCAATCTTGTGGCAGCCCAAGTTTCCAGAGTAGGAAACTTTTCGGGAAACTAGGCCATGCTCACATGTGCTGCATGAAATGGCACAATAAACTGGACCTAATCCTTTCCTGGACCGTGTGGTCCAGGGAGCAGAAGAAGGGGGAAATGAGTCCAGAAAGACTGGAATGGACAAAAGGACCAAGCTGACCATGCCCAGCCATGCTGGGCCCCAAAAGAAACTGCAAACACTAAAGATAAATGAGATGTTTCCATCTATGTGTCCAGATTGTGAGCTACACGTAGGGGAGAAAGAACAAAATTACATTTGACCCAGTTTAAGAAATAAAAACAGGAAATGGGTCAGAGTTCCAAGAGGCAATAAGAAGACCTACCTACATAAGCAAGAGCGTTGGAAATCAGAGGGGTCAGCCTTGAACTTCCTTACAACCCACCAGAAATAGAGAATCAGCAGCTTTGTCCGTGTATTCTACCCCAATAATCCCCACATTTTCTCCACAAGTGTTCATCAGACCCATGAGTCTTGGCAAAATAGGACTCCGGAGGCAGGCAGGGACAATAACAGAAGCATGCCATCAGTGCCAGGCTTAGCTGGCAGTCCCAGAGGTAGATCTGAGTCAGATACCAAGACCAACAATGGCAGTTTGCACAAGAAGGTGTGGGGAAAGCTATTCCAAGGAAGGAGCCAGAAAACTCAAGTCCCAAAGTAGAAACAGATATATACAATCGAGGTATACACACGGTCAAGGTGTCAGGGGCATAAGCTGTTCCAAGCCCTGTAGCAAGGGTAAGCCAGGAGCAGAGGGGATGCCCTTATGGCAGCAGGGGAGTGGACCCAGAACAGCCCTTGAGGGCTTTGGCCCAGAGCAAATATCAGGTGGTGTTTCCTGGCCCATCCTCCCCTAAGGGGACCCTCAGCCTATAGGCACCTTAAAATTATGAAAAGCATCTCTCATTGGCCTCACTTACCATGTTTTCTGAGCCAAAAATTAGGACACATTTTAATAAATACCTATGTTTTCATAGGACCATAAAACAGACTTTTTTCCTTTTTTTTTTTTTTGAGATGGAGTCTCTGTCACTCCGCCCTCCCGGGGTCATGCCATTCTCCTTCCTCAGCCTCCTGAGTAGCTGGGACTACAGGCGCCCACCACTGCGCCCAGCTAATTTTTCGTTTTCGTATTTTTAGTAGGGATGGGGTTTCACCGTGTTAGCCAGGATGGTCTCGATCTCCTGACCTCATGACCCGCTCACCTCAGCCTCCCAAAGTGCTGGGATTACAGGCGTGAGCCACCGCTCCCGGCCAAAACAGAATATTTTTAAACATTCATGTCCCAGAAGTCCAAGACATAATCATCAAGGACCATTTGGGGCCAGACCACCAGCTAGAGGCTGGGTTGTGTCAGTCCCAGTTCTTAGTTTGCAAACAACAGAAACTGAAGTTAGCTGATTTAAACCGAACGAGAGTTCATTCGTTTGTTCGTTTAAAGGGGGATGGCATATCGGGTAGTTCTGAGAGGGCTCCAGACCAACCTTGAGGGCATGCAACCAGAAACAACACCCAAGGACCCAAGTTCATGTCCGTAAAGACCCCCCACCCTGCCCCGGCACAGACTCAGGAGCCCCATTTATGAGAACCGCTGCTGTTCCTGCCTATGGAATCTGGAGACCACTGCCATCACTGCCCTACCCTCACCAGAGTGGGTTCCACAGGGCCTTTGCTTTATCATGTCATTAACTTTCAATTCTAAGTCAAACTGGCAGAACCAAGTCAGGTGCTAGTGCCCTACCAGCAAGTGAGACTGGGAGGTGAGTATCTGGCAATCTCATATTTAATAATAGGAGTCAGGCTCTGTCTCACATAGTGGGGAATTTCTCAAAATAAATAAAGGGCTCAGATGCTGAACAGCCAAAAAATAGAAGATTTTCCTTTCAAGAAATCTGTGGAAGGGGTTTGTGAGGTGTATTCATCTTTTTTTTTCCCCCTTGATACAGGGTCTTCTTCTGTTACCCAGTCCGGAGTGCAGTGGTGCAATCGTGGCTCACTGCAGCTTTGACTTCCAGACTCAAGCAAACCTTCCACCTCAGCCTCCCAAGTAGCTAGGACCACGAGTGCCCGCCACCATGCCCAGCTAATTTAGTTCTTAATTTTTGTAGAGACAGGGTCTTGCTATGTTGCCCGGGCTGGTCTTAAGCTCTTGAGCTCAAGCCATCTTCCTGCCTCAGCCCTTCAAAGTGCTGGGATTACAGACGTGAACCACCATGCCTGGCCTTGCATTCATCCATATACCAGCCGCCAAGACAGCTCTGTGGAAATGGATAAGAGAAACACCAACAGGGGTATAGAATGTCCTTATATAAATTAGGACTGCCACATACAAACACCTCCTTCTTAATCCAGAAACATTACATCCTGGTGAAAGCTAACACTGCTTTGAATCTGGTTTCAGATCCACAGAACCCATTTCCATTTGTTCCCTAGGGCTGCCGTAACTAAGTACCCACTGAGTAGCTTAAACCAATTTTTAAGATGTATTTACTTTCTCATAGTTCCAGAGGCCAGAAGTCCCAAGTCAAGTGTTGGAAGAGTCATGCTTCTTCCAAAGGCTCTAGGAATCCTTCCTTGCCTCATTCAGCTTCCGGTGGCTCCTGGTGTATCTTGGCTTGTGCTAGTATAACTCCAGTCTTCACCTGCCTGCGTCTTCACATGGCCATCTTCTCCCTGTCTCTGTGTCTTCTGCTTCCTATAAAAACACCAGTCATAGCCAGATGTGGTGGCTCACACCTGTAATCCCAGCACTTTGGGAGGCCCAGCCGGCGGATCACCTGAGGTCAGGAGTTCGAGACCAGCCTGGCCAACATAGTGAAACCCCGTCTCTACTAAAAATACAAAATTAGCCAGCTGTCGTGGCAGGTGCCTGTAATCCCAGCTACTCGGGAGGCTGAGGCAGGAGAATTGCTTGAACCCAGGAGGTGGAGGTTGCAGTAAGCTGAGATTGTGCCATTGTACTCCAGCCTGGGCAACAAGAGTGAAACTCTGTCTCAAAAAAAAAAAAAAAAAAGACACCAGTCATCAGATTTCAGGCCCACCCTAATTCATTAGGATCTCATCTTTTAAATTATTTTTATTTTTAATTATTATGGGCACGTAATATTTGTACATATTTATCTTACAATCTCATCTTGACCCTTAATTAATTATAACTGCAAAGACCTTGTTTCCAAATAAGTCATATTGTAAGGTTCCGGGTGGACATGGATCCTGGGGGGACACTATGCAACACACTGGACCATCTAATAGGGACTTCCGTAAGGCAGACAGAAGAGCTTCATCTAGGATGTCAGAGAGATGTTTCCAGGGCCTTGGGAGTGGAATACCAGCCAAGCACTAAGGCCCAGGCACCTGAGATCCAGGCCTTGGTGTATGATACCCTGACAGCAGCAAAAACAGCCCAAGGAAGGCATCGTCTATTCACCAAACTAAACAACAGAGAAAAAGAAAAGGGGACATCCTTCTGGGTTGGTGTATACAGATGACAACTCACATTTATCCTTTCCTTTTCTTTTCCTTTCTTTTCTAATAGAGATGGGGTCTTGCCATGCTGACCAGGCTGGTCTCGAACTCCTGGCCTCAAGCCATCCTCCCATCTTGACCTCCCAAGGTGCTGGGATTACAGGTGTGAGCCACTGTGCCCAGCTCACATTTATTCTTGAGCTGGGCACATTTATATCTTTCCTTACTTTGTTAATTATGAAACTTTTAAAAACCTACAATGGGCCAGGTGCAGTGGCTCATGCTATAATCCCAGCACTGTGGGAGGCCGAGGGGGGCGGATCATGAGGTCAGGAGTTTGAGACCAGCCTGTCCAATATGACGAAACCCCGTCTCTGCTAAAAAATACAAAAATTAGCCAGGTGTGGTGGAGCGTGCCTATAGTCCCAGCTACTCAGGAGGCTAAGGCAGGAGAATCACTTGAACCCCGGAGGCAGAGGTTGCAGTGAGCCAAGAACTCACCACTGCACTCCAGCCTGGGTGACAGAGTGAGACTCTGTCTCAAAAAAAAAATTAATTAAAAACCTACAATGAAGCACAGAAAGCAATATAACAAAAACCAATGTATTTACCATCTATTTGTTTAACAGAGTTAACAAATGCTAACATTCTGTCATATTTGCTTTAGGTAAATTTTTAAGAAAAAAAAGAACATTGGAACTATATTTTAATTCTCCTTTTACCTCTTCCCATTCATCTCCCTTCCCCTGCAGAGGTAAACGCTCTTCTGAGATTGGTGTATTTTTATACTTTTATTACATATTTATGTAGCCATAGAGAGTTGTTTGTTTCTTTAGAGTCTACACGTGGCATCATACATTATGTATCACTCTGGTTTCTTCCCTGAACACTGTGTGTCTAAGATTTATCCATATTGATTCTCATAGTTCCAGTTCATTCATTCTAGCTCCTGTAAATTGACTTCTCTCTTCTCCTTTTGAAGGACATTTAGATAGTTTTCCAATATTTTATTGTTAAAAACATAATGCAGTGAACATCCTTTCACTTCTCTTTGGGTTTGCATTTGAGAGCGATTCTAGGATATATACCACGGCTTCTCAACAGTAGTAGTTTTTGGCATGTGGTGCTGAATAATTCTTTGCTGGCAGAGTGGGGAGCTGCTTGTGCATCGTAGGATGTTTAGCAGCATCCCTGGACTCTATCCACTGGATGCCAGTAGCACCCACCCTCTACCTACACCCCAGTGGGAACAATCAGAAATGTCTTCAGAGTTGCCAAATGTTCTCTGGAAGGCAAAATCACCACAGTTAAGAACCACTGGCATATATGCCAAGAGGGAACTGCTGAGTCATGAAGTATGACCAATTTACCTTTACTCAATACTGTCAAACTGCTCTCCAAAGTGGTTGTACAAATGTTCACTCACACCATCGGTATACCAGGGCCCCGTGTCCCTACATCCTCCCAATGCCAAGTATTGCTTCAGACTTCAGAAATTCTGTCACACTGATAAGTGGGACTTGGTATTGCTTTTAATTTTCATTGGCATGTTGCATCTTTTGTTTTCAAAGATGGTAGCAATTACACTGATCTATTCCTTCCAGAAGTTATACTGAACCTTTGTTGGCAATTCTCAAAAAAAGGAAAGGAGCTGGCCAGGCGCGGTGGCTCATGCCTGTAATCCCAGCACTTTGGGAGGCCAAGGCAGGTGGATTACAAGGTCAGGAGATCAAGACCATCCTGGCCAACATGGTGAAACCCTGTCTCCATTAAAATACAAAAAATTAGCAGGGCGTGGTGGCACGTGCCTGTAGTCCCAGCTACTCGAGAGGCTGAGGCAGGGGAATCACTTGAACCTGGGAGGCAGAGGTTGCAGTAAGCCAGCCAAGATCACACTGCTGCACTCCAGCCTGGCGACAGAGAGAGACTCCATCTCAAAAAAAAGGAAAGGAGCAGAGTCTGCTGGCCCAGCACTGGGAATCCGGAGCTGGGAGCTGGGAGCTGCCCGCTGAGCATGCAGCAACAGAACTGGTCCTCTTGCCAACCCAGTCTAACACCCTCCACCAAGGAGGTGTGCTATGCTGTGGGAAAAGATGAGCTCCTTGTACTTTTTTTTTTTTTTGAGACAAAATCTCACTCTGTTGCCCAGGCTGGAGTGCAGTGGCACAATCACAGCTCAGTGCAGCTCAGCTAATTTTAAAATCTTTTTGTACAGACAAGTTTTCCCTATATTGCCCAAGCTTGTCTCGAACTCCTAGGTCTCAAGCAATCTTCTCACTTCAGCCTCCCAAAGTTCTGGGATTACAGGCGTGTGCCACTGCACCTGGCTACCTTGCATCTTTTCTTGGCTACCTGGCCTAAGGAGCAAAGGCAGAGATTAGAGGGCTACACTAGCACTCTTCTTCCTCTTGTAGAAGGGGGAAGGGAGATGGCCCTTTTATCCCAGGGTGGGAGAGGCAGGGACAACAGCACCCCCAATGTCCCATCCAGGGTCCACTCCAGAGTAACAGCTGCAGCTACAATGGCTGTATTGGCATTGTATTGTGAACAGTGGCAGTGGCAGGTGCAGGCGGGAAAGCATCAGGAACAGGTACGGTACTGTGTGACTGCAGGTGAAGGGCAGCATCGAGGGTGAGGAGGAGTGAAGGCCACAGTGAATGCACTATCATCCCAAGCCCAGGACTCAAGGCGTCAGGCCATGGCTCGTGAACACTGAAGGCAGCAGCAAGGATGGTTTGTAACACTGCCAAGGACAGAAAGGGAGAGGTAAGGGGCCAGCACTTGTGCTGGTTGGGGTGAGGCACATCCGTTGATCGGCTCCACTGTCACATCACCAGATGATCCTTTCATTGCAGGACAGAACCGGATAGGTTGAGGAACCATTGTTATAAACCACAGTAGCCACACATCAATGTTTCCTGTGTTAGTTGAGCAACCTAATTAGATTGTAAATTCTTTAAAGGTAGGGATCATATCATATGATTCCTGCTAATACTCCCCAACAGTTAACACAGAGCTGCATTCATAAGTTTGTAATGACACTTTGGGGCCCAATGAAAAGAGTGGCATGAAATGGATTTAATAGCCCATTACACACCCACCCCTAAAACACACACACCTTTTTTTTTTTTTTTTTTTGAGATGGAGTCTCGCTCTGTCACCCAGGCTGGAGCACAAAGGCGCAATATCTGCTCACTGCAAGATCCGCCTCCTGGGTTCACGCCATTCTCCTGCCTCAGCCTCCCAAGTAGCTGGGACTACAGGTGCATGCCGCCACGCCCGGCCAACTTTTTGTATTTTTAGTAGAAACGGGGTTTCACCATGTTAGCCAGGATGGTCTCGATCTCCTGACCTCGTGATCCGCCCACCTCAGCCCCCAAAGTGCTGGGATTACAGGCGTGAGCCACCGTGCCCCGCGCCACATCTTTTTTTTTTTTTTACCCAGAAAATATAAAGTGCTTTCACTTCTATGACATTTCTTTCTCTGACACATCTATACAGTAAGGAGACAGGTATGATATACCCTACCTTACAGACAGGGTAACTGGGACCTAGCACGTTTAATTGACTTGTCTCCCTAAAGGCACAGACTCAAGACTGAACCCGAGTCTTACTGGCTCCCCATTTAACTGTATCCCATCTTTGTGTGTTCCTTACCCTCCTCCCTGACCCCGCCATCAGGCATCGCTGAAATGCCCCAGACGCATCACTGCTTTTGTTCTTAACAATGTGAAACATCAACCAAGCCCAGCAGGTGATAGAACTGGACAGCCGCCAGGGGTCTGTGAGCACTGAACAGCCAGTCTCCATGTTCACTGAAGATAATGTATATATCAGCATGTGGTATGTTTGGGGCAGGCGAGAGAATGCAGAAGGGGTGAATCTCCAGGTGACAAGAAAAGACTTCAGGAAAGGGATTTGGGGAAAACATACAAGCCCATCTAAGTGTTAATATGCATATATGGAGGGAACGTTTATGGAATGCTCTACCTAACAAAACAAGAAAGTTAAATCCTATTAAAAAGGGAGTTGTAAGTCCTTGCGTGCTGCTGTTCTAAAAATTTTTGAGAGGTGGAAATTTGAAGAAAAGACCTTGAAGAAAAGAGAAAGCTAGTCTTGCCAAGAGATTTCTCCCTTAGTAAAAATCTAGGAGCTAAAAGCGGGACCCATCCCGGGGCCTTGAAACCGTACCAAGTTTTATTCTGAGTCTTAAATTACTTTACTCATAGGACTTTAAATGTCCTTAGGATCTAGTGCTATCCCCAGCACCTAAACCAAGAATTGTGAGCTGAGGTAAAATTTGAGAAGGAAATGCTCATTCCTTTGTTGTTAATACCTAAAATAATATCATCATTTATTAGGCAATTATGTGCCAGGCATTTTGTCACAATAATGCTAGGAGATAGTGCCATTATTATCATTAGTATTTTTCGTAGGAGAAAATCGAGGCTCAGAGAGGTTAAGTAACTGCTCAAAGTAACACAGCCAGAAAGTGGCAGAGGCTAGAGTCGAATCGTGGTCACCTGTCTCTTGAGTCTAAATCTCGATGCTACTGTGCCGAATTCTTTGAGTTTGTAGGTGTGTGTGTGCTTCGGTGTCCTGGGACGGGGGAACAACGTCACTCGAGATAGGTTAAACGAAGTTTACAATGTACGTGCTGGGGAACTGAATGCTGTCTGTGAGGCTGAGGCTGGCGCCCGTGGCCACAGTACAATGGAGGGGGTGGTTAATCTGGTTTTAGAGGATGGGCGACTGGCGATGGCAGAGCTCAAGTAACTGCGCGGGCGCAAGCACGCAGAGGCACGAGAAGAAAAGGAAGAGGGTCTGAGCCCGAACTTGGGGAAATCAATGCCCAAAGCCCGAGGGACTCTGGAGGGAGAACGGGAAAGGGCCAGAGGTTCACCCCGGAACCTCCAGTTGCTCACCCCGGAACCTCCAGTTGCTCACCCCGGAACCTCCAGTTGCTCAAGAAGCGCCGGGCGGGGCCCTGCAGTCTCTCAACCTGCGAGGAGGACCTGAGAAGCGGCGACGCCTTCGAGGTTTTAGGGACCTGAGCTCCGGCGGCAGGTGGCGAGAAGGCCCAAGCTCAGCGCCTGCCCCGCCTCGCCCCTTCCCCGCCTCCCCCTTCTCTGAAAGGCCCCATTCTCCACATCCGCCGGGGGAGCAACCGCGTTGGGAAGCCATCTAGCGCCCGGCCCCACCTTTTTTCTTTTTTTCTTAATAGTTCTCGGCCAAACGCCGCGGCGTCAGGGAGGGCTTGGATTGGCCCGCTCCGCCCCCGAGCCAGCCAATCAGCGGCTTGTTGCCAAGGTGGGGCTTCCCCAGAGCGGGCGGAGGCTGCGGCGCGGCTGCTGTTTCCCAGCAAAGAAAGCCGACTTGTGAGGGCGTCTGGTGGCGCTTTCAGGTCCCAGTCAGCTGCTCGTGGGGATTGAGGGACGTGGGTGGGTGGCTGGGGGTTGAGCGGCCGAGGGCCCATATCCGGGAGGGAGGGAGCCAGTCACCTGCCTGCCTACGCACGCCCAGCCGGCGCTGTTTCCCTCCTCCCCGAAGCTTCCTTGCTGGACAGGTCTGACTCCAGGCAGCCTGTGTGGGATCGCCTTGGCCGCAACGGTCCCAGGTGGAAAGGCATCGCCGTTGTCCCCTTACCGTCACCACCAAGCATATTGAGGAAGAGGGACTTGCAAACGTGAGAAGGTGCAAAAATCACCCACCTAACTTCTGAGGCAGACCAGACCATGAACTGAAGACAGTGCTGTCTTGCAGTGTGTGCCCCCAAAGGGACCAGCTGACGTTGTAGGCCCGGAAGGGTTAATGAGAGAATGAAAAGGTCCCCGGGAAGCAGAAGACGTAAATTGCACACCTTCTACCCATGTAACAGTAATGCCCAAACCGCCACAAAGCAAGGGTCTGGACCATAGGGTCTCACTTTTCCAACCATAGCCCAGTTACACAAGGGAGAAAGGGCAGAGGCAAATCTACCCCTCACACATTTTCCTTTGGCCTCATGCTCAATTCCCCAGTCCTGTTTCTCTCAGTTTCTATTGTGTAACCTAGATAAATGCCTCCTGTTCTAGTAATAGCCATAATAATATTTAATCACATTTATTGTGTACTTTCTAAGAGCTGGGTACCCTTCTGAGCACCCCACAAATATCAATCCTCCCAACAATACCGACTAGGAACTACTTTTATCCTATTTAAGGACGAAAAAACAGGCAGTGAGAAGTTTGGTAACTTGCCTGTTGTCACAGAGCTAGCTGTACCTAGGCAGTCTGTTTCCACCTGGGAAACCCATCTGACTTTGCTCTAGAAGATGTGGACTTTCCTGCTATATTGCCAAAGGAAAAGACTAGAATTGTTGCCTTTTGAAACACCACATGCCCCCCAAGAGCAGGAGTTTCAGTTAAGGTCCTTAGGACTCCCAAGACTTCTCCAGACTCCCAAGAGATTCCCCGTGTGGCTTCAGCATATAAAATGAAAACAGATAAAATGCTGAATTTTATAGGTGAATTTCACCACTATGCAAAAAAAAAAAAAAAAGAGCCAGAGAAAATCCTTCCATCTGTACAGTCCTGATCCAGCCTGGAGCATGCCTCAGAGCCGGAGAAAAGTGAAGTATTCATCCCCCAAACTTCACAGCTTTGTTGTATATTTTCAAAATGGATCTCGCTTAGGGCAGACACCAACTTTGAAGCTGGGGAATGGTGGGAAAGGGTACAGGAAGAAGAGGCTGAGAACCTGCCCCCAGCTGGTGTTGGGAAAGTCTATTTTCAGGGCGCCGCTTGGGTCGGGAGGGCAGTCCGCTGTTTCACTTCCCATTCCCCCATGTTCTTACTCCGTGAGCCCTGCCTCTGGTGCAGTCTCCCCTACCTCCCCCACCGCCATCCTCCACCACCCCCACTGCACCCTGCACCCGTTTCCCAGCTCCTGGGGCACGCCATCTGCCTGTCCTCCCCCTTCCCAAGGGACTTAGCTCATCGAATTGAGACCTTTAAATAATTAAATGCCCCGAAGCCTCCCCACACTGATCCCCAGCCACTGGCTGGGGTGTTTATTCAAAGACCAGGAGCTGGACTGGAGGGCTGCCAACCCTACCGCCTCTATTCAGTTCCTTTCTTTTCCTGCTCAGCTGCTGGGCAGTGGCTAATGGGTCTTTTCTCCGGCTTTGGCCCCTCCGCCTGCCAGGCCCAGTGCACAGAAAAAAACAAACAAAAAGAACAGAGCTGTAAGGAGGAAGCAGGACTTTGGATGTCAGCTCTTCCAGGCTAGGGGTGGGGAGGGAGGAGGACACCAGATAACACCTCACACTGGGAAAGGGGCAGGGAGGAGGGCGGAGAGAGAGAACGCAGAGGCTTGGCCTGCTCCTTATCCCAGTGCAGGAGCCAGAGCATCTCCCTCCGACTCTGGGGAGCAGTGTGGCCAAAGGAGGAGGGGAGAGGTTGTCAAGTGGGGAAGGGGTGTCAATCACGTGAGTGGTTTGGGGCTTGGGCAGCATCCTCATGCAAATTAACCTGGTGAGTCACTGACAGTTTGGTCCAGACACAAAGAAGCTGCTTCTCTCACCCCCAGCCTCCCTCCACTACAGCAGCCCCCCTCCCCAGCCAACCAAACAAAAGGCTCAAGCCCAGCGGTGCGTGAAGGAGTGAATGGGCGAGACCTTCCCTGGTGACGTCCCACCAGACAGATGGCAACAGTTGCCCCACACCAGTTGCAAGTCTCCTTTTCATCCTTCTCGCAAGTCATAAAGGAGAAAGACCCCAGTCCCTCTAGAGCCCATCGGCACCTCAGAGCCAATCCGAAGGCAGGATGGGGGCTAGAGGGTGGGCTGCCAGGGAGCGGGAGGTGAGAGGGGAACTGACGCTGCATGTTTGGCTGGAAAACAAAAGTTTGTTGAAAGCACGGGCACTACGGCCAGCCTGCCCATCTGTCCTCCTTTGGGGAAGCTCTGCCCCCACGCTCCTCCTGGGCTTCTGGCCAGCTCTGCGCAGAGCCGGGGCCCCTGGGAAGGAAGACTTCAGTTTGGGGCAGCAGCACTGAGCCGCAGTACTTTGGGACTTTGTACTTTGAGGCTTTCATCAGGCAAACATCCCTTGACCCGCATTGTTTTGCCTCTTCAGAAATGGATTTAAATGGAAAATCCAAGGCCTCTGGGACAGGTGGGGAATAGTGGGATCTGGGTGCTCTGCATTTAAATGATAAAGTTTGAGTTGTTCCAGAATGGGATTCTATTAAAATCATCCACACATTCCCGCAAACATTAAGAAGCTAGGAGTGGGCCAGGAGTCAGAAAAACTCAGCTTCCAGTCTCAGCTCACCGTCTGCATGTTGTGTAATTCTGGGCAAGTCATCTGGGTTGTTCGAGTTCTAGTTTCCTCTCTGTAAATTGGGGAGTTAAAAACCCCCACCGCCCTACTCCTAGTGTGGTAGAGAGCAAGCTGATGCTCAGTCCAACACCAGGAGAAGCTGCACAAGGCTCTCCTCTCAAGTTCCCCACACCCACATCTCCCAGGAAGTGGAGTGGGCACGGCACTTTAAACATAGTTCAAAGTACTTCACATCTATTATTTCATGAGGCAACTGAGAGTAGAAAGGTCTAAGGCTGTGCAGAGATCTTTTTTTAGAGAATAGGGGTGGAGGCTGAGCTAAGGCTAGTGCCCTCCCTGCAACCTCCTGAATCTCAGATTTTTGTCTCCCTTCTCCCTCTGCCTTCCATCAATCTAGCCTGACTTGGGGAGATTTAAGGGGAATTCTGGGTTAAGGTGCTAAGAGTTTATTTATTGAGGTCAATACATTCAGAATAAAAGGGAATCATCCCTATGTCTTAATCAAAGGTTTAGTAAAGTTATGATTCTGAGGCCATAGGCATGAGTTCTTCTAGGCTAAATGCCACTGCTGTTCTTTCTGCAGAGGGCTAAGCTGGTGATGCTGGTGTCAGGGGAGATGGGAAGCACGGGGGAGCAAAGTGGCTACCCAGAGAACACAGGGAACAGTACTTGACGCTCTCCTAACTGGCCTCATGCCCTGCTCCTCTGCCCACCCACCTGACCTCCTGTTGTTTGTGTTGGCCAAAGTGCCAGTGCTCAGAAGTGTTTGGAATGTCTTCTCCTGGGGATAAATAAGGTAGTAAAGACATGTTAGCTACAAAGGCATTTCTCAAAACATCTGTCTTTCCCAATCCTTGCTCAAGCTAACCTCACCCATCTCTGATCATTTCCATTTGTGTACCTAACATCCGAGCACTGATGTAGATCATTCTGTGTAATTCCATTAGTTTGCATTCAATCCCATGTAGTCAGTGTTTTAGGTACTTTGATATACAATTTTCTTGTCACCTCCTTTGGACTGGCAACACACTGTGGACCAATCCCTGTTTTTTCTCCTCTGCTCTCCTCTCTCCCTGTGCTTCTCAAAAGGACCTGTCTCTGCCAATAAGAGGGCACTTACTGCAGGACACTCATTACTTGCCTGCCAGACTGATGGCTGAAAACTCAAAACCATAAAAAATGGGTTTCTAGCTGCCAGTTGCAGCTGGCCCCATGCTAGACCCAGATAACAACCTCTGGACTCCAAGGCCAGCATGGATCCACATCAATCCCTCACATTCAAATAGCACCATAATCTCAACAAGTGCTTTTACATCCTGGCCCACCCCCTTGGATATCTTTGAATCTCATCCTAGGAAACAATCAGTGCTCCATTTTCTTTCCCCCAGGGAGGTGTCACAGAAGAAGCCTATTGGTCATGCAGTAATTATGACAGAGATTATTTTCCTTTTGTGAAAACAAGAGAAGCCACTGAGACCTAAGCCTCCACCCTGAGCAGGCTCCAGTAAGGAAGTGGGTCACAATGAACACAAGGCGTTCCTGTGTTTTGTACCAGGGCTGGGAAGTCAGCAGCTGAAATTCCTGATTAGGATGAAGCAACCCATCTGGCTGGCCAGTCTGTATTGAACTGGGATTTCTCCAATTGGAGTGAGACAAAGGGTAAAAGAGAGGCTTCCCGAAAGCATCTAGACTATCTAGTCTCCTCAGTCCCTCTTGCTTCAGCTTCATGCCCAGGTACTGTGTTAGATGCAGATGCTGTGTGAATGTTGGGCAACATCAGAGGTGATCTCTAGGACCTTATATTTAAATTGAAATATAACATATGCACAAAAAAGAAACCCATGGCAGACACACAGTGGGAGGGAGCAGTGGCTTCTTGCTATAAGAACTCAGCAGGTTTTTAAAACATCACTTAACATTAGGATGAATGGCAATGATTTCACAGAGGAGAGGTGATCTGAGCTTGGGCATAAGAGATGTGTAAGATTGGGATGCCAGACTGCTTATCTTATGTAGGCTATCTGCAAAGCGCACTGTGGCTTTGTGTAAAAGTTCCTGGAATCCAGAAGACAAGAGCACTAAGCGTGACAAGAAGAAACATAAGAAACCCTGGGTTGTTTGCTGTAATTTTTCTTGTTTATTCAGTCAGTCTTGGATTCAAGCCTGACTGCCAGTTACTAGCAGTGTGCCCATAGGTAATTTTGCTTAACCTTCTGAGCCTGTTTCTTCATCTGTAGTCTAAGAGTAATAATGTCAATGCTATAGAACTGCTCTGAGGAGGCCAGGCATGGTGGTTCAAGCCTGTAATTCCAGCACTTTGGGAGGCCGAGGCAGGTGGATAACATGAACTCAGGAGTTTAAGACCAGCCTGGGCAACATGGTAAAATCCTGTCTCTATAAAGAATACAAAGATTAGCTGGGTGTGGTGGTGCACGCCTGTAGTCTCAGCTACTCCGGGGGCTGAGGAAAGAGGATTGCTTGAACCCGGGAACTTGAGGGTGCAGTGAGCCAAGATTGTGCCACGGTACTCCAGCCTGGGTGACAGAGTGAGACCTTGTCAAGGAAAGAGAAAAGAGAGGAGAGGAGAGGAGAGGAGGGGAGAGGAGAGGAGAGGAGAGGAGAGGAGGGGAGAGGAGGGGAGAAGTGGGAGAAGAGGGGAGAAGTGGGAGAAGAGGGGAGAAGTGGGAGAAGAGGGGAGAAGTGGGAGAAGAGGGGAGAAGAAGAGAGGGGAAGGGAGGGGAGAGGAGGGGAGGGGAGGGCACGAGGGAGGGAAGAGGAGAGGGAGGGAAGGAA